>NW_008344645.1:472690-507074 GCF_000622305.1 Nannospalax galili
CTTGGCTTTTTGCCAGAGATGCAGGGATGGTTCAATATACATAAGTCAATAAACATCATAAATCATATAAGTGAACTCAAAGACAAGAACTACATGGTCATCTCAATAGATGCAGAGAAGGCCTTTGACAAAATTCAACATGCATTTATGTTCAAAGTCCTAGAGGGAATTGGACTGGAGGGAACATACCTCAACATAATTAAAGCCATATATAACAAACCCACAGCCAACATCATTCTAAATGGAGAAAAACTGGAAGCATTCCCATTGAAATCAGGAACCAGACAAGGCTGTCCACTATCTCCACTTCTCTTTAACACAGTGCTTGAAATTCTTGCAAGAGCAATAAGACAAGAGCGTTAATTAAAGGAGAAATAATTGGAAAAGAAGAGATCAAGTTATCCCCTTTTGAAGATGAGATGCCAAAAATTCCACCAGAAAACTCCTAGAAATTATTAACATGTTCAGTAATGTGGCAGGTTACAAAATTAATCTACAAAAGTCTGTAGCCTTTCCATATACCAATAACAAGCAATCAGAGAAAGAGTACATGGAAACACTCCCTTTCACAATAGCTGCAGAAAAATATCTTGGAATAAACCTGACCAAAGACATGAAAGATCTCTACAATGAAAATTTTAAAGCTTTGTAGAAAGAGATGGAGGAAGACCATAGAAGATGGAAGGATCTCCCATGCTCATGGATTGGAAGAATTAATATTGTGAAAATGATCATCCTACCAAAGGCCATTTGTAGATTCAATGCAATGTCACTCAAAATCCCCATGACATTCTTTACAGAGTTGGAAAAACCCATTGTAAGATTCATATGGAAGCACAAAAGGTCTGGGATAGACAAAGCAACACTGAGCACTATGAGCAATGCTGGGGGGATTACTATACCAGACTTTAAGCTGTATTACAGAGCTATAGTCATAAAAACAACATGGAACTGGCACAAAAATAGACCCATACATCAGTGGAACAAAATTGAAGACCCTAATATGAGTATATACATTTTCAGCCACCTGATATTTGACAAAGGGGCCAAGAACATTCACTGGAGGAAAGACAGCATGTTCAGCAAATGGTGCTGGCAAAACTGGATCTCCACCTGTAGAAGAATGAAACTAAACCCCTATCTTTCACCCTGCACAAAAGTCAACTCCAAATGGATCAAAAACCTCAATGTGAATCCTGATACTCTGAAACTGTTAGAAGAAAACATTGGCAAAAACCTACAAGACATAGGTGTAGGAAAGGATTTTATAAACCGGACATTAATTGCTCAGGAAACAAGGTCACAAATCAACAGAGGGGACCTCAGGGGGGTAAAAAGCTTCTGGGCGTGAGAAGAAGCAACCAAGGAAGTGAAGAGAAAAGCCACAGAATGGGAGAAAATCTTCACCAGCGACACATCTGACAGGGGTTTAACATCCAGAATATATAACAAACTCAAAAAAAGAATCAAGAAAGGAAGTAACCCAACTAAAAGATGGACTAAGGAACTGAACAGAGAGTTCTCAAGAGAAAAAATAAAGATGGCTAAGAAGCATCTTAAAAGGTGTTCAACATCATTAGTAATTAGGGAAATGCAAATTAAAACCACTTTAAGATTTCATTTTACCCGAGTCAAACTGGCTAAGATAAAGAGAACAAATAATACCAAATGTTGGAGAGGATGTGGGGAAAGGAGAATGCTCATCCACTGCTGGTGGGATTGCAAACTTGTTCAACCCCTATGGAAAACAGTGTGGAGAACTCTTAAAAAACTACAAATGAACCTCCCATTTGACCCAGTTATACCACTCCTTGGCATATATCCAAAGAACTCACCCTATTGCAGAGACACTTGTACATCCATGTTTGTTGCTGCTCTTTTCACAGTAGCTAAGAGATGGAAGCAACCTAAGTGTCCCTCAACTGACAAGTGGATAATGAAAATGTGGTTAATTTATATGATAGAGTTTTACTCAGCAGTAAAGAAAGATGAAATCATGAAATTTGCAGGTAAACAGATAGAACTGGAAACTTTTATATTAAGTGAAGTAACAGACTCAGAAAAACAACAACAACAACAACAACAAAAACGACGTATGCTCTCTCTCATATGTGGATCCTAGCACCAAATCCTTATAAGTGAGTATGTATCCAGACATATGTACAGTGACCAGGATAATGGAAAGGAACCAGGGAGGTAAAGGAAAAGTAAGAATCTGAAAGAGAAGAACAGCAGGAAACAGGCATTAATAAGGGAGATAGGGGTAAAAATGGGCTTATTTTAAGGGGAGTGTAGAGGGAGGGTAGACAAGGAACTTAGGGGCTAAAGGGAAAGAAGGAGGGGACTGTAGGAGAAGGGCATTAAGGGAGAAATCAGAAAAATGGGGTCATTTTAAATGGGGAAACCACGGTAGAAGGGTTAGATAATGCAAGAGATAAATAATTCATAGCTAATTTTAAAAAAAGAGGGCTCCATTTTAATCAAACAACCTACTGATAAATTATACATACAACTAGCTCAAGGAATATAATACATGTCTAGGCAAGGTGTATCTGAGAGTGTTGGGTCTCTGCCCAAGCTTTATCTTCATAGCACATGGTAATTAAAAGTACCAGATTGGTGGAACTAACCTTCTTGGATGTCTAACAGACATACTTTGAGGCCTATACTCATTTGGTCAGAGGGACATAAAGGACAGGATTTGCTCCTTGCCCTCCTATGTCAACTAGGCTCTAGGGGACTATGAGCATCTCTCAAAATGTCCTGTAACTGTGGTGAGTCACCTGTCCTCTTGATCAAAGAGGCCCTGGAGACCCCATCTAATCTACAAAGAGGAGAGTCAACTCAGAGAAAACATTTCCTTCATGCGTCCAAGTGAAGCCAGCCATGGTCGAGTAGGACCTTTGACTTATCTTCACATAGATGGATCTGGTAAAAGGAAGGAGCCAGGAGCTCCTCCCAAGCCCATATGACCCCTGAGGAACAGATCCTTAAATGACCTTAAGAGTGTAAATAAATTGGTTTTTCTGGTCCAACTGTATGGTCTTAAATACCTAAAAGCAAAGTATAACCAAAGATTAAAGGAATCAATATAATTCTTTAAGGGTCCATGTGTATAGCTAAAACTTAAATAAGAAGAAACAATGCCACACAGACAATATCTTCCTTTGAGTTGTTGGCCAGGGTGGCCTAAGAGACTCCCAAACAATAACCCAGCATAGGACTGGGAAAATGAACAGCAGACCCCAATCTTGTCTAAAGGAATATTGGCAACTGATTGCTGGTAGATGAGGAAGAGCTGATCTTCCTAAAACAAGGAACCCTAGATAGGCTGACTAGATTCAGCAGATGGACAAGCACTGGAGAATGGCTGAGGGTGCCGACAACACAATGGACAGTAAAGGGATTACAGAGTATATGACTTCCAGTGTGTGTTGGGGGTTACTATGGGAGGGTGCCATTTGGGATGTGGGTATATAGATGAATAAGATTGTTTGGCATGTTCTGTATGAAATAAACACACAAAAAATCAACAAATAAAAAAAGTGAGTTATAAAAAAAAGAAGCAACTTTGTGTAATTATTAAATAATATAAAATACCTATTTTATGGCATATATTAAGCATTCATATAATATTAAAAAAAACAATGGTAACAAATAATTATTATAATGAGCATGGAGACTTTCTTATAATTTAGTTTTCTAAACAGAAAGAAGAATGTCAATAAGGAGCAAGGAGCAAGAAGAAATGTTACAGCGAGCCATTTGAATCATAACAAAGTTTTTGTATTTATTAATCTATCAGAGATAGACTATCAGAATGTTTTGGTGGAATTTTGAGATAAAGACACAATCTGCATGCTTTCACTTCTTGCAAATGATTAGTGTTTAGGGAGGTGACCAAGAAGTACACAGAAATATGGAAAGTTTCTCAAAAATTGGCAAATGCCAGAAATTGCCCCTGGTGAAGGTACTTGGTCTCAAAATGTATTATGGAAGAACAAGCTTTCCCTCTAACAGGTAAGATGTAATGTTGTTGAGGACATTGTTTTTTTCCCATGAGGTAACTATATTTTGAAGGTAGCAGTTTCTTTTAAAAAGCATCAAAATATATGCTCACCAACAATTGTCTAAGGTGAGTTAGAATTCTAAGTGCAGAACAAGATACGGAATCTCTATGAAGCAGCACAGGGAATCTAAGTCATTTTACACCCAACTGCAGTGCACTGCTGTGGGACTAGAGTTTTCTGATAAAACTATAAACATAATCAGGCTGGGAATGCCATTTTCATGCTTGGAAACACAATATAACTGCATACCAATTTGAAATTGTTCACTATCTGCTCTTTGATTTGGAAGTTGGTCCAAAACCAATTCAGCTCTAACCTGACCATATATTAAAGGTATGAGAGCACCCATCTGGGGCACCATTTTACAACTTTCATCTTGCAACACGGAATAGAATGCCTGATAGCAGAAGATAACATATAGATATGTGGTCATTTTGCTGTAAAAGGCCATCTGCCTACCTCTGTACAACATGGTTGCAAAAGCGTAAAATGAAAACCCAAATCCCTTTATACCCCTGAAGACCAGATGCCTTATGACATGACTGATGGGTGTGGTGAATTTCATCCCAGTATCCAGACAGTAGGTAGATATTAGGCAACAGGCAACAGAGCCAGCTGTCTGGAATCTGAAACACTATTGAATTTTATAATTTCATTGCCAAAATCCAGCATGAAGCTGAAATTTTTAATTAGTGATTTTATGAAGGGCTGTAGGAAAATATGAGTTGGTAGACCATGCAAAATGTAGCTATTTGGTGTCTTACACTAACTAGGGCTAGCTTTCTAAAAATGCTAAATACTTTTATTTTGGAATAAACCTTCTTTTTGGAATAAAACATTCTTTTTGGAATAAATGCTTCTTTTCTTGGGAAACCATGAAGTTAGGTTAAACAATACAGTGACTCATAAACTCAAGAGTGAAATATTTTAATCTTGCTTTGGGGCATGGTATGTTCTATAACCACAGGCAATGTGTTTACTCTGAACAAGGAACAGGGAAAGTATACTAAGGTGTTTCCTTCTGGGACAGAAGAGTTTTGAAATTTTGGCAGAGCACTGGGTCCTCTGAAAATGTCAATGATTCTTTTTCTAAGATGAGCCTTTTGCTTTTGTGGGATTATTATAACATGTTGTTCAATTAGAAAAAAAATAGAGAAATGAACCTCTCATTCTTGACTTTGGCTGGGAATGTTGGCTGGCCATTGGGACAATCTGTTATTTCTGGCTATTGCTTTGGGGGTGAGTTAATGGCACCACTCAGAAGCTCACTGAAATTTCTATTTTTATGGGGTGGTGGTTTTCTGTTTCTAGTGATGATCTTGCCATTCTTTGTAGTCCAAGCAAAAAAGACTTCTTTCCTGCCCTTTGCTCTGCTGCAGTTTTGGGTCCACAGCTCACATTCTCTGTGCTTCCTCAGGCTCATTAGTCAGTTTGTAGCCATCTGTCTTTGTATCATCAAGCCACTCATTGGATACCATGCAGTTGTTTTCTATATCTGTTCTGGTAAATTACGTGCCACTGTTGCTGTGCAATCTGAGGTACATGCTGTTCTGATGACAGTTCTCTTGGAAAGGATATGGATGGAAAACGCCTCTGAGAATGAGAAGCTGAAGCAGAGTTTGGTCCTGGGATGGAAGGGATCAGATACGTGCAATATTTGATTATGTTATAGGAAGAGTGAGGCAATGGAAAAGCATCACTCTTTCTTGGCCAGTAGATAGGATGAGAATACGGGGACACATGGAAGAAAATCGATGAGGGTTGAAGCAATTTTCAGGCCTTGGAAGATAAACAACAGTACAAAGAGTGACGACATGCAAACATTAGCAGTAGGCCGTGCCCTCGCTCCCACTGATGTGTCATGGGCCTACATCATGGGTCCTGACATGCCACTCAAGATGCTTCCTAGGAAAGCAAGAACCAAATTAAATCCTTAGCTGCTGGAAGGCTTGATACAACTGGGAAGCCCACTAAAAATTCTCATAAGGAGAGAAGACAGAATACAAGGGCAGAAGCAGAGCCACGCTGTATTTTTCTGTTGGCTTTCTAGAACTCTGTGGAAGAATTACAGGAAATGCTAGGGGAGAAACGTGGTGATAGTAAGAGTCACTCAGGTTTTGCATGCTGCCTCAAGAAAAAGAGAAGTTGTGCATGAACTAGTGGAGTGGTGTATCCTCTTTCCCATTATTTATTTATCCAATTAGTTTTACATTTGCATATGGATTGAGTATTTATTTTATGCTACGGCTTTTAATTTCTCAATTGTTTCTCTTTTAGTGTAGAAGATAAGTAGAGCTTATTGCAGAGTAAGTGGAGCACTCTTCACAGAGAAGTAAGCGGTCAGAAGGCATGATTGCAGAGTGTTCTGTTTTATTTCAATGTTCTATTGTTTATTTTGTTGCTCTAGCTTTCTTACTTTGTTCATTAAGAGGTTGTTGAAGTTTCTTCCTGTGTTTAGCCTCATTTTATGGTTTCCCTGTTCTAGCCCTGGAGTTAATCACTTCCCTAAGGCATCCTGAATGGAATATGATGTTTTGAAACCAGAATCTGAGAGCTACATTTGATCATTGCTATTAGGACACTATTACTTCTAGGCCCTTTCAGTAGACAAAGCCAGGAAATGTGCATGTGTGTATCAACTCCTGCATAGCAAACATTTATATTTCTGTATCAATTTGTGTATATGTTTAAGTATTGGAAATTCATAGCTTTAGTCTGTTACCTCTTGTTCTAGTTTGCTTTTAGTTACTGTGACAAGACACTTCAAACAATACAAACTTGGGGAGGAAAGAGTTTATTTGGCTCACGTCTCCCGGTTCACAGCTCATCACTGAGGGAGCCCAAGGTAGGAACTCAGGACAGGAACCTGGAGACAGGAGCTGAAGCACAAGCCACGGAGGAATGCTGCTTACTGGCTTGCTGCCCTGGCCCATGCTCAGCCTGCTTTCTTATACAATATGGAATAACCTGCCCAGGAATGGTACTTGCCACAGTGGCCTGGCCCTCCCACATCACTCAGAAAATCAAGAAAATTCTTCATAGACATGGCCACAGGCCAGTCCAATGGAGGAAATTCCCCAACTGAGGTTCCCACTACCCAGGTGTATCGAGTTGACAAATAAAGCTATACAGCACAATTGACTCTTTGTCAACTTAACACACAAACACAACAGTATTAAACCACAATCTTTCCAGTTTTTATTCCCAAGATGTTAACAATATCACAACATAAGATAGTACAACCTTAAAAGGTCCACAGTCCTGAAAAAAACAAACACTTAAAGTCTAGTCTTTTTTAAAAGTCTCTTAAATGTGGGATCCTGTAAAATCCAAAACAAGTACTATTTTATTTCAAAAGGTAAGAATTGGGTACACCTAAGGGAACCTAAGTCCAGAAAAGTAGCTCAAAGCTGGACATCTGGGGTTTACTCTTCTGGGCTCCAAAGTGTTTTGGCAGCGCCACTTCTCTGACTCTGCCATGCACAGCACATACAACTTGTCTTGCAGACTTAGTCTGGCTTCATACCACATCTACTGCTGCCCTTGGTGGTCATCCCATGGTCCTGGCATCTCCAAAAAGCTGGGTCTCCACTGAAACTGAGGTTGAACCATCACCAATGGTCTCTTCTGAACTCTCGGAGTATGAAGCCTCAGATTTTCTCGATGACTCCTTCAATCCTGGGATCTTCACTGCAACGGAGGCTGCACTTTCACCAATGGCTTTTCCTGGCCTCTCAGGGTGCCAAGCTTCAGATGCTCTCTGTGACTCCTTCATGCTTTCAACACCAGAACCATTCAGGAGACTCTTACATACTACCAAGTCCTGTTTCCAGCTTGAGATGGAGGTTCAGACCCCCTCTGGACCATAGCTTCTGTGTGCTAACCCTGAGGAAATACCTCCCAGAAGATTTTGCCACAGTGATGCTGGTCTCTTGTTACAGCTGATTTTTCAGTCCCAGCAAACCAGCATCAATTGTCGCAGTAAAACAAAGGTTTCACTTCAGTGGTTCTGGTCTCTTAATCACAGCTGATTCTTCAGCCCCAGCCAACCAGAACCCACAGATTCTCAATGTAAGATATCACACAAATAACCCTGATAGTCTCTGCTTTCCTTTGAAACTTTACAAGCCAGGCCTCCATCGTCCTCAACTCTTTCATCATAACTGTTTCAAGCTTGACAGAAACAAACTCTAAGCACTCAATGGCTTTTCCAGCCCAAAGTTCCAAAAGCTTCAACAATCCTCCCCAAAACACCAAGGTCAGGTCTGTCACAGCAATAATATCCCATGATCCTGGTACCAATTACTGTATTAGTCATTTTTCTGTTGCTGTGATACAAAACCATGACCAAGGGAACTTATAAAAGGAAGAGTTTATTTAGCTTACAGTTCCAAAGGGGCCAGAGTTTATCATGGCAGGGAGGTATGGCAGGAGAGGTAGCTGGAAGAGGAATGGAAACTAAGCTCTCACATCTTCAAGCAAGCACAGGAAGCACATGTGACTGGAGATCCAGTAAGATTTAAGAACACTCTAGGCCCACCCTCAGTGACATGCTTCCTCTAGTGTAACCACACCCTCTAAGACCTCTCCAAACAGCACCACTAACTGTGGACAAAATGTCCAAATACTTGGAGCCTATAGGAGCCATTCTCATTTCAACTACCACACTTCTCATTCCAATCCAGTTCTCATTCTTCTTTGGAACTTCCTTTCCTGACAATAAAGACATTTGACTCCCTGCTTGACAGTATATTTATTTTAATCCTAGTTTATACATAAGGTGATTTCAGAAATGCTAATGCAACCCTCTGTGAGAAACACATTTACTAACTAGGTCAGAGAACTTGTGTGTAAGTCGTTCTTTCTTTCTTTGGCTTTGGATACAGGTTTATTTTGATAATATATTTATTTCCTCTCAAATTTCAAGGTGACCTTGTTTTGTATCAGCTAGAGTGAGGTAATTATCACTTGAATGGATTTTTTGAGGTGTGGGTTATCACTAGAATGCAGCGGTGTGCAAACTGTCTACAGATAACAAAGATACTTGCATTTTGAGACAAAAAAGTTCACCAAAGTTTGCTTACTTCATAATTGGAAGCATACATTTTGGTATAACTTCTTGATCCCGCTTCGCCCCCCCCCCAGTATCAGCTCAAAAGAAATCAATATCTCTGTGAAGTTTTAGAACACTATACTAAATTTGGACAGGAATCTCACATCTTTCACAGACATTTTAGTTTTCAGCTCCAGAATTAATAAATCAAGATGACCCAAATTTACCTGCAAGTATCCTGTTTGGACAGAACTCATTTCCTTAGAGGGTTTCAAAATAGTGGATATTAATCTATATTATAGCTCTGAAGGTCTTTACTTATATTTCTATATCTGTATTTTGTGATATCATCCTAAAACTTATTTGTATAACTTACAACAGCCAAGACTGATTCATTCTCTCTCTCTCTTTCTCTCTCTCTGCTTAGGCTGATCTTGTTCTTCTTGATGCAAATAGTCCTCTTTCCTGGGCCTCCTGAATAATGGTACTAAAGGTTTATGCCATTGCACCTGGCCATAAGTTTTTTCAAAGTGGCAGTTTATGTAAATTAAAAAATATAGACAATTATTTAAAATATGTTAAAAATTAAAGAAATAATGACACTTATGCCTATTCGGAGACCAAAGGTTAAATAAAGATAATCAATACGTGTAGTTAATTCATAGTACATGTTAATATTAATACTTATTAATACTATAATTGATATTAAACCAGAGAAGTCTGTTTTTATAGGATTTATATTTCAGTGGAAGAAAGAAGGGCAATAAATGAAATAACTATGGGGCTGGAGAGATGGCTGAGTGGTAAAGAGCAGTGGTTGCTCTTGTAGGGTACCCAGCTTTGAATTCCAGCATCCACATGGCAGCTAACAACCATCTATAATTTCAGTTCTAGGGGATCTGACACTCTCTTATGACCTTAGTGGGCACTGCATAACATGGGTGCACTTACACATATACAGGAAATACTCTAATACACATAAAATAAAAATAAAATATTAAAAAGTGAAATAACTATGTTGTTTTATTAGAAGACAATAACTGATGTGAAGAAAGGAAAGCAGAGGTGATGGATTAGGATAGTTGAGGACTGGGGTGCCTCATACATTTCATTAGGTTTGTCAGGGACAGTATCATTGAAAAGTGATGCTTGGAAAAAACCTTTGAAGGAAGGGAGCTAAGAGACTGTGGGAATCAGAATGACCTCAAGGCAGGACTCCTCCTCACAAAGCAGCCTGCATCAGGGTCAGACTGGCTGAGGTTGGAAAGGTAGTGAGATGAGGCACAGAGCAAACAGAGGTGGAAAATGGATGGATATCTTACCGACACTGCAAGTGGCAACTTTCTATTTATGTACAAAGGCAAGGTACTCGACCAATTGCTAGATATGAGCAAGGTCTCACTACTTTTTAGTTTTTTAAAAAGATTTGTGTGTGTGTGTGTGTGTGTGTGTGTGTGTGTGTGTGTGTAGGTGCCTATGAAACCAGAAGAGGTTGTTGGATCCCCTGGAGCCGGAATTATGAGCTGCCCAACAGGGGTGCTGGGAACCAAGCTTCTTTGCTCTCTAATCCACTTCTTCACTGCAGCCAGATTCTATAAAAGTATTGTCTCTACAGGCTGAAATGCTGGGAGAGGAAAGGGGCTCATGGGCCTCCAACCCTAACTGAGGAACTATAGACAATTAATGACTTCTTAGGGAAGAGGAGTCCATTTTCTTTAAGGATGTGGCTCCTGGTAGGTTGACAAAAATCCAGTGGATGGCCCCACACTCAGGAGCACATACGCAGCCCCATTTGAATGCTATGGGCTATTAAAAATAATAAGAGGACATGAGTTGTAGGGGATAGGTGAGAGGTGGGGTGGATCTGGGAGGAGTTGGGGGGGGAGTGGAGGTGCGAATGTGATAAAATGCATTGAATGAAATTCTCAAAAGGTAATAAAATGATTGTTTCTATGCATCAGTTCTATATTCTGATTTTCAGTCTCTCTTATAATGATTTCAATCAGGGCTTGACTGTAGCTCTTCTCAGGGACTTATGGCCACATTATTAAATCCACTGCACAGTTTTCTCTCATAACAACCATGTAAGTCAACGGTTGGGTGTTCATTCCCTTCTTCATTTACTTCCAGGAATCGACAGTCACCTGCTTTTCTTTTTACTTTCTTCCTTTTGCTTTGCTTTCTTCTCAGGTTTATTTGCTGATTTCCTTCCCTTTCCCTGTGGCATAATAATAGAGTTTCCTGAGATATAGTTTTTGGTTCTCTTCTTTTCTTTAATGATATTTTCTTGAACTTCATGTAATCTCATGAATTTAAACACTCTCTATATGTCACCAACCCCCCAATTCACATCACTGACACAGAGCCTCCATTTATACCTCTCTTCCAACCATTAGAACATTCTCTTGACTCAGAATTTGGCCATTCATTGCCATCTCTACTATTATCACCTTAATCTGTAGTCACTATCACGCCCCTCTGGTTATTATTATAGCCATATAATTGGTGCTCTTGTACATTTTTAAAGCACAGTGAATGACAGGTGAAACAACATATTCTAGGAGGTTCAAGAATGAAAGTAGGGACACATGAAAAGTGCTGAATATAAGTTATTTTCAGGATACATTGGAAGAGAATTTGCGGATGAAAGAGAGGAGTCAAGAATGCTGGTTTTGACCTAAAAACTTGAAATCATGGAGCTGTGCTCTTCGGAAGTGGGACCTTATATTATTACCAAGTCTTTAAATGGTACAGACTCTTCTGAGAAGCAGTGTAGAAACTTGTATCATGAGTTTTAATATATGCAGTTTTAAAATTATTGATTTTATTTTGTTTTTTCAAATAAAAGAAAAAAGTTTATAAACATGATTCTAATGTTATTTTCCATGACAACATGGAAAATATGTTCAATTATAACATTAAGTGACAACATACAATAATACATTCACTAGGATCATAAAAATGTAAAATATTTATGGAAGTCGGCAACTCAAAACCAAAATTTGCAAAAAAATACTTTTAAAATTAAAATGTTACATAATGTTTTGACATATTTTTATATTCACAAGATGGAATTATGTTAGAAGTTTAATTAGGTGTCATCTCTATTTTAGAAAGCAGTTCTATTCTTTTATTCAGTTTGTCTTACAAGGCATTTATTTGCTTTTGTCAAATAATAATATAGTTAGCAATTTCTTTTCCAGACTTACAAAGATTTCAAATGGATTTTTATGAATGAGCTCCCATAGTTGTCTACCTTAAGAATTCTATTATACCTCAATATTATTGTTAGAGTTCAGAATGAAGGACTGTGTGTTGAGGGCATGCTGTTGACAGCTGGTGGGGACATTGGAGGTGGAGCCTGGTTGGAGGAAGTGACTCACAGGAAGCCTGCCTTCAGGACATTGGCCCCTTTATCTTCTCTGCTTCCTAGCTGCAGGACATGAATAACTTTGTTTCTCCACACTTCCTGTCACACCGTTCTGCCTTACCACTGGCAGAAACAGCAGGGCAGGTCAAACACAGACAGAATCATCTGAAACCATGAGCTCAAATGAATCTTCCATCTTTTAAATTGTTTCTCTAAAATATTTGCCATAGCAATGAAAAAATTGACAATCATACTCAGAAACCCAATACCTGAATGTAGAATGGGCAGAGATTTGACTTGAAAGCCCCACTTAGTCGGTTATTTACTGTGTGATTGTAGTTGAGCTGGGTAGCTTGTCTCAGTTTTTGCATTTTCAAAATGTGTATCTGTCCCTTTTCTATCCAGTTGACAGGGTGGTTGTGAAGATCAAGTATGGTAATATGTCTGAAAATGTCTTGAAATCATTATAGACACATGAAGAATTATGGCAATTTAGGTTCATATTATTTCTGCTTTACCCTGAAGATTATATCCTTACGTCTTGAGCATCATCTTCTGATTTTGGGTGCAATGCCTCCTTTTGAATGCCACTAGTTATCTTTAAAAATCCAGCCATGGGGCTTATTATAAAGCAAAGTGGGGCATGAGAGTATACAATGGCCAAAGGGACCATTGTGCTGACATACACTTCAGATTAACATGTCTCTCGACTCTCAGCAGAGAAGTTTCTTTATATAGCAGATGGTGATTAACACAGCAAACCACAATAGGTCAATGTGCAGAGAATAAGAGACTGCAGACTCTTTAGCCCTGGATAGGAAATCTGTATCAAACTTCTGCCTCCCAAGACTCAGGGATCATTGGGACAGAAGGGACAGAAAGATTGTAAGAGCCAGAGGAGGTGGATGATCATAAGGAAATGGAGTTTTCCAGACAGCTCATATGAACTCTCAGCAATGCTGACAACACGGACAAGTCCCATGTAAGCTCAAGCCAGACAAAACCCAAGATAGACTTGGGGAAGTGTGTAAGAAATCCCAACCTTATCTGAGGAACTACTCAACAACCGATGACTACCTGGAAGGGGAGATTCAGTCTCATTTAAGGGCAGACTCCATCCAGGGCATGAATGCACACCAAAGGGCATTTGAGGATGTATTTTATATATAATATATAGTATAATACAGAAATTTGGTGGGGGAGTTAGAAAGGACTGTACAGATATGGGAGAGAATCTAAATGTGATTAAAATATATTGCATGAAATTCACAAAAAACAAAAGCTAAGAAACCCCAGAAATAATACAAACAGGCCTTTTTGTGCATGAACATTTTTATTTATTTTTCAATATTTTTATTGAGTTTTTGTGCATTTCATAGATCTTAATCAAATTTAGACCCCCCTTCCTCCATTCACCTCCTCCATAGCCCCACTCTCTAGTAGATTTCATGATTCTTGTCATATATGTTAATTCCTTATCTGGTCAAGCATTTGTACCTAGCTGTCCCTTGGTGCAAGTTCATCCGCTGGAGTCTAGTAAGCCTATCTAGCATCACTCTATTAAAGAAGATCTACTCACCCTCACCCAGTGTTAATCAATTGCCAATAATCCTTTGGCTAGAGTTGGGACCTATCATCCATTTGCCTTGTTCATTGCTGTATTTTTGTCTGATTGAGTTAGCATAGGTCTTGTGCATGCTGTCACCATTGTTGCAAGTTCATCCGAGCGAGTTCCAAGAGGCCTGAAAGCCTGTTTCCTTATGCTTCATGCACCAACCTGGACCCTTACAACATTTCCACCTCCACTTCCATGATGGTCCCTGAGTTGTGGGTGGGTGAGGTTTAATATAAGAGTCCTATCCATGGACATGCACTCAGCAGTCTCTTATTCTCTAAAACTTAGCCAGTTGTGGCCTTCTGTGTGCTTTGGACTTTGATGTATGAGGAAGTATCACTGGTTAGAGTTGAGGGATGTATTAGTGTACTCTCCACCTCCTGTTCCGCTATGTTCCATGAGCCTTAGGGATAGAGCTTCCACTATAAATGTGTCACTTAGGACTGGGCCTCTCTCAGACATATATTTTCTGTGTGTGATCAGTTGTGGAACTCTGTAGTAGTGTCTATCTGTTAAAAAAGAAGTTTCTTTGGTATGTAGCATATGGTATTCTTGTCTGTAAGTATAAAGATCCATATTTAGCATACAGTAAGAAATTTCATTTGTCTAGAAATACGCCAGAGATAAGGTTTTCTCTAGGATCTATGACCTCTCCAGCTATGTGTATTTGATTATATTTACAGTGCCACCCATGAGTTCCCTCCCATTGAGAGGGCCTTAAGATGAATTAGATGGCTGTTGATTACCCCCTAGATAAAAGTGCACTAACAGAGGCAGTTTGCTGTGTCAGTTGTGATTATTAGGCTTTAGATCTGGGTTGGATTGTTGGTTAATTTTCTCCCTTAGCAATTTCCATAATATACTCTAGAACCATGAGAGCTAGTCTTCAGGGAGAAGGCTTCCAGGTCAGTTCTAGTTCCATTGTCCCAATCCTGTGTCTGAAACATGTCCTGTCTTCAGCAGTAGGCTCTTACCTTCAAGTTCTAGGAGGCAATCAAGGCCTGTGGCAATAGGCTGTGTTATTTTAAGAGTTCCAAAATAACTCACAAACATGTCTTTTCTGAATAGGAGCAAAATTATGGGATGCTAAGAAATCATTTGCTCATCCCACAAAGATTAGCACAGATTAGAAATAACAGGCAAATTCATGGTGTAATCTTCTTTTATGCATTCTTAGCACAGTCACATTGGGAAAAGATAAACTTAGCAAGATTTAAACAAAATGTTTAAAAATAAAAAAAGAAGCAGGCTGTTAAGGCTCATATTATCTGCTTTTTGAATAGGTCTTTTCCCAGGGGAAATATGGGATTAGTTTTTAACAAAAGATAATCTACCCAGCTAGAAGCATATAGGAAGGAGTTGTGCACACAGGAGAGAGCAGTCAGAGTCTCAAAAACACTAGCACTTTGTTGAAGAGAAAGATTACCAAAGGCTGTAGTCCAAAAAGAACTGAAAAATGAAGAAAATATCAGTTTGAAAATTAAAATTGTTGAAATTATGGCTCTCCGCAAAGAAGTAGATTTCTGTAATACACATTTAAGAATTGCAAACAAAGAGAAAGTGGAAGGGCCTATTGGTCTGCTATGAATCTTTGTATTCTCTCCAAATCTGCCTATATGTTATGGATGATAATATTCACCAGGATAAAAATAGAATGCATTATACATTGAGAGAAGCCAATTACTATTTTTGAAAGGACAACAAAAATTTGCCCAAAGTTTATAGCTATGGTTGCAAAATCTCCACAATAAAAGTAATGTGATTATACAGTGGCCTAGCTTAAACAAATCACCCCAAGCCTGAGTAAGTGACAGAAATAAACTGCAAAGGGGAATTGGTTTGGGCACAGTGCCAAACTGAAGTAAATGTGAAAAAAGAGAGGCATGTTGTAAGAGGCTTCCGCTATCCAGATTGCAGCCCGCTGCTTCCTAGTTCTGCCTACCTGGTTTTCTCCACAGTAGCTTTTGAGAAGAAGCAAAACGACTGTAATTCTGCTAACAAAGTAGGCGAATCCCAGTTCTGCCATCTATACAATGCAAAAGTAGAAGTTGTCTAAAGTCCTTTCCAACTCTATAAAAACGCTTTCTGATTCCTAACCTTTTTAAACACCAGGTTTAGAAGAACCAGTTGCCAATGATTTCTTACAGGTTGACCGTTTTCTAGCAGTATTTATTACTTTTTGAAACGTAAGCTTTTATTTCCTCTTGTGTTGACTGTTGTGTATTGGTCTGAATCTTCTTTTTGTTGGTCTAGTCTTGAGTTTAATTAGGAAAAATTCTCTAGCAGGCTTTCTTATAAACAAGCAAACAAACCAACCAACCCACAGAATTCTTACTTAGAATGAACTTATTTGTTCTGTGAATTCTGAAAGCCCTTCTCCATGGCCTTTGCTATGCCCAACTTACTGTACTGAGTTTTGTGTCTGTGTATGAGCTTTTTCCTCTTTGAGAAGTTTTAATATCTCTTTATCTCCAGAGTGCTGAAAACATATGATGTGGGGGAAAAGTTTTGAAGATTATTTGCTTAGTTTTTATTATGTCTGTTCTTCTCAGTCCTTAGAAACTTTTACTATGAACGTCACACCTTTCTTCCCATTTTTTTCCTCTGTTCTATTTTCCTGGAATAGGTACCAGTCAGGGGCCGACCTCCTGGACTGATTCTGTGAATTTCCTGTCTTTTGTGTCCTGCTTTCCACTTCTGTCCTTTTTTCTAACTTTCTGACATTTCTACTCAACTTTATTTTCTAACTTTGCCATTGAGTTCTTTGTTTCTGCCATTATATTCTTCATACCCAAGAGCTCAGTTTTAGTCCCCTAAAGTTTTTTCACACTACCCCATATTTTTTCCCCATGGATATATTATATCTTTTAATCTGTCATCATTTGAATCAGGAATGTCCCCCCACAGACTTGGGTTCTAAACACTGATCCAAATAGCTTGTGGTGCTATTTGGAAGACTATGGAGCATTTAGGGAGGTGGGACCTAGCTGTCAGGAGAAGGTCACCAGGGCAGGGCATTTGAAGGTTATACCTATTTGGGGTTCTGGTCTGCTTTCTCTGCTTCATATCTGAACTGTGAGGAGTCTCAACCTCTGTTCCTCTGTTCCTATTACCAACCTCTGACCTTTACCATGCCTTCCCCAGCACTTCAGCACTGAGCAACCCTCTGAAACCACGAGAAAAAACAAAAACAAAAACAAAAAAAACTTCTTCCCTAAATAGTTTCTGTTAGATATTTTGTCAGAATGACATGGAAATTAACTAATATAAAAATCTTAATTTAATTTTTTGTTTCTGGACTTTTTCTTTGTTGTTTCCTTTTCTTTGAGTTTCTTATAGCTGATTGCCATCGTCTTTCTCATTCATCTTGCATGCTAGTCTAAATTATCCAGTGAACCCTGACTATTCTTATTTAAGACAGTAGGCCTAAAACTGATTGAAAACTCTTTGTATATTGGGAACATTTATCAATTTTCATGTCTTCTTGGCACCTGCATATTTCTATCAGGTTCAAAAACTATCAAGGGCATGTGAGCACCCTCTCTGCCAGTTTCTGGTTCCCTGGGGAAAGGTATCTCCAACCAATGAGGTATTGGATAGGAGGATACTTAGGCAAGATATGCTGCCCTATGCCCTCAGTCAGAGGAGGTAGGGTGGAGCAGCAGGAGAGTCTTACTGTTCAATGTTGTTTTAGGAAAGAACACTCTTAGCTTTAGCTTCTAAAGTGCCTGTATCTGAGTCCCTAGTGTTGATTTCAGTTTCTTCTTAAATAAGACAGCTGGAAATATTTTAAGTTCCAATGGTCCAACTACTCTTTATAAAAAATTTCCTATAAGTGCTTTGCCCTCAGTCTCTCCCATACGTATTTTCATAAGTATCTTTGGTCTCTCCTTCCTAAATCCATCTAATTGTGTGTGTGTGTGTGTGTGTGTGTGTGTGTGTGTGTCCCATATTCTAAAATTCTCTGTAAGTCTATAAAAAACACCAATGTAGATTTGTTTTCATTCTATCCCCCGAAAGACACCTCATATAATAAGAGGGTTTCCTGCAAGATTTCTCTTTTTAGGTAAACTTCCCAGAGGAAACAAGAACGGCTTCCGATTCCTTTTCATAGATACATTATAAAGTTGGTACAAGAGCCTGAGAAACAACAGCATATATCACATATGTACAGCCATGTGTCTCTGTGGTCTGTATAGGTTCTCCTACACAGAGACACAAATGCATACATATGGTGTTCTTCTGTGCTTTATTTTCTCCCATGCATGCATATGGCATTCATCTGTGTTCTTTTATTTGCACATGCACAAGTGATGGCCAGAAGTCAATTTCAGGTGTTACTCTTCAGAGGTCATTTGCTTGTCATCTGAGACAAGGTCTCTTCCTGGGACTTGTGACTTGCTGATTAGAATAGCATGCTTGACCAGGGAGCCTCAATGATATGTCTGACCTGGGTTGGAGATCAAACCCAGGTCCTCATTTACATAGCAAGCATTTTACTAATTAAGCCATCTCCCCAGACATGAATTTTTTGGAGTGTTAATTTTCCAACTTTCCTAAGTCAGATGTTTTCTGGTTTTCCAAATATTATAATTACTACTTCATTTCCATCATTTTCTCTTTTGTTCTTTTTGTGTTTGTAGTTATTTTTCTTGTTTATATCACTTTTGTAGTGATTTTTTTTCTGGGCAACAGAGTAAATTTGTATGTTTTCTCTTTCATATTGAAGCATAGATTATTTTAGTAGTTTTGGATAATGAAATCATTTCTCCTCCAGATAATCAACACAACGGAAGATGATTTTCCTGTTATGAATTTGCACAAGTGGGAGTTTCTGGCTGTTGTACACATTTGCTTTATGTGACAATCCAGAGAACTAGTGATTTCATACTCCTTTGGGAATCCATGTCCTTGGCTTCAAGCTGACTGAAGATAAATAGAGCATTAAGAATGTATTCCTGATTCATCAATACATTGTCCTACAAGTCACAGTCATTATTTCTTTTTCCTTTCAATTTGTAAGGACTGACTAAAAGTCATATTAAAGGGGGACGGTAGCAGCTGAGGAAACACAATTGTTTGCTTTGTAGTTAACTATGTCTGCCAGGATCTTAGCTCTAGCACTTAAATGTCCATTTGTCCCTTCTGTCTTGGTTTTGCTTCTAGATGCTGTGATATAATACCCTGACAAAGTAACTTAGGGGAGAAAGGGTCTATTTACTATAGCTTACAATGTCAGGTTACAACTGACATTCCCTTCACTGAAGGGAAGTCAATGTGACAGGAATTCAAAGTAGTTAGTCATATCCACAGTCAGGAGCAAAGAGAGAGTGATTACATATATTCATGGATTCAGCTTACTTTCTCTACTCTTACAGTTCATGATCCTCTGCTTAGGGAATGATGCCAGCCGAAGTGTGCAGATCTTCCTACCTCAATTAATGTAGCTGATATAATCCTCCATAGACATGTCCACAGACCAACCTGATCAGTCTGAGACTCTCTTCCCCAGTGATTTTATCCTTTGTCCATGTCTTAATCCAATATTGCTAGACAGTATCAGTCACTTTCATCAGGTCCAGATATAGATATGACTCTCTTTCTATGTGTGTGCATGTGCCTGTATACACACACACACACACACACACACACACACACACACACTATACAGTGGTAGAGTAGAAGCACCCTGTTTGGGAAAGAGAACTGATCAACATGGCAGTTACCTATGTGGCTCAATGATGAATCTCGATGCTTAGGAGTCAGCCAAAAGAGGAACTAAATCCCAGCTCCTAGAGCGGCTTTTATTTTCATTATCCTTCATGGCCATCAGCATCATCTTCTTGTCTGTCATCTGCTATACCATGGAAGTGGGTGTTGTTGGGCAATCACCCTGCTTTTGTCCAGCTTTCCTGATCATTTTCTGATCACTCATGTTTTGGTCAAGGGGAGCCCTTTTGAAATATCTGAGAGCCCTGTGGTCAAAGGTTTTTAGATAATAAGCTTGCTTGTGGCTTGGATTAATCATTTATTTTCAATCCATCTCATTGCCAGAAATTCCTTCCTCCTACCACCTGCCAGGTACTTTCCTAAGTACAGCTCCCCAGTACAAATTGTTTCTTTGATTTCTAGGCCTTATGCCTTTTTTTCATTGTAGCTATGGCTACCTGGAAACTGTCTGAAATAAAAACCTTGACCAAGAGGGCAACACTCCTAAATATTTCTTTTCTATAAGACTAAAGTCTGTTTAGCTGAAAAGTTTTAATAGGTTTTTGTTGCTTAAAGTCTTTTCAAATTTTTTCTCTTACTTCTTTGAGATCTGGAGGTAGTCAGATTTTATAATCTTCTATTTTCTTCTGCTTCTCAGACCAGTCAACTCTTGCTGAAACTCATGTTTAAACACTTTTTTGTAATATTTTACTAGAATCAATATTTATCTTTCAACATAGAATCCGAGTATTTCCAGCCCCTCTGTAATCGATTTCTGGCTTAGTTAATGCTACTTGCTGTGATAAATGAACCTGCATTTTTAGCAGTTTGATGCAACTAGAAGTTTTCCTTGCTTGTACAATGTTCCTAGCTGGCGGGCAGCGCCTCTGCACTAGGAGTTTCAGACTCCCCATCATTTCCACAGGTTCTCTCTTCTTTGGGACTAGTTTCTGTAGCATGTGACCTGATCATCGGCCATATTTAATTGATTTAAATCAAACCAGGCCACACATTCTCTTTTAAATGATTAAATTATAAAACTGAGGCTGTAGCTCATCAGTAAAGTGCTTGCCTCACATGCCTGACACCCAAGTTTCAATCTCCAAAAGAAATATGAAATGGTGAAACTAGCAACCGTTGCTCTTTAGAGGTGGGTCACACTAGTAGTAATATTTTAGCTGTAAATATTTTTCTGAATTCCTGCTCCGAGATTTTCACGGCTGCCTTACTTCTTGGATTCTTGAATCCTCTTTTGTTCACTTCCATTTGCAACATCTTGGGAAGTAGCATTCTTCACAAGACTCTCACTAGTCCTTCATCTAGCCAGAATCAGTGTGCTTTTTGTTGTTGACAATAATCAAATATGTTTACTTGCTACCCTAGGAAAGCAGATAGATTGTGGTTCCAGTGCCTCACCAATGTCCTTTGGCATTTTGAAGATTTTCTTCTCATTAATTCTTAAATGAATGGCTTAGACTGAGAGTCTTATCCTGTGACTGTACGTCTCTTCTAGTCCAAGAAGTGATTTCTTAGCACTAGGTAAATGCCATCAGCCACCGTAATCATGCTGTTGGTTCTCCTCCAGGTTCCCCAGGAACACAAGCTGCTGCAAGGAGTCATTGGTACTTTAGGAAGATGAAGTGACCATTTCAGGAAAATGTGCATCTCTTTCACCGCAGCCTATTTGCATCTGACAGGCACTGTAGTGTCCTCTGACATAGAGAACTGGCGGTCTCGCATTACCTACTTGATTAGTGAATAGTGAATGTTTCTTTGTACTTCATGAGTCTCTGATTTAACTTTTCGTGTAGTACAGAACAAGGAAGGCCTGTTGCCCTCTGCCTTGGAAGTTTATAATGGAGTGATATTTTGTTTCATTGGGACTGATTTTTGTTGAATAAGGTGCCGATAACTCATTTTCTGCTTGTATTTTTGTCAGTTACACAGTAGTCATAGAAAAATTCAAAATAGTGTATTATAAAGAGTAACTATCTAGTTCAAGGTCATATAGGTCATATAACAATTATGTAATGGTGATAGAATTTTCTTTAAAAAGTTTTCATAAGTTTATGAATATATATCCTGATGTAACCACAGGGACAGGAAAATGGAAAGGAAGCATCAGAGTAAGGGGAAGAAGGAGCTCAAGAGGAGATAGTAGAAGACAGATGCTATCAAGGGGGAAATGGGGAAAACAGGGGGTATGGGAGGAAAGAAGTTTATACAGGGGGAGAGAAAGGAGAGATAAATAATGCTTAGGGATGCGAAAAACCATAGGGCAATGTATTAGTTCAAAGACCTTCTGAAAAAATATATATGAGTGCATGTTTTGGACTATATAATCCAAAACACAGTGACAGACAGGAGAAACCTTCTTTTGAGTTATTGGTCAGAGTAGTCCAAGAGATTCCCCAAATAACACAGGCCATTGCCTCAGCCCTTGGTTGCCTCCCAGAACTTGAAGGTAAGATCCTATTGCTGAAGACAGGGTATACTTCAGACACAGGACTTGGAGCAATGGAGCTGAAACTGACCTGGAAGCTTCCTTCCTGAAGACTAGCTCTCATAGTATCAGAGGATACCATGCAAGCTGATAATGGAGAAAACCAATCAACAGTCCCACCCAGCTGTAAAGCCTAATAAACACAAAATGACTGGCTCAGCAAACTATCTCTATTGGCATAGTAGTGGCATTTTTATCTTGGGGTTAATTAACAGTTGTCTAATTGGACTTAAGGCTTGCTCAGTGGGAAGGAACTCGTGTGGTACTGTAAACATAGCTAAATACGTGACTGGAGAAGTCACATATCCTAGAGAAAAACCTATTTTTGTTACATCCCTAGACCAATGTAATTTCTTCCTGCATTCTAAATATATATTCTTATATTTGCAGAGAAACATTCATCTCACTACTCATCACAAAAGCTTCTTTTTGCAATAGATGGAGACTCTGATAGACTTCTACAACCTGTCAAATGTACAGAATAAGTGTCTGTGACAAGTCCAGCCCTAAGTGATACATCTTCAATGCAATCTCTACACCTAAGGCTCAGGGACCATAGTGGAACAGGAGGCAGAAGAATATTAATGCATCTTTCAACTCTTGACTGATGAAGCTTCCTCATGCAACAGATGGTGGTTTAACCCAGAAGACCACAACTGGCTAACATGCAGAGTATAAGAAGTTGCAGAGTGTTTATCCCTGAATTGGACACCTATATCAGACCTCTGCCACACAGTGCTTGGGGACCATTGTAGAAGAGGGGTTGGAAAGATTGAAGGGCCAGAGGTTGTGGAAGATCACAAGGAAACAGAGTTTTCCAGACAGCTGGGAAGTTACTCATATGAATTTACAGGTATGGTGACAGTATGCATAAGACCTATGTAAACTCAAACCAGACACAAACCCAGCATGGAAATGTGGAAATGGGTAAGAAGCCCCAATCTTGGTTGAGAAACTATTGGCAACAGATGACTACTGGGAGAGGGAGAGGTTTTTTTTTTTTTTTTTTTTAAGGTAGTGATGCTAGATATGTTGATCGAGCTCCAATGGATAAACTCACACTGAGCGATATCTGGGCACCCAAACTTGACTCGATAGGCCTTAGCATATATAGCAGAATGTAAGAAATCTTGTAGTGGTGGGCTATTGGGGGGGGAGTGCAAATATGGGAGGGGATGTAAATATGATCAAGATGTATGGAATTTCTAAAGAAATCAATAAAAACAGTAAAAAATTATTATATATATTTATAATTATTTATTATATATCTATAATAAATAAAATTTTAATATATATGAGTGTTCTGCCTACAAGTACATAAGTATACCTATGCATACAATGGCCACAGAAACCAGAAAAGGGCATCGATCTCCTGTAATTGGAGTTACAGACCTGTTGTGAGCTATGCCATGTGAGTACTGAGAACCAAACGTGGGTCCTCTGGATAAACATCCAGTGCTCTTAACTGCTCAGCTCTCTCTCCACCCCCAATTTTAATCTTTAGCTATGAGGCTCCAAAGCTCAAGATCAAGATTCCTATATACAACTTTGGGTGTAGTTCTTCAGGCGATGTTCACCTTCTTTTACTGAGACCGTGTATCTCTTGGGTAGCCTGCAATTCACCAAGTTGGTTAGGTTGGTTGGCCAAAGAGGCCCAGGGTCAGTCTATATTCATGTCCTCAGGGCTGGAATTACAAGTAAGTGCCACCTTGCCTGGCTTTTATAATGTGTGTTCTTTGGCTTGAACTCAACTTCTCCTGCTTGCACAACAAACACTTTGCAGACTAAGCTTCCTCCCCAGTCCTTAAAATAAAACTTTTAAAAAGAGAAATTGTAGGTCTACAGCAAATTTGAACATATGCAGAATTCCAAGGTACTCCAAGACTCACACCTTCACAACCTCCCCAGTCATTCACATCCTATACAGGAGAAGCAAATTTACCATAATCCACAGGCCTGTATTAATCCATCATTATCACAAAGTGCATAGCTCAAATTGATACTGAGTTTTGAGAGGTTGAGGAGATGGCTCAGGGATTAAGAGCCCTGGCTGCTCTTGCAGAAGACCCAGGTTGGGTTCCCAGCACCCACATGGTGGCTAACAATAATTCTTAACTCCAATTCCAGGGGATCCCCTGGACCTCTGCAGACATTTCATGACATGGGTGCGCTTACATATATGCTGGCTGTCTCCCAAGTGACTGGTTCCTGGCCTGCTGAAGAGAATGGACTACTGAGGGACTGCTGGGAGCCATCTTGGGACAGAAGCCACAAGCAGAGAGGAACGCTCAGGGGTGGCAGGCGTGGAGAGAAAGATGGCCCCAGTGCCGCACCTGTGTGGATGGGAAAGGGGGCATTTACCAACCTGGGACAAGACTGCAGGCCCAAGATGTGTGGGTGAAAGTTAATGGAGACTATGGGCGGGAGCATCTGAAGCCGTGGGCTCTGAGCCTTGATGCATTAGTGTTTGTCTCTGTGTACATTCCCCCATTTCTCCCTCCCTACCCTAGGGCATAAACCATAATAAATTCACATAAAAATATTATATGATTTGTGTGGTTGCGCAAGGGACCCCAAGAGAACTCTGGTGACACTGGAAATGCAGTCATATGCATGAAATGAAAATAATAAATGAAATATTTAAAACAAGCCTTAAAAATGAAATCTAAAGTCTCAATATAAACAAGCAATTCTCTGGGGTTGCTTTCATTTTCAATACTTTAACATTTTAATTATGCTGAGACAATTTAGAACAATTCTGAGATTTTTTTTATAGGCAACCAAATTCGGAATGCCTGCTACATCAGCACTACTATCCTGTTCTCTTAATGTATGTGACTTGGACTTTAAAATGAACTGGAACTTATAAAAGGAAACTTAGAGAAATAAATTATAATGGCAAAATGCTCTATTACGAAGCAGCTATAAAGTCAAGTTTAATGAATGTGTATAATTTACCTTCAAAGGGTCTATTTTGAAATGAAATTTGTAGTGTTGATATTGAATTTTCATTCCATTACTGTCTTATCAGGGTGTTTGCTCACTATATATCTAAAAATCAAATAATTTTGTCATTACAGTTTTTAATTGGGTAATATGACAAGTTCATACATCATATCAGAACACAGGAGGCAGCTTTCTCTTGCTCTTTAAACAAGTTCTTCTATTTGAAGTTTTTGGATTTATACTGCATGAAGTCACCATCATAAGGGAAATATACTTAGAAACAGTTTCTTTGGAATATTAGATTTAACTTCATAATCTAAAATTTTCTCTCTGAAATAATCATCTTATCTTCTTCCTAAAAATTCATGGTACAAGCTCTGCCTCCCCATTATTGTCAGATAGGAGTTGCTGTGCACTCTTGGGTAGGACTTGTTCACTTTAAGGACTCACAAAGCTTGATGGCTTTCTTGGACTCTAAAATAACATCTAGGTTCCATAATTATTACCCTAATTATTTGCCAGTAAATAGTTGGTATCCATTAGATACTTGTAAAGTTAAACCAATAATTCAAAGTAATATATAGCACCTATAGAACCTTGGGAAGGCAAAGATATATTTACAAGGGAGTATTTCTGCAGGATTCCTCAATTAACATAGTGGTGGGCTGGGGTGTAATTCAATGGTAGTGCACCCCCTAGCACATGAGAGGCCCTGGATTCAATCCTCAGCAACATAAACACACGAGAGAGAGAGAGAGAGAGAGAGAGAGAGAGAGAGAGAGAGAGAGAGACAAAAATTTATATGAATGTACAAATGTGTACAATGGCTAGATTAGATATACCTGCAAGAACTAATTTATGGAAATACATAAATATTATACAACGATTATTGTTAAAATCTGACCAGGACTTGAAAACTTCAATATGGATTTTAGGCTTGTACATTGCCTAAATATTTTTCTGGGATTCTTTCAATTCCACTTCTAACTTTATCCTCAAAGTGTAGTTTTAATATGATACTAATAGACTCTCAAAAGCAATTGCCTAATGCAAAAATGCAGCCACTTTAACTGAAGTGAATAAAGTATATTTGGGCATTTAGTCAAAACAATTGATCCAAAAGATTGATGTGGCATATTTTAGACTTTATGAGGGGATAGGAGGAGATAATGCCCCATTTCTGTATAGTGGGTATAGTTGAGTCCAAATTATTAAATAAGCCAACACAAATTATTAACTCAAGAAGAAATGTCCTGTTCATTATGCACTGCATTTGAAATATAATTTGTGCAGTAGATCCAATAGAAATACAATCAGACAAAAACCCAGCAAAGAAATAGGAAAATGGGTATTAGTCCCCAATCTAAGCTGAGGAACTATTGGCAGCTCTTTACTGCTGGGCGAGGACGAATTGATATTCTTTAAGGGAGTGATACTAGATAGGCTGACCAGATTCAAGTGGATGAACTCACACCAAGGGACATAGGGGGACACAAATTCAACTTGATAGGCCTTAAAATATATGACAGAATGCAAGAAGTCCAATGGGGGGTAGGGAGGGTACAGATGGGGCACGGGGTCTAAATATGATTAAGATGTATTGTATGAAATGCACAAAAAGTTAACAAAAATATACATTGAGAAAAAAAGAAATGTATCACTTATGTGTTCCAGAAGTAATGAATGAGATGTAAAATTGAATTTAGACAAATCTGATAGCAATTCTAATTTGAGAAACCACATAGGAAGAGTTAGATTTGTGCCTTAGCTTCTGCCCACAGACGATGTTCATAATATACTCCAGCATAAGTTTGTTGGGGTAAATGTAATGAATTCAGGATATTGGTGTGAGAGAAGAAAGATTCTCAGAAACGTTTCTTAGGACTTGGTTAATGGTACTATTTTGTTTCCTCAGCTTATTTAAATTTTCATATAGCTAGCACTGAAATTAAAATTAAACAGAAAACCACTCAATCTCCTTTTGTGAGATACAGCTCTCTCACATCCATGCACAAGTACATTAGCACACAAATATGCTATTCTTGGAGGTTTGTCATTGAGCAAAATCAAATGTGTTCATTTTCAAAATGGATTAAGTGGATTTGGAAATGTGAGCACAAATGATACAGGACAGTTTCATTCTTTATGGTGATCTAAAGTGCACACCATACCCCCACTGAAGCATCCTCTTATGTGCTGATACTGAAATCTGGTGTATGGGGGACCATATGAGTGCTTACTATGCCTCGTCTTTGGTAATCACCAGAAGTGTCAAAGCATTCAAGAACAAAATTAAATCTATTTTCATTAGCAATTATAAGTAAGTACAAAACACTCACTGCTTTCCTGGACCTGGACACATACATGGCCCTGGTTAAACTCAGTGGCTCAAAAACAAAACAGACATGAATGTGAGGAAGATTTGTGAGGATGAGAATAAGTTGGGAGTGGGTGGTGAGTGGACGTGGTCAGTAGGCATGGTCAGTATGCACTGTGAACACGTGTGAACTTGTCTAAGAACAAATTAAAATACTAATAAAGGAGTAGAAAATTAAGCACCCAAACATTTTTATTATTGCAAAAATGTGAGCATTAAAAAATGGAGGAAGTAAGTCATAATTTTAATTTTAATGTTGGCAACATTTGCAGAATCTTTAATTTGCTTGTCAAAATCAAATATCCCATCCCCTGTGTTCTCTTTTCTCCCTCTTCTTCCCCAAGGTGTAGGAAGCAGGGGAAGACAGAACAGAGTGTACCTTGCCCTCTCGGTCTCTCCATCCTTCTCACCTGCTCAAGCTCTTTTGCATCAGCTTGCACAGATCTGGCTCTGCTGGATGTGCTTCAAACTTACTATAAAAGCTGCTGGATGTGCTTCAGACTTACCACAAATTTGAGTGTCTAGCTGAGAAGAGCAACAGAATGGAGACTCACAAAACTAGAAAGGGCTTGCCGCTCTTCTTGTTTTTTTTTTTTTTTTTTTTTTTTTTTTCCGTTTAATTTTTAAATTCTTTTATTTTTTATTTTTATTCAGCTTTTTTTTTTCCTATAAAGCAGAATTCAACAAAAGTCAATACTTCTAAGGGGAATGTATTTTATTATATTGCTGATCCAAGAGACACAAATGTAACTATGTTCTGAAAAAAAAAAAAACAAAACCCATAGTGCCTGGAAAAATGTGGAAAAACAAAGCCCCCCAGAGTCTGCAAGCCACAGTCAGCCAGTGAGCTGGAGAAGCACAGTGTGAGGCTTCATGCCACCAGCGGGAAAATGAGAAAAGAAAAAGGCCGATGGTAATTGACATACAAACTGCCCAATTTCAGTACGAATTTAGTCGATCGTTTTAATTTTTTAGTTAAACTTGGATATTCTCCAAAACATGTAAAGACAGAACTGGTCCTAAAATAATATTTGCTTAGGTCGGCATATACCCCGGATAACCCTCCAAACTGACGCACAGTGTTGTCTGAGATTCCTAGCTCAGACTTTTAAGGATTTAAATATATGTAAGCCTGAAGTGTTATGTTTTTCCATGATCTCTATTAGAAATGAGATGGCATTTGTGGTATTGCACCTGTTCTAGTGTGCTTTCTGCTGCTGTGATAAGCAACAGGAGCAAAAGCTACTTGGGGGTGTAAAGGTTTATGTGACTTACCGGTTACAGTCCATTACTGAAGGAATCCAGTGGAGGAATTTAAGACAGGAACTGGCAGGCAGGAACTGAAGCAGCGATTACAGAGGAAAGCTGGTTTCTGGCTTGCTTCCTCTGCCTTGGTTAGCTACTTCTATTTTTTTAGTTTTTATTTATTTGGTCTTTTTGAGAGCCCCAGCTGACCTGGAACTTGCTATGTAGACCAGGCTGACTTCAGTCTCACAAAGATCTGCTTGCCTCTGCTTCCCCAGTGCTGGGAACAAAGGTGAGCACCACTGTGCTGGGCTCAGCAATCGTATTTATACAGCCCAGGTCCACCTTCCTCAGCATGGCACCATGCACAGTGTATTGGGAGCCTCCTGCATCAATTAGCAATTAAAAGAATGCCCTACAGGCATGGTCACAGGCTGATTTGATCTGGGTAAGTCTTCAGCTGACGTTCCTTTTCCTGAGTGACCCTGTAGCAGCACCCAGTGCCTAAGAAAGCCTTGATCTCACCCCCACAAACACCACTCCACTTGTGCCTTCTTGTCTTACTTATAGAAAACATTTAAAGGAGCCTTTGTTAAGTCCTACAAAGGTTTGGTTCTTTGTTCAGATTGTTTGGACACTGTAAACCCATACATTATTGATGTTCTTACTTTACATTGCAAACAATCCTTCAGAAATTTTAAACATTAATAAAATCTCTTTTGTATTTACTAAAGTTAAAAAAGTCCCTATTCTTCTTTCTTACGGTTTCTTTTTCATTTTATTTTATGTGTATGAGTGTATTGCCTGCATATGTGTTAGGGCACCCATGTCGTACAATGCCTGTGAAGGTCAGAAGAGAGCAACAGATCCCCTAGAACTGGAGTTGCAATGGTTGTTAGCCACTGTGTGAGTACTGGGAATTGAACCCTGGTCTTCTGTAATTTCTGCAAGAGCAGTCAGTGCTCTTAATCACTGAGCCATCTCTCCAGCCCCTCTTCTTACAGTTTCTAAGAGGTATAGAAATACACAATCATGCATACATTCACACACACACACACACACACACACACACACACACAATGTTGAACCGTGTAAGAGACTATAACTATGGGATAATTTATGTTGAAGCCTAATCACCTGACACAGAATTCCTTAGTTTGTGCAGAATCTTCACCTTGTCCTATCTTATGATCAGCCCTCTGATGTGAATTCAGGCTAATAAGCAACTAACTCAGGCAACCATTAAGAGAAGAAATTTAAACTAGCCCATCCCTCAAAGTTCTGCCTGGCTCAACACACTCAACTAGAATCTAGAAGTAGTGAGATTGAAGACAGCAAAGGTCAGGGTTCTGCCACAGTGTCCCTACCCACTCATTAGGAATCCTTGTCTAATTAAAGTCTTAGGGTAGGATCATTCATTCAAAACTTCTAGTGTCTACTTTTCATGAGACACAGCTAGTAGTTATAAAAGTTGTCATTTTTTTCAATGAAAAAATGTAGCTGATGGACCCAAAGTGAAAGCAATTATACATAAGTCATTCCTCTGATAATGAAGATAGTTTGGAGCTAGGGATGTGACTCAGTTGACTGTTAGGAGTGTTTACCTAAGAGTCTAGAAACTCTGATGTGAGTGCACCCTGTCATGCAATGCCTACAGAGGCTAGAAGAGGGCATTAGATCTCCAGGAAATGGAGTTATGGGTATTAGTATATAGAAAGGCTACTGATTTTTGTAGATTGATTTTTTATAACCTGCCACTATACTGAAAGTATTGATCAATTCTAGGAGTGTTCTGGCAGAACTTTTGGGATCTCTTAGGTATAGTATCATATCATTTGCAAAAAAGTGATAGTTTGACCTCTTCTTTTCCAATTAGCACTCCTTTAATTTCCTTTTCCTGCCTTATTGCTCTAGCAAGAGTTTCAAGCACTATGTTGAAAATGAGTGGAGATAGTGGACATTCTTGCCTGGTTCTTGATTTTAATGGGAATGCTTCCAGTTTTTCTCCATTTAGTTGCTTTCGCTATCCGGGGTCTTTTGTGCTTCGTTATGAATTTAAAGATTTTTTTTTCTAACCCTGTGAAGTATGTCATGGGGATTTTGATTGGGATTGCACTGAATCTATATATTGCTTTTGGTAGGAATATTGAGATGACGATTTGGTTTTTGCCTTTGAGTTCATTTATATGATTAATGACGTTTATTGACTTGCGTATATTCAACCAGCTCTGCATCTCTGGTATAAAGCCTACTAGATCATGATGAATCATCTTTCTGATGTGTGTCTGCATGCAGTTTGCAAGTATTTTGTTGAGAATTTTTGTATCTATGTTTATTAAGGATATGGGTCTATAGTTTTCTTTTTGGTTTTATCTTTACCTGGCTTTGGTATTAGAGTGATTCTGGCTTCATAGAAGGAATTTGAAAGTTTTCCCTCCATTTCTATTTTTTTGAATAAATTAAGTAGTATTGGACACAGATCTTCTTTAAATGTCTGATAGAATTCTGCTGTAAATCCATCTGGTCCTGGGCTTTTTTTAGTCGGGAGGTTTTGTATTACTGTTTCAATTTCTTTTTGTAATATTAAACTGTTGATCTCTTCTTGGTTTAATTTTGGACGTTCCCATGATTTCAGGTATCCATCCATTTCTTTTAGACTTTCAGATTTAGTAGCGTATATGTTTTTAAAATATTCCCTTATAATGGCCTGGATCTTTTGGGTGTCTGTTGTGATGTTTCCCCTTTCATCTTTGATTTTGTTGATTCTGATTTGCTCTTTCTTTCTTTTGGTTAACTGGACCACGGGTGTGTCTATCTTGTTTAGCTTTTCAAAGAACCAGGTTTTAGATTCATTGGTTCTTTGTATTGTTTTCTTTGCTTTTATTCATTAATTTCTGCTATGTTTTTTGTTATTTCTTCTCTTCTGCTGGGTTTGAGTTTCATTTGTTCTTGCCTTTCCAGCAACTCGAGTTGCAGTGTTAAGGACTGCTTTTAAAGAGTCCCAGAGATTGCATTGTGTTGTATTCTCCTTTTCATTGAATTCCAGGAATTATTTTATTTCTTTCTTAATTTCTCCTTTGACCCACTCATTGTTTAGGAGTGTGTTGTTCAATGGCCATGGGTTCATGTAGTAATTAGAGCTTCATCCAGTATTGATTTTGAGCCTTATTGCTTTGTGATTGGATAGAATGCATGGAATTATTTCAATATTTTTGTATTTGTTGAGGTTTGTTTTGTGCCCCAGTATGTGGTCACAATTGCAAACGTTCCATATTTGCTGAGGAGAAGGTGTATTCTTCGGTGCTTTGCTGGAATATCTGAAAGATGTCTGTTAGATCTACTTGATGTATGGATCGTTTAATTTAGATGTCTCTCTGTTTATTCTTTGTCCAACTGACCAGTCCAATGCGGCAGTGGGATATTAAAGTCCCATATTCTTACTGAGATGAGTTAATCTGTGTCCCCTGTAGTGTTGTTTTATGAATTTGGGTACACCAGAGTTTTGTGCATATATATTAAGGATTGTAGTATCTTCTTGGTTAACTGTTCCTTTGATCAAAATGAAGTGACCTTCCTTATCTCTTCTTATTAGTTTTACTTTGAAGCCTATTTTTTTCAGATGTTACAGTTGCAACCCTTGCTTGTTTCTTAGTGCCATTTGCTTGGAATATTCTTTTGCATCCTTTTACCTTAAGGTAGTGCCTGTCCTTGAAGGTGAGATGGATTTCTTGCAGACAGAAAAGAGATGAATTTTGTTTCTTAATCCATTTGCTTAGCCTATGTCTTTTGACAGGGGAGTTCAGTCCATTGATATTTAAGGTTATTATTGAAAGATGTGTGTGTATTGGTTGTCTTCATTTTGATTGTTATTTGTGTTCTCTGTATAATTTTGTGTTTCCTAGATTATATCTTTATTTTCTTTTGTTGCTTCAAGGTATAGTTGTTTCTCTCTCTGCTCTCTGTATTGCTTCAAGGATTCTTTGAAGGGCTGGTTTTGTGGACATGTATTCTTTCAGGCTATTCATGTCATGGAAGAATTTTCTTTCCCCCTCAGCTATAATAGACATTTTTGGTGGGTATAGTATGCTGGGCTGACATCTATTGTCATGTAGAACTGGAAATACCTTGGTCAAGGCTCTTCTGGCTTTCATAGTTTGCATTGATAAGTCAGGTGTAATTCTGATGGGCTTTCCTTTGTATGCAACTTGTTTTTTTCTTTTGGTGATTTCAGTATCCTCTCTTTGTTCTGTACATTTAGTGTTTTTACTATGATATTTCATGTGGAGTTTCTTTTCTAATCTTGTCTATTTGGTGTTCTGCACATAATAAGATGGTAAAGACTGAATGTTGTATGTGTGTACCTGTGTGTGCATGTGCACAAGCATGCACACAACTTTAGATAAAAGAATCAGTAAACCCTCCTTGAAAAGCTGACATCTGAGCAGAGACAGGAATCAAAGGCGCTTATGCCATACAAATACATGGCAAATGATCAGGTAGAGGACTGAGCAAATGTAAAGGTAAGAAACAACTTAACATAAATAGGCTGGGGGTGGGGGAATGACGGAAGAATGTATTGAGAACTACTTAGGATGAGATGATTCATAGCCATTGTTTGCTACTCAACAAGGAAGGGGCTGTCAGAATTCCCATTTACATTTTTAAAATTCTTCTTTGAGAATTTCATACATGTATACAATGAAATATGATCACGTCTTGTTGGGGAACCCTGCTGCTAGGGCTGTAGTCCTCCATGTCTGGATAGCTCTAAGGGGCTCGGCGCTATATGGAAGGACTTCCTTTCTCAGTGGGGGCCTCCTGCTCTCTGCTGGACTTACATGGAAAGTGCCGCCAAGCATGGATGCCTGACCTTATTTGGAACATGACCTTTGGCATAGTTACCTGGAGCAAAAACTACCCCCAGGTTTTTTCTATATGATAATTAGGCATTGTCCCATAGCTGGATGATAGGCTCCCTCTACTACATGTAAAAAAGAATACTATGAGCACCTATCAGCTGAAGCTTTGGCTGGTGCCCCACACTATATTTTCCCTAACCCCCACTGAATAAACAGCTGTTTCACTGAGTCTGGAGCTGTTTCACTGAGTTTGGAGCTGTATCACTGAATCTGCCTCCCCGGAAGGGCTTTCATCTGTCAATGCTCACTGGCCGTCCTGACCCGGTTCATTGCTTCTGCTCCCTTTGTTCTCATGGATTGGTGGCCAACGACCCATGAGGGGAGGGAGAGACCCCACAACTTATTCATATCTTCTTTTAGCTCTTTGATTTGTTCGTTCATGTGTTCTTTAAGTTTGTTGAATTCCTTGATCATGTTTTTAATTGTTCTTTTAAATTCAGTGTCCTGGGTTATCTCTAGGAGGTTCTCCTTGTAGAACTCTTCTACAGAATTGGTGGGATTTGCTGGGGACATAGTGTTTTGGTTTTTTGTTGTGGTTTTGGCATGTGAATTTCTTTTGTTGTTTATGATTCTGATA
>NW_008344645.1:507089-508735 GCF_000622305.1 Nannospalax galili
AAGTATGCTTCTGTTTGTATTATCCGGGTGCCTAGATCCTTTCTTTATTGGTTATATAAAGCTGGTTGGTATAGGGTTCAGGTTCTCTCAGGTTTATTTTGGAGGGAACTGATGGCTTCAGATCAGCTATTCAGGGGTACCCCCAGAAGCCCAATTCAGGTTCCAGTCAGGTACACTCAGGCTTCCTTCACCATATGGAGGCAGGATCCAAGGTCTCTGAGGCAATCTTATACATAGTAAACCCTATGCCAAAGGGAGGGCAGAGGGGGCCCAGAACTCAGCACTCTCTGGAAGTCTGCTGAGATCCCAGCCTTAGCCTACCAAAGGCAGATCTGCCCTGGGACCTGGGGAGGGGCCTCACAAAATCCCAGGTAGGGGAATGGTATGGTGCAATTAAGGGAAGCTCACCACCACATGGAGGCAGGATCCAGGGGCTGTCAGGGTGTCCCCTGGGTTCTCAGTCCCTCTGGTAGTTGGAGGCCAGAGGGAGGTCAGAACCCAGTACTCTCTGGTGGTCTGCTGAGCTCTGAGCAACTACCCTAATGGAGGTCCAAACCACCCTCTCAGGCTGTCTGCTAGGATCTCCTAATCTATTATTTTTAAATTCCTTAAATATATTTCATAAGTGCATGTTTGAAGTATCTCATTGTCAGTTCTCTACCTCATTGTGTAGAAATAATATTTGTTTGTTGGTTCATGCATACATCTCTGGTTGCATTTTTGGCTGCAGTAAATATTTCATTAGTCAGAAATCAAATGGAAAACTTCAAATATGCATGTTCTCTCATTTAGGTGTATGCTACACAGGGTAATTTTATAAGACATGAGTAAATAAATGTGATTTCACAGCTACTCACCTGCTGCATGCTAGGCACTGTGTTAGAAACTAAATACTAAATGAATAAGGCAAGGCTCTCCCTCTGCTAATCTCTCATTTAGCTGGAAACGTCTATTTAACTGACAATTATTAGGCAGGTCTATTTTTCTAAGACCTATTTAGGAGAAAGTAACACATATTCAGCAAACATGTTATAACATTTTCATTTAAAAGTCCATTTATAAGATATATTCCAATATCACAAAAGGTTTTGCCTTTTATGGGCATTGGTTCCCATCTCAAACCCTTGTATTCTTTTGTAAGAATTGTCAGATGGAGCAATGAGCTAAAGTCCCAAAAAGTCTAATGCAATGGGTGTTCTCTCCCTGGCTTTGTAGCCCTGTTTCAACTCATCTTCTTTTTCAAGCTTTCTCCTATGTTCAAGGTTTAAAGCAATACTTAATTACAGGAGGTATTAATTTAGATCAGCTCACTTCAGCTCAGCTTTGCTGAATTGGTTCTGATCAATTCAGTTCAAATTATCTCCCCAACTGTTCTACAGTCAGTAGTGGTAAACTAGGATTTTGGTCATTTTTCTTCTCTTGGGATCACAGTATAAAAGCTGGTTAAACTGGGAACCATGTTTATATTTGAGCAAACATAGACCTCTTTATAAATATTTGGTGTTTGTGGAATTTTCTTTATTCAAACGGTGTTGTAGGAATTCTTTTTAAAACTTTCCCTCATAATTATATGTGCATGCAGATATATGCAAATACAAACATATGCATGCATTAGTAAATAAATATATAATTTTATTATATTAATA
>NW_008344645.1:508810-514551 GCF_000622305.1 Nannospalax galili
CATTGTCCAAATGCTATACACTCCAAAATACTGAACTTTATCATTTACCTCCTAATTTTGTTCACTCCAATTTTTACATTGTTGTTCTATAAGTATTGATATAGCTATTGATAACTTATTAAACAAATGCTACCCTGTACTGATTTTTATTTCAAACTGTGTTCAACACATGCAGTTCAGTTCACCTCAGCAAATTTTCTGTTGTCCTTCCTTCTATACACTCCAAAATACTGAACTTTATCATTTACCTCCTAATTTTGTTCACTCCAATTTTTACATTGTTGTTCTATAAGTATTGATATAGCTATTGATAACTTATTAAACAAATGCTACCCTGTACTGATTTTTATTTCAAACTGTGTTCAACACATGCAGTTCAGTTCACCTCAGCAAATTTTCTGTTGTCCTTCCTTTTAGAAGCCAAGCACTATAGACACTGGGATTTTAGATGTCTTTGTCTTTGGGATATGAAGAAAGACTTGTTGGGAAAGGCCAGGAAATGGCTGTCAACCCCTTCTCTTTTCTCCATCCCTGAATTTTAAAATCTATTCCTGTAACTTTTTGACAGGTTGAAAATGACAGGTTGAAAACATTAGGATTGGAGACTCCCAAGAGTCTTGGCATGATTTGAAGCCATCATCAGAGCATCTGAACCCTACATCCATGCTCCTCTCCTGTTTTCTGACAACCTGGAGTGAGAACTTAGGATTCCAGCATATCGACACGGTTACAGAACTGAGGAGGTTGCTGAATTGGAGCAAGGTAGTATGGGCCTGGGTGTGGTCCAAGTTTCACAGCTAGCTAAGACTAAGATAGATTTCTGACATCTGCCTCCTTCATCTTCCTGAGTTCCCAAAACTATTATGAATAGCTATGTCTGTTTTCTCTGAAAAAAATTTACACAAACCTGCTGACTGAAACCTTCTTTTTTACTGAATTCTGCAAATTTTAACCTGTATTTTTCCACTATTACTTCCATATTCTAATCTTGAGATGATGAGGCATTGGCAGGAGGCTGCAGTGACACTTTTTAATCTTTTTCTGTCACTCTTGAAGCTGTTATTTCAAGATTATTTTATTCACCTGCCATTCACACTCTCATCTAAATTTCAATTTGCTTCCATGTTTTCAGTGCACCATTTTTGGGGAAACTATCTGTGTATTTCCCAGCACATGATATTCTAAATTGAAAACCTTTCAGTTGTTTTATGCACTCCTTGCCTCCAGCGGGCAATCCATAGGTGATGAGGAAAGGAAGAAAGCAGCAAGAGAGCAAACAGAGAACAGAATAACAATTCTGGTCCAGGACTCAACTCAAGATCAGTTTCTGCATTTAGTAATCTTGCAGCAGTCCCTTAATCTTTTTTTAAAAAAATATCATGACATGTTAAAAACATATAGATTAATTTGTAGAATGTGCCTGAAATTGGATATGTCTGATATGTCTTTGTGATTAGATTTGCTATGCATTTTTATGAGTGTCGGGAAGGGATAAGTGTGTCAGCAGGGGGATGATGATGTTAATGTATCTTACTACACATTATACTGGTAATGTCTTTGTTATCCTATCTATCAGATTTCTCCACTGGAAATTTACTATTTTTCTCTGTGCATTTTGTAGAAAATGCATTAACTGTATGTAAACAAACTATTTATCATTAAACTTTCATTTACTGATTTTAGTGCTCATAATGGTAGATTAGAATGAGAATTATTAATTAGATAATATTGCAAGGTTCATTCTTGATTTGATACAAGTACTGCATCTATCCTAGACACTGTCCTTGATTTTTGGAAATAAACAATGAAACATTCAGAATGGAATTACAAGTATATAATTACTAATTAACAGAGGCAAACAGGACACAATGATAATGAGGAAATCTTATATAGCATTGTCAGGATAGGGCTTTGTACTGCAGTGATAGATATGCTGTGTAGGATAATGACACTGGAAAATTTAGTCAGATGGGGCATATTTCAAATAGCATATGCACAGATCTTGGTGAATTCAAGGAAACAGAAACCAACTGCAGTAGTTTGAATGAGAAATGTCCCCTGTAAGTCAGGTATTTGAAGACTTGGTCACCAATTGGTGGTACTATTTGAGGACGTTTAGGAGATACATTCTTACTAGAGAAAGTATGACACTGGTTTGGAGAATTCACAGCCCCACCTCACTTCTAGTTCACTCTGTCTGCTTTATGTTTGTGTTTGAGGATGAGCTCTCTCAGCCTCTGGCTCCTGCTACCATGCCTGCCTCTTGCCTCCATGCCTCCCTCTTGCATTATAGATTCTCCCTCTAGAAGCCAAATAAATGTTTCCTTCAGTAAGTCATTTTTGATCACGGTGTTTTGTTACACCAACAGAAAAATAACTGATAAGCCAATATTATTGTGTGTGGGGGGACTGGAGAATAGAGAGGTGCTCTTGTCCACTGGTGAGCCCAAAGGGACTTGAGTCCGGGTCCTTCTTACCATCAGGCTAATGTTACCTATGTCAGTCTCTGAATGTCAGGACTTTCATCTTGGATGATGCAGTTAATTTTGTCTATTTCCCAGGTGTACTGATTTCTGCAGTGCTCAGTTAGTACCATGAGGAAAACATTCATTGTGAGGCATGTAATCATGTTTCATTATCTGTCGCTCTTCACTAGACCAAGAGGTCTTGAAAGACAGAAAAGATTCTAGCATTTGATTTCACTTTGGAATGGTGATTACAGTATCAAAACTCCTTTCATTAGCTCACTTTCTCCTGGTCCAGACTATCATCTTTCATTTAACCACTGCAGAATGCCTCTGGTTTACAGCTTGTCCATCGGTTTTGTATATATCAGGCAGAAAGATTTTTCAAAAAATGAAAAATAGTCTTGCAATTCATGTGCTTACATTTTAACCATTTCTGCTTAAGTATTGAAATTGCTTCCTATTGGATAAGATCCTCTGTGCTCTGTTCCCTTTCCTCCTCTTCATGAGACTTTTTCTTGTTCCTCACCTAGATGTATTCTAGCTATATTGCCCATCTCCTTGTTCCCTGAATGTGATGCCAGTGGATTGAGTATGTATTTATCTCCAAAAATGTAAGCTAAGTGGAAAGCTGAAAATATTACCTTATTTGGGAAAAAAGAGTTTTTTTAAAATTTTATTAGTTTTATTTTATGTATATGAGTGTATTGCCTGCACATATGTGAGTGCACCCATGTCATGCAATGCCGCAGAGATCAGAAGAGGGTTTCAGATTCTCCTGGAACTGGAGTTAAGGGTGGTTCATAGCCACCATGTGGGTGCTGGGAATCAAACCCGGGTCCTCTGCAAGAGCAGTCAGTGCTCTTAACCACTGAGCCATCTCTCCAGCCCCAGGAGGTTTTTTTTTTTTTTAAACATAGTTATCAATATCAATATAAAAGCATCCTCATGTAGGGTGGGCCCTAAAATCAATGGCAACTGACTTTAGAAGAGGTAGGAGAAGTCACAGAAAGGAGGAGGCAACCTGGGGAGGAGCATCTACAAGAGAAAGAACTCCAGGGATTTCCACCACCCACAGGAGACTGGAGCGAGGAATGAAAGACGCTCCTTCAGAGCCCCCTGAGTGAACCTGCCCTGCTGCCACCTTTGTTTCGGACTTTTCCCACCCAGAATCATACTACATTTCTATAATTTTTAAGCCACCAAGTTAGTGGCCACTTGTTAATGTAGTCTACAGAAATGAATACAGTTCTGTTGTATTGTTTTGCCTTAAGGAGAAAAGTACACGTTGAGTCCTTTTCATCATCCACTGCTTAGTTAAATCCTCTCATCGTTCACCGTGTGAAAGACCTTTGCAAAGTCTGCCCATCTCCTGTACCTCTGACACTGTTACCTCTTCCTATCTTGTACCTCTATGGAATCCTGGAGATTTTTTATTGTAAGACCCGTACACTTCAATGTAATTAACCCAGCATATCATAATTATACCTTGATAAACACTCTTTTTTTCAAGGCTGAAGATCAAACACAATGTCCTGTACATTCTTGGCAGGCTATCTGCTACTGAGCTGCTCTGTAATTATTCTTTTTCTGATGTATCTTTTAGCATATAAGCTCTATTACAGAAAGGCATGTATCTCTCATTTATTTCTCTGTCCTGTAGCGTCTAGTGAAGGGCTTGCCATGTGGCAAATATGTATTTGTTGCTTCACAGAGGAGAGGACACAGCATTTAAAAAATTAGTAGAGTTTTACTAGCAGGAGAATGGGCCGAGTGTGTTGTAGTCAGAGGAACTAGATTTTTCAAAGGAGGCTGGAATGAAAGGTCACGGCCCAATGGGATGATGAGTTTGGGTTTGAATCAACTGGAGATTCACGGAGGAAAACTGAAAAGGAAATGTTCGTTTGGGTCAGAAGATCAAGTGCCATGTTGAAGCTGCAATACTTTATTCTTCAGACCAAGACTTCAAACTGAAATTCCTACGAGTAATATTAAAATAATAAAAGTGTAATATGCAGGGTGAAGGATTTCACTCTCTCCGTAATTGTACCCGTAAGAACCAATGCTCGAGCATCATCCTCAACAGCATCTGCTGGGAGGATTAAAGGGAGGAAAGTACACGAAGGAGCAGGAGCTCTCTTTCGAGGCAGTGCTATGGACACGCAGGAGTTTGGGACAGAATTCACAAATCTAAATTTTTTAGAGAAGGCCTGTTTTACAAATTTTGACAATTTCTTTGATTTTTTTTCTGAGTATATTAGTACTCTAAAGACAACAAAATATGTATGAAAACTCTTTGTTACTCGAGGGAAAGAAAAGTGTGACATCTTTTAAGCAATAGGAAGAATAAGTGTCTAAAAAGAGATGTCATTCTTTATGTGGTTCTTCTTAGGTCTAGTCACTAATCAAAGCAGTGGAAAGCAGTGACATGAACTGATCACTAAATTACAATATAATGTGAGGGCCAGCTTCCTTTCCATGATTCAGAAGACTCAGGAGAACTGAGGTTGTTTCTAGAGATAAAATGCAGATAACCAGTGTTGGCAGTTTTGTAGAACAGATGTTCTCTAGTTATGCTCTCTATCAATAGAATGTGATAATATAATTTTTTTATTCACAAAATCAAATCCTGGTACATTGAGCACATACTAATGTCAGCTATTATTCCAAACACAGGGTATAGAATACAAGGACAAGTACAGTGAACATCTCCGTTCTCAGAAAACGTTAATTCAGCCGCTTTTCTAAATTGATGAGGCAATCTTCTCTGTATCCTATGTCACACAGTCACAGCTATAAGGTTGCTTTGGTCCTCTTGAGTTCTCTTGTTTTGAAGGATAATTACATTTTACTGACATTTCATTAGCTTTCTCTAATGGTGGCCTTGGTTCCTATGCTCATTCATTAGCTTTTGTTAACTAGAATTCCTGAAATATACTTGAAATCATAACCTTAATTTTATTGGCTGCATGTTTAAGCACTAGATAGTCCACATACTTTATGAATGTCCTCTATGAAGCAGTGCACAACTATATATGACTGTTGGAAATTCTGGCTTTTTAAAAAAAATTTTATTTATTTATTTTTTTTCAGTTGATTATTTAATAACCACATACTTAGGAGAAGCAATTCATTATAACAGCATTGACATATTCAATAACAATTTTCTGAACTAAGATGGCATCTTTTTAAAAATTGGCTATAAATTTTTAGGTTTACAGTTGAATTATTACAGTTATACAATATTGTATTCAGTATAAATCCTATAAGATATAA
>NW_008344645.1:514624-524993 GCF_000622305.1 Nannospalax galili
ATATATATGTATATATATATATCATATATATATATATATATCACTGAGTCTTATAACTATGTAATGAGCTCGACTCTGTTTCAAAAACAAACAACAAATATATATATCATATATATATCATATATATATCACTGAAACAGTCATAACTTTTGTAAGGATTCTCTTGTTGCTATGTTTTCTGTCACTTTTTACTCCTTTAAATTTTCAATGAAACTGAAGACAATCAAATGGCAGGGTCCTGTTACTGTTTCCATTTAAAAAACATGTACTGTTGGGGGCTGGAGAGATGGCTGCTCTTGCAAAGGACCTGGGTTCGATTCCCAGCACCCACATGGCAACTAACAACTGTTTGTAACTCCAGGTCCAGGGGATTTCATGCCCTCTTCTGACCTCCACAGACACTGCATGACACGGGTGCACTTACATACAAGCAGACAACACACTCATACACATAAAATAAAAAAAAAAAATGTACTGTTCATATGAGTGACAAAGGAGTCTCTTTTAATAATTTGTACACAGATCACAAAGTGAGATTAGCCACTCACTTTTTCTTTTATGACTTAAAAGTATTTTATTTATTTATTTAGTTATTTTATTTTATGTGTATGAGTGTATTGCCTGCATGTAGGTAAGTGCACCCGTGTCATGCTGTGGAAGACAGAAGAGGCTGTTGGATCCCCTGGAACTGGAGTTATGCACAGCTGTTAGCTGTCATGTGGGTGCTGGGATTCGAACCCGGGTCCCCTGCAAGAACAGTCAGTGTTCTTGACTGCTGAGCCATCTTTCCAGCCCAGAAATTTTGGCTTTGTAAAAGCAAATAATTTATGTCAAATTAACTTTAGCTATAGCATCTTCAAATTAAAAACCAACTTAGTTGTTGCATAATTTCTTTTTAGTTAATAGGTCGAAGGTGGGTTGGAAGCCAAGGGGAGGAGAGTGTATGAAGCAATGACTCTGGGCTGCCCAGCAGGACAAAGCATGAGCCTGAAGCATGACATAACACCAACTGTTAATTTGACTAGGCTCACACCCCTCACACACATATTGGGAGGAGGAGAAGAGGAGAAGTTGGATAAGAAACCAAATTCTTCATTTACCACAATATGAAGTATTATTTATCATCTTAATTTAACACATCAGGAAGAAGCAGTGAGTTTAATGTTAATAAACTTGGCAGTATTACCAGAACAAACTGCAAAGAGTTGAAAATTATCTGAAGAAATATTGGCAACTGATTGCTGCTACGTGAAAAAGAGCTGATTGTCCTAAAACAAGAGACTCTAGATAGGCTGACTGGACCTCAGTGGATGGACTTGTGCTGGAGCACATCTGGGAACACTGACTTGACACACTGGATCTTAACATGGATGATAGAACATATGGGCTCTGGTGGGGGGGTATGGGAGGGTGCCAGTGGGAACAGGTGTATAAAGGTGATTAAGATTGTTAGAGATGTTCTGTATGAAATACACAAAAATTCAATAAAAACAAATTTTAAAAAATGCACCAAGGAGGTGGAGGAATGGGAAGACCTAAGGCTGTCACTTGGTTCAATGATAGACACATTTCTTCTTTATATGTTTACAGAAACTTCATTCAGAAATAAAGAAACTTCCTTCAAATCAGTTATAGAAGAATTATGTGTTCTATCTACATGGGTTTCTTAGTCTTATGAGGGAAAACAAGTAAATACAAAGTGATGCTCGCTAGTCTACACATATATAATGAAAGTGATCTTTGCAGACCGCCTGACAGTGCCTAGATCTGGCCTCTGTGTGGTGGTGAGCATCCCAAATCATGCTGTGCCTATCCTCCTACGTTGGGACCATGTGTGCCCCCTCCCACTGTGCCAGGGCTAGGTTTTTCTGCCTTTCAGTAGGGGCCCAGATCTTTGCAGACTGCCCAAGAATGTCTAAATTGGTTCTCCTTTTAGCAAGCTTTCCAAATTGTGCTGTCACTAATGGCTAGTATGGGTCCAGACCTTAGGAGGAAGCCTGAGAGTACTTAACTGGTGCCTGACTTGGGCCTCTGTAGGAGCTCCTGAGTAGCTGGACTGAAGCTATCATGTCCCTCCAATATAAAATCAAAAGAGAGAACCTGAAGAATAAGGAAATAACGAAGGCACACTAATAATACAAACAGAAGCAGACTTCAACTCAACAAAGGAAGGCTTGATTTTCACACCCAAATCACAACAACAAAAGAAATCCACTTGCAAAAATTACAACAGAAAAATAATAATATGGAAAACCAAAATAATATGCTCCCACCAAATACTACCAGTCCTATAGAAGAGTTCTACAATTAGAAACCCCCTAGATATAACCCAGGACTCGAAAAAAAAAATCAGAAACATGATCAAAGAATTTGACAAATTAAAAGAACACAAAAACAAATCAAAGAACTAAAAGAAGATAGGGAGATAGGGATAAACTTCTGACTGAATTCACAAAAGAAATAAAAATATTGAACTAAGGCTGAAATGGAAAAGGAAGTGAAAAACTCAATAAGCCAATTTGAAACAACAGAAGACTCACCGATAGAATGGATTACATGGAAAAACAGAATATCAAGACTGGACAATAAAGTTAATGAATTGGACCACTTAAGCAAATATTATGAAAAATTTAAAAAACACAGGAATGGAATATTCAGGAAGTCTGGGACACCATGAAAAGACCAAATTTACACATGATAGGTACAGTGGAAGGAGAAGAACTTCAGGTTAATGGTATTGACCAGATCTTAAACAGGATTGTAGAAGAAAATTTTGCAAAATTAAGGAAAGGCATGGTGGTGGAAAGGAGGAAGTGGGCATGGATTTGATCAAAACATCTTCTATGCATGTATGAAATTCTCCATAACCTTTTTGTAAAAGTTAAAAAAAAAATACAAGAAGCACATAGAGCACCAAATAGACAGGGCCAGAAAAGAAACTACGCACAGCACATCATAGTCAAAACACTAAATGTACGGAACAAAGAGAGAATACTAAAAGCTGCAAAAGAAAAACAAGTCACATATAAAGGAAAACCCATCAGAACCGCAGCTGACTTTTCAGTGCAAACTATGAAACCAGCAAAAATGTCTATTAAAGTTGAAGGAGAAAGAAAAATCTTCAACGACACAAATAGGCTGAAAGAATATATGTTCACAAAATCAACCCTTCTTCGAATACTTGAAGTAATACAAAGAATGAAGAAAGGTCAACTATCCTCAAGGGGCAACAGAAACTAAATGAAGGAATAATTGTGGAAACACAAAATTAGGTCAAGAATGCAAACAAATTAAAACAATGGCAATAAATACATATCTTTCAATAATAACTTTAAATATTAATGGACTTAACTCCCTAGTCAAAAGACTAGGAATGGATTAAGGCTTGAATGGATTAAGACTTGAATGGATTAAGAAGCAAAATCCATCCTTTTGTTGTCTGCAAGAAACAGATTCCATCTTCAAGGACAGGCATTACCTTAAGGTGAAAGCATGGAAGAGAATATTCCAAGCAAATGGCAAGCAGGTGTTGCAATTCTAATATCTGACAAAATAGGCTTCAGACTAAAACTAATCATAACAGATAAAGAGGGTCACTTCATTATGATCAAAGAAACAATTGACCAAGAAGGTATTACAATCAGGAACATACATACACCAAACTATCGTGAACCCAATTTCATAAAATCAGTACTATAAGATTTTAGGACATAGATTAATCCCAACTCAGTAATAGTAGTGAACTTCAATACCCCATATTCTCCATTAGATAGGTCAACTGGACAAAGAATAAAGTCATCTGAATTAAATGATACCATATATCAAATGGACCTAACAGACATCTACTGAATATTCCACCCAAGCACCAAAGAACATACTTTCTATTCAGTATCCCATGGAACTTTCTCTAAAATTGACAACATACTGGGGCACATAACAAAACTCAACAAATACAAACATAATTGAAGTAATTGCATGCATTCTATCAGAACACAACACAATAAACATTAAAATAATCACCAAAAGAAGCTGTAGTAATTATATGACCTCATGGAGATTAAATAACACATTCCTGAATGATGAATGGGTCAAAGACAAAATTAAGAAAGAAATAAAAGTATTCCTGGAACTAAATAAAAAGGAAAAGGGTAATAAAACAAAACAAAACCTCTGGGACACTTTAAAGCAGTGTAAAGAGGGAAATTTATAGCTCTAGGTCCCTACATTAAAAACTCTGAAGCATTCCTATTAAAATCAGGAACCAGACAAGGCTGTCCAGTATCTCCACTCCTTTTTAATATATTGCTTGAAACTCTTGCTACAGCAATAATACAAGAGAAGGAAATTAAAGACTACTAATTGGGAAAGAAGAGGTTAAATCATCCCATTTTGTAGATGATATGATACTATACCAAGAGATCCCCAAAATTCCACCAGAAAACTTCTAGAACTGATTAATACTTTCAGTAATGTGTCAGGTTACAAAATTAATCTATAAAAATCAGTAGCATTTCTATATGCCAATATCAAGCAATCAGATAAAGAGTACATGGAAAGCCTCTCATTCTAAATAGCCTCAAAAAGCATATCAGAATAAACCTAACCAACGATCAAAGAAAAATTTAAATCTTTAAAGAAAAAGATTGAGGAATACACCAGAAGATGGAAGGACCTCTCATGTTCATGGATTGGAAGAATTAATATTGTGAAAATGACCATCCTACCTTTTCAAAAGCCATTTATAGATTCAGTACAATCCCAATCAAAATCCCAATGACATTCTTCACAGAATTAGTAAAAAAAAAAAATCCTGAAATTCATGTGGAAGCAGAAAAGACCCTGGATAGCCAAAACAACTCTGAGCACAAAGAGCAATGCTGGGGGGATTACTATACCAGATCTTAAACTATATTATAGTGCTATTGTCATAAAACAGTATGGTACTGGCACAAAAATAGACACATAGATCAATGGAACATTATTGAAGACCCAAACATGAGTACATGAAATTTCAGTTACCTGATATTTGACAAAGGTGCCAAGAACACAAAATGGAGAAAAGGAAGCATCTTCAATAAATGGTGCTGGCAAAACTGAATCTCCACCTGTAGAAGAATGAAACGAGATCCTTATCTTTCACCTTGCATAAAAGTCACCTCCAGTTGGATCAAAGACCTCACTGTGAGATCTGAAACTCTGAAACTGTTAGAAGATAAAAACATTGGCAGCAACTTACAAGATATAAGTGTAGGAACAGACTTTCCAAATCAATCAGTTGCTCAGGAATTAAGGTCAACAATCAACAAATGGGACTTTATTAAACTAAAAAGCTCTGTACAGCAAAAAAAAAAAAAAAAGCCAAGAAAGTGAAAAAAAAACCCACAAAGTGGGAGGAAATCTTCACCGGCAACACATCTGCCAGAGGTTTAACATCCAATATATGTAAAGAACTCAAAGAAAAAAAAGTACCAAGAAAACACAAGTGACCCAATTAAAAGATGGACTATAGATTTGAACAAAGATTCTCAAAAGAAGAAATAAAGATGGCTAAGAAACATCTTAAAAGTGTTCAACACTGTTAATAATTAGAAAAATGCAAATTAAAACCACCTTAAGATTTCATCTTACCCAAGTCAGAATGGCTAACATCAAGTAAGCAAATAATACCAAATACTGGAGAGGATGTGGAGAAAGAGGAATGCTGATTCACTGCTGGAGGGATTGCAAACTTGTGAAATCCCTATGGAAAGCAGTGTGGAGTTCTCTTTAAAAAACTAAAAATGAATCTACCTTATGATCCAGCTATACCACTCCTTGGCATATATCCAAAGGACCCATCCTATTGCAGATATACTCATACAACCATGTTTGTTGCTACTCTTTTCACAATAGTTAAGAGATGGAAACAACCTAAGTGTCCCTCCGGTGGTAAAGAAAGATGACAATGAAATTTTTAGGTAAATGAATGGAACTAGAAACTGTTATAATAAACTGTTATACTAAGTAACACAGACTCAGCAAAACAAAAGAAGCATGTTCTTCCTCACGTGTGGATCCTAGCACCAAATCCTTATATGTGAGTATATATCTTGATATAACCACAGGAACCAGGAAAATGGAAAGAAATCAGGGAGATAAAGAAGGAACCTTAGAGAGAACAGTAGGAGACAGGTGTTACTAAGGGATAAATGTGTAAAATGGGGGCATTTAAATAGGATTGGGGGAGGACTATACAAGGAACTATGGGGATAAAGGGAAAGAAGGAACTCAAGAGAGGTGGGACCATAGCAGATGGGAATTGTCAAAGGAGACATGGAGAAAATGATGATACTTTAAATGGGGAGAGCATGGAGGGAGGGCTAGACAGGGAGAGAGAGAGGAGAGAAATAATGCCTAGGTAGTATAAAAAACCCAGAGGGAATCGTATTAGTCCCAAAACCTACTGAAAAATTACGCATACAATATCTCTACATGAGTCCATGTGTATAGGTGATGGCTATACATAAGAAGAAACAGAGCCAGGCAGGAGAAACTTTCCTTTCAGTTTTTGGCCAAGGTGGTCCAAGAGACTCCTAAAATTACACAGACTATAGTCACAGCCCTTGATTGTTCCCCACAACTTGAAGGTGTGTTGCTGAAAACAGGAGATACTGGGGCACAGGATTTGGATCAATGGAGCTGGAAGTAACCTAAAAGCCACCTGTCCCAAAAGTTGGCTCTCATAACTTTGGAGAGCTGGTAATAGAGAACATCAATCACTGATCCAACCCCAGCTTTAATGACTGGTACAGAAAACAAATTAGTTCAGAAGTGGCACTTTTATCTTGGGGGTAATCAACAGCTACCTAACTGGACTTAAAGCCCACTTAATGAGAGGAAACTCATGTGTGGTTCTGTAAACCTAGCCAAATACACAAACCTGGAGAGGTCATAGAACTTAGAGAAAACCCCAATGCTGTCACATCCCTAAAAAAAAAATGTAATTTCTTACTATGTGCAAAATATGGATCCTTAAATTTACAAAGTATCCCAGCCACCATCCATCAAAGAAGTGTCTTTTTCAAAAGAGATTATTATAGAGTTCCTTCTTAATGTAGTTACTGAATTTAACAGTCTGGCTTTAAGCATTAAAATTAATTTGAATAAAGCAAATAAATATCAAATGTGACAAAAAAAAAAACCTCATCCTTTCCCTGTGCTATATCTTTTGTGTTCAGATGGTGGTAAAAATGTGGATTTGTATTTCAATGACTTATCTGTCTACCCTTGTATTAATGCCACACTGTTTGAATTATTGCTGTTTTTATAAGCAATGTACATAGTGTCAATTCTACTTCCTTCTCAATGTCTTTCCCTTTTCTTCCCTTTTTCTCTCATTTTCTCATCTCTTCTTTCATCTTTCTTTCTTCTTCTCCCTTACAAAAGATTGTCTTAACTATCTGCTTCATTGAACTTCTAGGGAAATTTTAGAATCAGTTTACTAATTTCCACCAACATTTCTGAAAATTTTATTGATATGGCATAAAATCTGTAGTGCAGTTTGGAGAAAATTGACCTCTTTAAACAATGAAGTCTCTAGGCCAATGGATATATATTTAAGCTTTCTTTGGTCTTTAATATTTTAAATTTTTGTCTCTTTTCTGTGTGTGTATGTGATATGTGTTCGTGTGTGTGTGTGTGTGTGTGTGTGTGTGTGTGTATGTATGCATTCGTGTGTACCCACACTCCCCTGTGTATGAATGAGGGCACAAGTGTGTCAAGGCATGTGGAAGTCAGAGGATAACCTCAGATATCAGCCCTTACCGTCTACCTTGTTTGAAACAGTCTCCTGGTTGTTGTTGCATATGCCAAGCTCATTGCTTTATGGGCTCCTAAGGATTTTCATGTCTCTGCCTTCCATCTTGCTATAGGAGCTCTGGGATTACAGACCTGCATGCTCCCACATTTGACTTTACATGGTTTCCAGGGTTTTGAGCTCAGGTTCTCACTCTTGCATGGAAAGTGCTTTATCCATTGGGCCATCTCTCCAGCCCCCCCCCCTTTTTTGAGAGAGAGAGAGAGACTGTATCACAGGCTATACTTGAACTCACTATATAGCATAAAACACAATTGAATTCAAGGCAGTTTTCTTGCCTTGGGCTCTTGAGTGCTGAGATTACAGTTGTGAGTCACTAGACCTGTCTTAAAAATTTCTTAACAGAGATTTTTGTATGACTTTAGTTATATTTATTCTATTTCTGATGTCATTGTAAGTAACCTTTTTTTTAACATTTAATGAAACAATACAAAATTTAAAATGTATTTTTAATATTTAATTTTATAATTTCTATTTAAAAATGTTCATGTCACTACACATTTATTTATAGAGATTGTCTGTTTGCTAGTTCTCACTGGCAAGAATTTATATTCCTTACATTCTAACTACATTACTAAAAGGGAGTGAGAATATGTGTCTGCTTTTCTCACTTGGGTATCCCAGCATCTGGAACAGGGCCTTGCGCTTAGGAAGCACTCAATTAAGTATTTGTTCAATAAATAGTAAGTTAAATCAATGAATATTGTTGTTAATAGAAGCATGGACTGTGATGTGAACTTAACCTGGTTGCCATACTATCACTATCCTTTATATATATATATATAGAGAGAGAGAGAGCATATAAGTGTATATACATGCTTATATACACTTAATGAATATGTATTATGTAGAATTATGCCTGACATATTTCCAACACCCTGTAAAACAACCTCAGTGTTATTAAATACAGGTGTTCTAATTATTTTTATGTTGCTGTGATAAAACACTCTGATTGAAAGGACACATGAGGAGGAAAGGGATTATTTCAGTTTATAGGTTACAGTACATCATCAAAGGAAACCAAGGCAGAAATACAAAGCAGGAACCTGAGCAGAAAAACACTGCTTACTGGCTTGCTGCCAGGCTCATTCATGTTCAGCTACCTCTCTTTTACGGCCTAGGCCTGCCTGCCTAGGGATGGCACCTCCCACAGTGGGTTCTCCTACATCAATTAGCAATCAAGAAAATGCCTCACAGACATTCCTACAGGCCAATCTGATGGAGTCAACTCTTGACAAACAAGATTAGCCAAGTTAGCTCCTTGTCAACTTGACATACCAATACATCACTCTTAAATCATAACCTTTCCTTGTTCCTAAGATCACATGTTAATATCACAATATAAAACAAAATCCAAATTTAAAAGTCCCATAATCTTTTAAAATTATTTATTTATTCATTTATTTATTTTTATGTATGTATTTTGCCTGCATGCATATAAGTGCACCTGTGTCATTCAGTGCATGGGGAGGCCAGAAGACGGTGTTGGGTCCCCTGGAGCTGGGGTTACAGATGGTTGTTAGCTGCCATGTGGGTGCTGGGAACTGAACCTGCATCTTCTGGAAGAGTAGCAAGTACTCTTAACCACTGAGCTATTTCTCTGGCCCTAGGTCCCCAGGTCTTTAAACATTTCAAGTTAAAAGTTGAATGCCAAAAATAGTTGAATGTCTCTTTGAAATAGTTAAAGTCACTTAACTGTAAGCTCATGAAAAAAAAAATTAAAAAAAAACATTAAATACTTTCTTACTCCAGAAGGAAAGAAACAAGGTATAAAAACAATCACACTTAACCAAAACACAAATCCTGCATCTCCATGTACATTATTGGGATTCAGTCACTTATGATCTTTTGAACTCTAAAGGGCTTGAGTAGCCCCACCTCTTCAGCTCTACCATCTGATGCTTACCAGCTTGTCTTTTAAGCTCAGGTCAGCTCCACTACACACCTACTGTTGTCATTGGTGGATGCCCCAGTCCTGGCATCTCCAATATCTTGAGGTCTCCACTACAACTGAGGCTGTACCTTCACTCATTGACTCTCCTGGCCTCTTTTCAGGAACTTCAACCCTGCCACATGGTGTCACATATAGGTTGCTCTCCATGACCTCTTTGTGACTTCAAAACCAGTACTGTCTGGGAGACTCTTATACATTGTTTGCCAAGTTCTTCTGCTTGCTTTATGTGTACCCTTGGTCCCCTTGGACCACAGGTTCTGTGTGTTGACATTGAGGAAATACTTCCCAGAAGATCTTACCTTGATGATATCATTAATCACAGAAGAGTTTTCAGTCCCAGTTGACCAGTATCCCAGTGAAGCAGAGGTTTCACTTCTTAATTCAAATAAAGTCACATAAAGAGTCCTTGAGAAACTCTAAACTTCCCTTTGAAACTTCACAAACCAGGCCTCCATAGCCTATTTCTCATAGCATTTTAGTCTTCCAAAGCTTCCATAGAACACCTCACTAAGTTTTGAGTATCAGTGGGTTTTCCAGCCCAAAGTTCTATATGTTTCCTC
>NW_008344645.1:525111-527287 GCF_000622305.1 Nannospalax galili
TATATGTTTCCTCAACTTTACCATAAAACAACATGGCTGGGTCTGTCACAGCAACAACCCTATTATTCTGGTACTAATTTCTGTTCCAGTTACTTTTTTGTTTCTGTAATAAATCATTGTGACCAAAAGAAACTTGGGGAGGAAAGGAATTATTTCAGTTTACAGGTTACAGCCTATCATTGAGGGAAACCAATGCAGAAACTCAAAGCAGGGATCTGAAGCAGAAAGCATGGAGGAATACTAGCTTGTTCTTCAGCTCACATTCAGCTACCTTTCTTAGCTATCTCAGGCCCACCTGCCTGGGGATGGTACCTCTCACTGTGGGCTGGGATCCCCTACATTAATTAGCAATCAAGAAAATGCCCCACAGATATGCCCACAGGCATTTGATGAAGGAAATTCTTCAATTGAGATTTTCTTTTCCAAGGTCTGCCACATTGATAACCAAGATTAGCCATCACAATGCTCCATTTTCATTAACCATTTATAAATGAGGAACCTGACACTTCTAGTGTTGAATTGATTCACAGAAAGTGAATTTTCCCTAATTTTAGCAATAAACTTTATGCTAATGCTTTTCCATTTGTGACATTTTTATCAGTGAAGTTTTTTAAAAAAATAGTATATTTATTTATTTTATTTTATGTGTATGAGTGTACTGCCTGCATGTATGTAAGTGCACCCATGCTGTGCAATGCCCATGGAGATCAGAAGAGGGCATCAGATACACTGGAACTGGAGTTACAGATAACTGTTAGCTGCCATGAGGGTACTGGAATCCAAACCCAGGTCCTCTGCAAAAGCAGTCAGTGCTCTCAACCACTGAGCCATTTCTCCAGTCCCTTATAAGTGAAGTTTTATTATCACATTTCTCTTGTATTTTCTTTAAATATAATTATACTGACCAGGTATGCTCATAGTGATAGTGATAATGGGGCATTCCTCTCCAGTACATGAAGTTCAGGATATCTTGTGGTTTGAAATATAAATTCTTAGTTGCTACATTGATTTAATGTATTCATTCCTCAACATTTAAGCATAACCCTTTCTTCAAGACTTTCTAGTTCAACATAGTAGAATTTTTCAAACTATTTGTATATAAATGTTTTTGGAAGAATAAATAAGATAATCAATGTAAATACCTATCCAATCCTTTGAAGAAAACCAATTCATGAACTGTAGGGACCAAAATATGTATTGTTGCTCTGAGGCATGTCTATTGCCACAGTCTCAGGAATACTTGGATGTAAACTCTACCTCAAACTACAGTTGGCTATCTGTAATTTTAATTTTTGTTGATAGTGTATTGAAATGCATAGATCATCATACTATTGATCTTACTAAATTCAATTATCATTTTAAAAAAAGATTTTCAGATCCTTCCAAATTTCTACTTACACCATTTGTAAATAGTGACAGTTTTACTTTCTTTCACTTTCTACTTCCTTTGCTTGTCTTTCTGTCTTGGCTGGGAGTTCTAGAACAGTGTTGAAAAGAGGTGTGGCAATTTATTTATTTGATTTGTTCTACATCTTCTGGGGACAGTGTTTCATTAAACATGACCTTTTCTTAGTGTTTTGTAGTGATTTTATTTTGATAAGTACTTTTTTTTTTAATTTTCAAATTTTATTTTCAAGTTTTTGTTTTAGAAGCATTTCATTGCAGCTTTAACATATTCAGTAACACATTCCAGAGCAAGGATACATCTCTTTCACAAGTGGCTGTAAATTTTAGGTTCACAGTTGACTTAATACAGTTATACAATACTGAACTCAGTATTATCCTTGTAAGATATAAAATTGAATGAGTTTTTAGCCTTTAAAGAAGATTTCCAGTTTATTTAAAAATATGCCGTTTCCTACATTTTTAATGCTGCTAACGCTTAGATGTTTGCACATGTGTCTTTAATCTCTATATATCTGATTATTACTAGTCATAGTCGATTACACTCAGATCCTTAGTACCTGAGTATGGATATAAAGTCATCAGGTAGATTTCACTGGTAATGTTTATCACCTCTACTATTTAATATGAAGTAAATTTTTATGCTTCCTCCTCAAATATGTCTTTTTTTAATTTGTTGATTTTTTTGTATGTATATCACACATAACATCCCAAACCATCTTATTCATCTATACACCCAGTTCCCAGATGGTACCCTCCCATAGCCTCCCCT
>NW_008344645.1:534367-541180 GCF_000622305.1 Nannospalax galili
GGGGAATGGATTGAGTAGCTGTGTTGTACTGTATGCAAAGTATCAGGGAGCGGGAAGGTAAGCCTCGGAGCCCCAGAAAGAGGCTGTCAGCCCCAGAAAGAAGCTAGGGGGTGTTGCAGGATCAGGGAAGTAAAGGGAGGTGAGGGTGGGGCCAGGTCCAGAAGCAGTGCTCCTAGGGCCCAGGGAAGACACTAAGTTGGTCTGGGTGAAAAAGATCAGGAAGCAGTATTGGTTCCCCAGGTGTCTGGGGCCCCAAGACTAGGAATGGCGCAGGGCCCAAACTAGGAGTAGCGAACAGCAGGGGAGATGGAAGGGTGAATGTGGCTGGGGGAGTCAAGGCACGGAGGGCTGCACTATAGACTTACCCCAAGAGGCCTAAGGATAGGAGTGCAGGCTAAGAGAATTAGCTGGTGGTGCAGGTCCAGGGAAGCAGAGAGAGGTGAGGGCGGGGCCAGGTCCAGAAGCTGTGCTCCTGGGGCCCAAGAAAGGCACTAAGTTGTTCTGGGTGAAAAGGATCAGGAAGCAGTATTGGATCCCCAGGTGTCTGGGGCCCCAAGACTAGGAATGGCGCAGGGCCCAAACTAGGATTAGAGAAAGTGGGGGAGATGGAAGGGTGAATGTGGCTTGGGGAGTCAAAGTGCGGAGGTCTGTGCTATAGACTTACCCCAAAAGGTCTGAGGATGGGACTTGATAAATACTTCTTAATCAAGAATGAGAATTTAATTTCATCAGTGGCTCTTTAGCATCTATAGAGATAATACGACTTTCTTTGTTTTATTAGCGTATTAAATCATACTGATTCTAAATGGCAAATAAAACTCTGCTTGTTTACGATGTCTTTAATTTTGCATATTATTGAATTTGGAATGATTAACATTTTGTTTAGGAATTCTAGTCATGGGGGACATTTATCTTTTAAAAATTGTATTTATTATTACTGTGTGTGTATGATGTGTGTGTGTGTGTGTGTGTGTGTGTGTGTGTAAGTGGAGGTACGTATGATGTGTGTTTTAGTGTGTATGTGGAGATAGGAGGGCACTGAGCCATCTTGCCAGTTCAACATAATCCTTTAAATTCTTTTCTTTTCAAGAAGTAATGCTTGGGAAGAGAAAGCATAAAGACAAAGATATAGAAAGAAGCTCAGGTATACTCTATAATAAAGCAAAACCAATTTTGCCACATAGGTTTTCAATGCTTTATTTTTAAGACCAAAACAAAGTCACGGAGCCACCCAGGGGGTATTACCTTCTTGTCATTTTGGTAAGAAAAAGTCTATTCCATACTCTTGCTACACATGATCCATCACTGGTCCTTCTGTGCCCTTTGGCCAAGCACAATTATGAGGCTGGGTAGAAAGTAGAAAATACACTTCTTTTTCCTTTATTGTCTAGTAATGTTGCAACAACTGCATAACTAGATGAGGTCACATCCAAATATCTAGATTAGTTTAAAAAACTTATATTGCTACATATTTAAATTTAATTTACATATACTTAAAGAGGAATGTTGCTGTATGTATGATTCCCTTACTGTTTAAATCTTTGAGCCATTTACTACCGTCGTTAAGAAATTATTCTTAGAAGTCATCTTAATTTTGCAAAAGTTGCAACATATTCCAAAAGATTTCACTACATTTTGGAATTTTAATTTCTAGAAGTGAATGTGCTACCCCTATATGAAATGCTTACGTAACTCATGTCTTATTCCAACAAAGAACTGTAGTGATCTGTTGCCAACCTACCTGACAGGTGCAGTTCATAAAACATGTATGCCAGTTCCCATGAGCATGTAGTCAAGTAGGCTTGAGTTACTGACATGTGGAATCCCTACTTTCACCTGCTGAGGATCAGGAGGCTTGATGTGTTTTCCCATGCTCATGGCAGCCAGCATTTTAGATTCTGGCTGTATGAATTTGATACTGCACATTAGTGGACACATGGATCCTTTACATTTTTGGGATTGGTTCATTGTACATTTGTCTAAGCACCACATTATCCTCAAGTTTCAGCCACAGAATATTTAATTCTGAAATAGCCGAATAAATCATATTTTGAGTTACTAATTATATCTTTGAAATTTGAAGATACGCCTTTTTCTTCAGTTACAAAGATTCTTCTATATTTTTTTTCTGAAACTAATAAACTACAATTATTGCGCTTTTACAAAGATGTGTCCTAATTCTACTTTATTTCATCTGGACTCCACTTTCAGATGGTGGTTTTATGTAATTTTATTTCCCTTTCAAACAAAGGCCAGTTTTATCCATTAAACAGCCCTATCTTAAACTATTTTAATGCCTTTTCTATATGCCATCTTTATGTCTAATTTACATTTTATTCCACTGGTCTAGCCATCTGTTCTTGTGCCAAAACTATATTGCCTTTTTAGAAAAATGACTATTTTGCAATTATTTTTCCAAAATAATTTGAAGTGCATTTATTGTTTCTTAAAAGTTCCAGTTAAAATTTTATTTATGGCTGTTTGAAACATAGGGGTAAATTAGAGTTATCTTTTTCAAGTGGCACAGGTTATTTTTTCTTTAATTTGGGTAATCCAAGGACTTTCCTAAAATTTTAACAGTTTCTCCATAAAGACTGTCTCAATGTATTTGGGCTGCTATAACAAAATTGAATAAATGAAGCACCTTATAAATAGTAGAAGCCAGGTACTATCTCTCATCCTTGTAATCCCAGCACTTGGGAAGCTGAGGCAGGAGAATCACCACAGGCTTGAGGCTAGCCTAGGATGCAGTGAGTTCCACGACAGCCTCAGCTGCAGAATGAGACCTTGTCTCAGGAGAAACAACAACAACAAAAAATACAAAAGCCACAAATTTATTTTTCTAAAATTTGAATGCTGGGAATTCGAAGATTATGGGCCCAACACCTTTGCTGTTTATTGAAAGCCTCTTCTATTGCTCCAGATAGGATCTTTTCACTATTACCTCATAGGATTGAAGAGGTAATGGACCTTTGTGGGCTTTCTGAAAGGGTACTAATACCATTCATTAGGGCTCTACTCTCATGACATGATCTATTCTGCTCCAAAGTTCTGACTTCCTGATGCCATCACCTTGGGGGGTGAGGTTTTCAGTGTATGCATCTGAGGAGGTTAACCATCAACCTGATGGAACAAGAATCACCTGGGAGATGGGCTTCTGGCTATGCCTGTGGGGGAGTATCTTAAGTGCATTAATGAAAATGAAAAAAAACCTGCCCAAGGATACTGAATGGTATAAATGGAAAGAGGGAGCTGAATAGCAGTGTGCATTCTTTGCTCTCTGCTTCTTGACTGGGTATGAAGTGTGACCAGTTGTCCTAAGCTCCAACCACTGTGACTTCTTTGCAATGATAAACTCTAGTCTCAAACTGTGAGTCAAAATAAACTCTTCCTTCCAATGTTGCTTCAGTTAGGTGATTCTTAGATCAGTTATAGTTTTTACTGCAGCAGTGACTATCCGATTTTAAATTTCATTTTGCAGTTGATTACTGTAGGTGTTTAGAGAATTAATTTGTATAGGTTTTACTAACCCTTCTGTTATTACATCTTTGAATATATTGTGACTTATGCTTTTGAAGACACAGTGATCAATGAACTAAATAAAAGGATTGAGTTCATCTAAATGGCTCAAAGAATAGCTTGTATTGGATTCCTCTTGGGCACTGCTTCATGCTGACACAGCCCATTGTTGGTCTTTAGTTTCTTGCTCTAGAGTGTTACTGAATCATGGAATGGGATGATCTTGGAACTAACCTGACACTCACAATGGGCAATTCAGACCTGCTGGAGGAAAATTTAGAGTATTTTTTATAGCAACACAGTTGGCTGAGCACCAGTTATTCACACTGGCTAATATTTTAACAGGTCCCAAGATCTACAGATTGAGGCAAGAAATCTGGAGATCCAAGAGAGCCAGTGGTGTAGTTCTAACCTGAAGTCTGGAAAGGCCAGTGCTCTAGTTGAAAAGCAGCCAGGTAGGAGAGAATCTCTTACTAGGGGAAGGTTCAACTGATTGGGTGAAGTCTACCTAGATTGGGGGATGCAACCTTATTTTCCCAATTTAAATGTTAATATTACTCTGAATAACCTTACAGAAAGATAAAGGATATTTTGTCCACATATTTGGAAATCTTATCTATGTCAGTTGGCACATTAAAATTGGCCACATTTTCCCTTTTCCTTCACATTTGCTTTATGGCATCACCTACGGAATACGTCATTCACACTCTAGCCTTGTCTAGGGTTCTGTTTTCATGTAGGATATAAGCTAAGATATTGACTACATGAATGATGATAATGTGACACTATAAGATATATTATTATTTTAATTACTTTCTGTGAAACTGAGCAGTAATAAAATAATGTTGCATATAAATACACATTTTCTATGGTTTATTGGAGATCCTTTAAAATGCAGAATTGCTTTATATAAAATTTTCTTATTTTTCCTGGCATGGAAGTTGATGCCAGTTTGAACCAATGGATATTCTTTCTAAAAGAAAGAATAGTGCCCCAAAAGATTTACAATGTCTTCAATCACCCTTTTGCAGAGCAAAGAACAGCTGAAAAGTTGAATTTTGAGAAGAGGAGGAAAACATATCAAAATTGTCACTCTAATTTGGCATGCTGAGCTTGGCTAAATTTATACTCAGAATAGCTGCACATTGCTAGTTGCTAATAAGACCCATCATTACCACTAATGACTTAAACAGTCAAATTTGCTTTTATTTATTGAACAAAAGAAAACCATTAAAACCTCCGAATAACTCAACTTGGTTAAAAGATTTAAAAAATCATGGTATTTAACATACTTGCCTTAGAAAAGAATTTATTTTTCCTATTGACAGTCACTACCCATATATTTTTATTTTAACTTCATATAATGTTAAAGATAAGGACTCATACTCTCTTGTTCCTGGATAACACCATTACATTAAGACTGTAACCAGTGATATTTATTATATAGTTGAAAAACTCGAATAAATATGAGAAAATTACCTTTTGCTCTTGCATATTCTTGACCTTTTAAGGGTCCTATCAATTGGAAAGACTTTCAGCTCTTAGTAATGCTGACAGCTCTCTGTAGCTGACTGCTGTGAGACGTGTGAGACATAGCAAATCATTGACTCCAGTTAACCTCTGACATGCCATTTAAATCATGGAGTGTTATTGTCTGCTGGTTGAAGGTGGCTCATTACCATTTCTGGGTTTTCAGTGTGCCCTATCAGGCTTATAGAGTGGTACTTTAAATAAAAAGAAGGAACATGTGCTAAGTTTGCTAAAATTTCCCATGACAATCTCTGAACATCTTCTTTATAAACTGTTCTTGTCAAACTATTAAATTAGTTACTTAAAGGTGAGTTAGTGAGAGCTCCTCTAAATGCTCACGAGAGTGGAGCGGCAATGTTGAGGGCCTTCTGCTTTGGGCTCTCTGCTGCATTCAATTATGTTTTCCCAATTAAAGTTTATGGAAAAGGCTATCTGGGGTCTGAAACTTCAACTTTATTCTGTAAGTGCTTGGATGTAGATTGAAATGATATCATCAAATGGAATTCTTCATGGAGAAAAGAAAATACATTTGTAAAATAGTAAATAACCACTTGGATGACTCTTGATGAGGCCAATTTTAAATCTAATTTATGTTGGAGTAAAAGTAAAAGCAAGCAGTAGAACTCCTAAAATCCTTGGCATTAACCCAAACCTCTGGTCTTTCTATTCATTGCAGGTGGTGTTACACAGATGTTAATTGTTCAGTGCTGGCAAGAACATTTGAGCTTATTCTATGAATGACTTTGTATAGATGAACAATGGAGTGGATAGTAGGAAGCACGCAGCATCTGGTGTCAATTCAGGATTAAAATTTGACGCTATTATTTGTCCTCTGTGTGATTTTGGTATATTGCTTAAGGTCTGTAAGTTTTAGTTTCTGCACCTATAAAAATAGAAATAAAGTACATATCTCATAGGATCACTGTCAAAATTAGGAATAATTTGGGTCAAACAATTGGCATATAGCAGGTGGGTACTGTACTAAGTTATTAATAGTCAGACCCCAGGTGTCTTGAGGACCCTGCAGAGCCCCAAAATACAATGATCTCCCCATGGCATCTTTGTCATGATGCTGGTTTCATGAACATTGTATTCTTCCTGGTCAGGATGAGTTTCTAGTCAGATGAGGAACACCACAAATGGTCTTCAGATAGGAGCAGGAGCAAACAATCCTAAACTCAGCTCATGAGCATCATTTTAGTCAGAGGAAGATTCTTTAATACTTTTTTTCAAAGTATCAGGGCCAGGGAGATGGCTCAACTCACAAAGGTACTTGCCATATAAACCTGATGACCTGAATTTAATCCCTACATTTAAAAAAGGCAGATACAGTGGCTATTCATTTGATCTGTCTCTCAGCACGTCTACAGAAAGATGGGAGGTGGGGACTAGAGAATTGCCTGAACCTGTGGCCTAGCCAGCTAGCATGAAGTACACAGTGGGGCAGAGACAAGAGAGGTTATGCTTCAATAGGTGGTAGGAGAGAACCAAGTCCCAGAAGTTGTCCTGTGAACTCTGGACACACACTCTGGCATATGTAAGCCCTCACTTACCCCCGCCATGTACCCATGCACACATTAAAACATATCTTTGTAATCATTTAGATAGCCCTTTAACAATTGGGAAAAGTGCATCAAAAGATTTTCAGATGATTAACAAACTTTCACACTTAAATATAAACATTTTGTTCATGTGATATCTTACGCATGTATTTTCATATTTGATTTGTTCCTATTTTATCTATTTTTTAAATATATTTTTTTT
>NW_008344645.1:541376-554117 GCF_000622305.1 Nannospalax galili
ACAATTTCCAGAGCAAAGATGCATCTCTTTCAAAATTGTAAATTTTTTAGGTTTACAGTTGAATTAATACAGTCATACAATATTGTACTCAGTATAAACCCTATAAGGCATAAAATAAAATGAGGTTTTAACATTTAAAAAATATCTCCATTTCATTTTTAAAATATACTGTTTCTACAGAAATACTCATTGTTTTTGCTAATAACACTTAGATGTTCTCACATGCATCTCTAATCTGTATATATCTGATTATTACTACTCATGGTCATTTGCACTTGGATCCTTGGCACCTGTGTATGGATATAAAGTCATCGGGCAGATTTCAATGGTAATGTTTATCACCTCTACTTCTTCACATGACGTACATTTTTATGCTTCCTCCTCAATTATAACTCATTTTTTAAATTTGTTGATTTTTTTTGTCTGTGTATATCACACAGAACATCCCAATCTTATTCATCTATATACGCACTTTCCAGATGGCACCCTCCCATAGCCTCCCCCCAACACTAGAGCCCTTTTACTCTGTCTTCCCTGCTACTGTCTTTTGTGGTGTCAGCACCCCCAGCCATTCCCCAGTACTTGACGGAACTGGTAAAAGAAAGGAGCCAGGGGATCCTCCCAAGTCCATGTGCCTCTAAGGAACAGAGCCTCAAACAGCCTTAAAGAGTAAAAATAAATTGGTTTATCTGGGCCAACTGTATGGCCTTAAACATCCAAAAAGGAAAAAGTATAACCAAGGATTAAAGGGGCCAATATAATTTTTTTTTATTTAGAGTCCCTATGTTTAGCTAAAGGCTACATAACAAGAAACAATACCAGATAGGAGATACCTTCTTTTGAGTTGTTGGCCAGGGCGGCCCAAGAGACTACCAAATAGTAACCCAGCATAGAACTGGGAAAATGAACAGCAGACCCCAATCTTATCTAAAGGAATATTGACAACTGATTGCTGCTAGATGAGGAACAGCTGACCTTCCTATTTTATCTATATTTTTTATTTCACTATTATTGTCTTAGATTGATTCCTAAATTTTTATGTGTATGAGTGTTTTGTTTGCATGTAGGTAGGTACATCTGTTTCATACAATGCTCCAGAGATCAGAAGAGGGTGTTGGATATCCTGGAACTGGAGTTATGGGGGGTTGTTAGCTGCCATGTGGGTACTGGGAATCAAACCCAGGTCCTCTGCAAGAGAAGATAGTGCTTTTAACTGCTGAGCTATCTCTACAGCCCAGATTCCTAACTTTTTATTTGTTTATTTTTAGGTCTTATATTTTTTGCTCTTACAGAATTCTTGTCCATTCTCCAGAGCAAAGTTATTAGCTACTTTGGAAGAGACAGAGAGTGCTCTCTTTTCTCTCTCCTCTAGAATGCTTCATGTTTATTGGAAACACAAAGGTGTTTTATTCATGGCAAATTAAGTTCCTGGAAATGAATTTCATTATGAATTATTGTTTTGACCCTTATTTTCTGCAAGCAGTACAATAATGAGGACTGACACTTCAGATTTGATATCTGAAAATGCTTTTCAATGACCTTCTTAGAGGACCTAAGACAGTAAACCAGAATTTGTTTTGTTTTCCCCTCTATTGTGAATAGCTGAGCACCTCGTATGTTTTGATTCTTGGTTTTGTTTTTTTGTTTCCTTCCCTCCCTCCCTCTCTCCCTCCCTCCCTTCCTCCCTCCTTCCCTCCCTCCCTGTCCCCCCTCTCCCTTCCTTCATTCTGGGGCTGAACACAAGGCCCTGTGTAATTCTAAACAAGCACTCTACTACTGTGCTACACCCCTACCCTACCTTGTATATTCTTGAAGCCACTGTGTACAACCCTGCCTAACTACAGAGTTACTTTTGCTCAGAGCAGTGGGATATACCCATAGTCACTGCTACTATCATTTAAACCCAGGAGGTTGAGATCTGCTTGGGTGGAAAAGTGAAAACCTTATTTCCTAAGAGTCTCTGAGGGTATGTATGAACAATTCTTTATTCATCTTCATATCCCAAGCACATTACATTATCTTGATCACAATGCTCAATATATAGTAGTTATGCAATAATTCTTTGATACACAGAAAGCCAAGAAATATCTATTTATATGAACGTTCTGGAAAACTACAGCCTATGATAAAAATTTGAACTAATATACACTGTTCTTGAATCAACACACTGTCTATCCTTATGTTTTTTCCTGTCTTCATTCCCTGTAGCCCTGATTATGAATATGAACTATGGATGTCACACTGAATCAGAGTAAATTGAAATGTCCCAGAGAGAACTTGAAAATAATTTAAAATTCAGCTAGAATAAATAAAAATAGAAAAAAGAATGGTGGTAAAATTTTGATACTTTTAAAAAATAAATTTTAGTTGCCTTATTAAAAAGTTTTGACCAGTAAAGAGATAACTGAGAGTCAAGCTAAGTTTTAGTTGTGGAACTTTAATGGTAGCCCAGAAGTCAAGACTCATTTTTGATAATTATTAGGGACCTGAGAAGCACTTTTGAACCTCCTGGGAGATTCACAGTCTCATTATTTTTTTGGTTTTGTGTCAGTGAAAAAGTCTTAGAAATTTTTTCCTGTGAAGAAATTTGACCCAATTGCTGTCAATCTTCTGAATTTTTGCTTCTTGTTTTCAGACACAGATACTCAGGAATGCTCTTCTGTTAACAAAAGACCCTCCAAAGTCCTCTTTTTGTGTGTTTTCAGGATCTTCCTTTTGCACAAAGACTGTGATTTCCTAGATTCTCCTAGTAGAGAGGAATCGCAATGCTCAGGGTAGGGAAAATGGTTGAATGAGGTTTTGCTTTTAAAGATACACCAGTAAGTTGTAGGCAGGCACATAGCCAATTGCTCTAATTTTCACTGTGTCAATAGGGAAGGTTAGTAATTTTTATTTCCCTAAGCATTTCAGAGAAATTGTATTTTTGATATTTGTTTAGATAGTACCTATTAGATAAAAAGGTGACAGGAGTCTGGAAACAGAAACAGAGAGGACTCTGGCAAATCGAGAGTTTACTTTGGGGTTAGAGGGGCTGGGTCTTAAATCAGGAGTGAGTGAAAACCAGCAGCCTAATGGTCGCAGGGGGGTAGCTTATAAAAGGAAAGAATGCGGAAAAAGGGAATATTTTTCTGCTGTTTGGGGCTGTTTGGGGACTGTTCAGGGAGGGTGTGGAGTCTATACCTGGTGAAACTTATCGAGGAAAACATCTACTGTAAAACATGTTTTCTACAATTACAGGGTTCCAGGAACCCATTGCAGTACAGGCTTGGGAAACCTGTTAGCCTATGGATCATGCTCTGGTGATCACAATGTGTTGGGTCACCAATTCCTGAAGCTGCTTTTGTCAGCTTGCAGGTGGCTGGGAATTGGCTGAATTAGTTCCTCCTAGGGGCCTTATGGTTTCTGAGTCTGTGGTCACCTGGACCTGAACCCTATTAGTGGCCAGAAAATTGTGTAACTTCTACAATATTCATCCAGGGTTGGATAAAAGTTCTGAAACTCCTTTTAAAAATGTTTTTAAAATTACATTTTAAAGAATTTCATTTTTTGTCATATTTAGACTTTCTTTCCTATCTGCTCTCCCCACCTTATTATTCCCTGCCTGATTTCATGTACACACACACATGCATGCACAGAGAGAGAGGAGAGAGAGAGAACACATGCATGCACAGAGAGAGAGAAAGGAGAGAGAGAGAGAGAGAGGGAGAGGGAGAGAGAGAGAGGTGGGGAGGGAGGTCTATTGAGTCAGAAGATTCTATTTGCAAGAGGGTGGTTTGGCTACTTTCATTTCCCAAGTTTCTAATACTATGCTTAATGAATGTTCTTGCCCAAATGTAATTTCTCTTTTTTACCTCTTTAAACTCAATTCATGGAGTCTAAGAGTTAGAGGGCAAATAGATAATAGACTCTGGTTCCCATCAAATGTAGATGGGGTCAGCTTCTTCTTTTACAGCTTTATATCATTACCTACCAGATTCCTTAAATATGTTGAAATGTTATCATGAAATAGCTTCTAGGACTTAGGACTTAGGGACCTAACTCAGTGGGTAAAACACTTGCCCTGAATGGACGAGGAACTGATTTTGTATGCCCAGAACCCCTGGAGACCCAGATGCAGTGGCATGCATTTGTAATCCCATAGCTCCTACGGAAAGATGGGAAGCAGAGATAGAAGAATCCATGGAAGTTCAGGGGCCTGCTATACTGGTATAAACAACAGCGAACAACAAGAAATGTTGTTGAATGTACATGTGAGATGGCGTTAGGGACATGGGAGGAGTTGGTGGAGGACTGGGAGGGATGGAAATAATGCAAAGACAATACTCATGTGTAAAATTGTCACAAATTAAAAAAAATTGTAAAGAGTGTTGTTGACTATGGTGATATCATTTACAATTAAGATGCCTTGCCCAATATCACGTAATCTATTATCAAATGGAGTGGAAGGAAAGGACCTACACCTGAGTTTATCCACTGACTTCTACATGCACACTGTAGCATGCACATGCCTGCACTTACCCACATGAAGTTGAATGCACACATTATACACACATACACACATCATGCACACACAAAAGATTTAAAAAACAAAAAAAGATTCTTAGAAGTGCAACAAGCCTCCTAAGGTTAGACATTTTCCCCAATCTTAGGATGAATGTGGAATACACAGAGCCTGATGGTGTTTATCTTTGGAGTGTTCCTTATGCTTCCATTCTTTACAAAGTACATCAAACTGAAATGATAAATGTTGACTCATCAACTCTTGCCTGGTGTGGTGGTGCATGACTTTAATTCCAGCAGAGGCAACAGGATCTCTGTGAAATGGAGGCCAGCTTGGTCTACATAGTGAGCTCCAGGCCAGCTGGGACTACAGGGAGACCCTGTCTCAAAAAGACCCAAAACAACAATAACAAAAAGATTGACTCACCAACTCTGGAGCAGAAAAAGTAATTTGGATTAAGTGAAGCCTTGAAAGAAATCATCGTTAACCAGAATGCCAACTTCCACTCACCTCAAAGGCCTTTAGGCCTTTGCTAATTAGTACAACTGCAACCCTCAGATTCATACTGCTGGTTACAGAAACAGCCATTATATCTGGAAATTGAAAAATGTTTTCATAGATTTAAGAAGACTGATCAGTCTATAATAGCGTATAAAATATCTAAAAAAGAAGTAAAACTGAAAACGTGTCTGCTCTGCTAGGTTTTGTGTAACAAGGATTTAAAGAACAACAGATAATTCTTGTACGTGTTTAATTTTCAGTTTTCTTGAAATGCGTATTAAGAAAAAAAAATCCTGTTAATTTTTTTTAGCTGTAAGAATTTGTTGCAGAACTTTGAAGGGTTTTCTTATAGGTGAAATGCAAACTGTATCTGAAAAATGAAACAATATAGCTGCTTGGCTTCCTCTCAGCTGCACCTTTGCTCAGTCTCATGAAGTAAAGGCTTCAGGAGGAAAGGGCTCTTTGTCATTCCAGTGAAAGGTAAGCAGGATAGCCCTTGTGCAAATTTATAAAGCACAGGAAGTCAGGGTGTGAGAAAATATCTTAAGCTTCTCTTCATGCATTGGAATGACCTCTTTAAAACACAGTGCTCTTCCCATTGGGGAAGTGCCTTTACCTCCTTAAAAACACTCAGATGAATCCTTACACCTTCCTTCCTAAGTTGCCATTTTCAAATTAGCATGAATATGTTGATGAATTTCTCTTTCTGTTGCCTGGTTTCTATAAGCCTTTGCTCTTAATATTAGAATTAGAATGTAAGCATCTGCAGCGTACTGAATGTGTCCCTTCAAATTCATGTGTTGGAAAGCTACTGCCCAATGAAGCAGTGCTGGGAGGTGGAGCGTTTCAGTTTTGCTTTCTTGAACAGATTCATCACACTGTAAAAAGGGCTTACAGGCACAGGTTCTTTCTCCTGCCCTTCCCCTTCTACCAAATGAGGACACAGTATGAAGTCCCACATTAGATGCTGGTGTCTTGTTATTGGACTTCTCAGACACTAGAGCTGTGTGGAAATAACTTTCTATGCTTTATAAATTGCCAACTCTGGAATTCTGCTGCAGTAGCAGTAACTGTACTAAGACAGTGATGGGAGACAAGTGATTTCTATTTTTAGGTTTTGTTTTCTTATATTTCAGGTGCTCACAAATGTAGGTTTGAATTGATCATTAAGTTACAGAGAGAGGGAGAGAGAGAGAGAGGGAGAGAGAGAGAGAGAGAATGAATGATGGCATGACTCAGTGTGAGAGTACCTGCTGGGTATACGCAAGGACCTAGTTTTGTAATTTTTTATTTATTTTTATTTTTATTTTATGTGTATGAGTGTTTTGCCTGCATGCATACACGCACCATTGCATACAATGTCTGTGGAAGTCAGAAGAAGGCGTCAGATCCCCTGGAACAACAAGTTGCCAGCAGCCATGTCAGCGCTAGGAATTGAGCCCAGGTCCTCTGCAAGAGCAGCCAGTTGTTCCTAACTGCTGAGCCAGTTCTCCAGCCTTGTGCCTGGGTTTGATCCCTAGCAATGAAAAATAAAAAGTAGAACCTCTGATCCAGTTCATAATGTGGTTTAATTACAAGTTGGGGTGAAAAGCAGAAATGGTGAGGTGAATCATTTAATGATTTTTCTATGTATAGAGTGAAATCATCTCCATAGTTTGTATGCAAAAGCTTGGTTTGTGGAGCCCCTCAGTGTCTCCTACTGAGATAGGACAGAAGAACTGTGGGCATCACCTGTCAGTAGGTGTTCTCCCAGTCTCAGGGCCTATACTTCTGGAGGGCCTATGGTATGTTGCTACAGGGCAGAATATGCCCAATGCTCTCCATCTTTTCTGTTTCAGGGCCCCTGGTGCCAGAAAACAAGGATATGATCTCATTTCCAGGTATCTATTGTATATTCATATATTCTGAATCTCAGTGCTGATACAAATGTCAAACCTTTCAGCACCCACCATTGCATAAGGTGATATTATTCATAATGACTTTGATCCCTTGAATACTGACATTAAAAGAAATCCCATGAGTTTCATTTTTTTTTTTACCACAAACAGTGCAAGATTAGCATTTTTATTAAAAGATGAGGCAGTTTGGACAGAGAAACTAGTTCTACTCTAAAACCTTTAGATTGTTATATGAGTATTCATAGCTATTTTTAGCTGGAGGTCTCTAATCCTCCTCTAAACCAAACAGAAGAATCATTATTGAGAACATGATTTCTGTGTGTGGGAAAATTCATTTCGTTTTCTTACTAAGAGTTCCATTCAGCAGATCAAAGGAATGAAATTAATTGATTTCTAATCAAACGTATATAAATTGTATTAGATAAATACAGCATGTTCACAAAAGGTATAAGTCTTCCTTTATAGAAATGTATAATTAATTGCAAAGAAAAGTGCTTGATTAATGGGTATAGTGTTATAACTAGATAGGATGAATAAGTTCTGGTGTTCAGTGACACAGAGGCCTGAATATAATTAATGATAAAGTAGAAGAGAAGAATTGTAATGTATGCTTTATAAGGGAACAATGACCATGCAAGGTGGTGGATTAGGTAAGCACCCTGATTTGATCACTACCCAATGTAAATATGAGTCAAAAGATCAGCTGGTACCTCATAAATACCTACAGAATTGTGCTTGAGCTGCCTCTTAGTTGCACATTTCTATTCCTTTCCTTTCATTTCTGTTATGTGCCAGCTCATACATTGTAGCATTGCTCCTTCAGTGAGAAGGCAGAGGTTGTGTGTGAGCATCTCACCACTCAATTGTCATCTAAATTCGCCTTTGTTCATTCATTCTCTGTTATGTGACTGCCCCTCACCCCACTGCAACTAGCAGTTGAGTTAGTGCAAATCAGAGGTTTCAGGATGGAGGCAAGAAGGTTCATGTGACCTGCAGGTGAGTGATATTTGGCTTACATATAATTTAATTTAAAAATTGATCCAGCATTTAATTTGAGAGTATTCATAAAAGTCCTGATTCCTAGAATAAAAAGCAAAACAAAACTGGACACATAGGTAACAGTGGGCTGGAAATGCATATCTGCTGAACTGTTTATCCCAGGTACATTCTTTCTAACTGACCATAGTATTTCTACAACTTACCATATTTCTGATCCTGAGGCTAAGTGGCTGCCTGCAGTGTGGGAATGACATTGGAATGTTTGCATTCTTACGCTGAATCCATTCAAAACCACCAGTTAGTTCACAGATACCAAAGTCTACAGCAACTAGTTGAGGGATGCCATGCTTTTAATCTACTCATCCAAGAAGACTCTTCTGAAATGCTGTTTTACTGCTCCTTTACCAGGTATCAGTGTAATTTGGTGATCCTACTAACAGAAAAGTATTTTTTTTAAAGATAGGATTAAAAGTCAGTCTGAATATCAAATGATGTAAGATCAAATCTCTGAGGAACAGGGTTTGCCTCAGAGACATGTGTTCATTTTGTCTTCAGTCCAGAAATTCTAGATAATCTCAGAAACCTTAGAAGTGGTCCTGGATGATGTCTGAGATGCTTATGCTCTCGATTAAGAATCTTGCTGAAGATCACACTGTCTGTAAGACCAAGATTCAAACTGAAGTCACTGACATTGTAGTCACTATGCTGGCAGCTCTGTAGATATTTGTAAAGTGCATAAAGACGTGGGTGTTATCTATTTCGTGTGCTGCATAGATTAAGTCAGAGCATCAGGAATGTGAAAATCAGCTTGACTGCCTTTCCATATCGCCCAACTTTAATGGGTTTTTCTTTCATGATTATTTTAAACCTGCCTGTTCTTGCCATCTGCATAGCAGTCACAGTCCAAGCTGTGACCATCTCTTCTTTGAACTAGTCCAGTGGCATCTTAGTTTTCAATTTTGTTTCCCACATTGCAGTCACAGCACAAATCACACCATAAATAAAACCTTACAGTTTCTTTGTTTTACACTCTTAGTCCTTCTTAGTATCCTCAGGAAAAGCTAGTGTGATCAGCAGGGTGGCCCTGTTCTTCAATCTGGCTTATGTCCACACCAACCACCGTGTTCCCCAAATCATTAGCTCCAGCCACACTGCCCTTTTACTTCTCTCATGATATTGTCTGGAATATGTTTACCTCCTTTTTTACTATTTGTTTATTATTTATATATTTATTTATCTATATATTTTTAAATTATTTATTTAATAACCGTATAATTAGAAGAAGCATTTCATTACAATAGCATTGACATATTCAATAACAATTTGCAGAGCTAAGATACATCTCTTTCAAAATTTGCTGTAATTTTTAGGTATATAGTTGAATTAATACAGTTATACAATATTGTACTCATTATAAACTCTATAAGACATAAAATTAAATGAGGTTTTAATGTTCTTTAAAAAAGATCTCTATTTCATTTTAGAATCTACTGTTTCATACAGAAAAGCTCATTTTTAATGCAAATAACACTTAGATGTTTGTACATGCGTCTCTAATCTCTATGTATCTGATTATTACTAGTCACAGTCACTTACTTTCTAAGATCCTTGGCACCTGAGCATGAATGTAAAGTCATCAGGTAGATTTCAATGGTAATGTTTTTCACATATACCAATTATTAAGGAGCAAATTTTTATGCTTTGAAGAACTTTTTTATTTATTTATTTATACACCCACTTCTTAGGTAGCACCCTCCCATAGCCTCCCTCCCCCAACTAGAGCCCTTATACTCTGATATCCCTGCTACTGTCTGCTGTGTTGTCGGCACCCCAGCTATTCCCCGCCACTTGCCCTTCTGGTAAATCTAGTCAGCCTATCTAGAGGTCTTTGTTTTAGGAGGGTCAGCTGTTCCTCATCTAGCTGCAATCATTTGTCTATATTCCTTTAGATAAGATTGGGGTCTGTTGTGCATTTTCCCAGTTCTATACTGGGCTACTATCTGGGAGTCCCTTGGGCCACCCTGGCCAACAACTCAAAAGAAGGTATCTCCTATCTGGCATTGCTGCTTGTTATGTAGCCTTTAGCTATACATATGGACTCTTATGAAATTATATTAGCCCCTTTAATCTTTTATTATTCTTTCCTTTTGGGTGTTTAAGGCCACACAGTTGGTCCAGATAAACTAATTTATTTTTACTCTTAAGGTTGTTTGAGGATCTGTTCCTCAGGGGTCACATGGGCTTGGGAGGAGCTCCTGGCTCCTTTCTTTTACCAGTTCCGCCTATGTGAAGATAAGTCAAAGGTCCTGCTCGACCATGGCTGGCTTCGCTTGGAATCATGGAGGAAGTGATTCCTCTGTATTGACCCTCCACGTTATAGACTGGACACTGGTTCAAGTCTATCTGATGGGGTCTCCTCGGCCTCCTTGATCAAGAGGACAAGTGACCCACCACTATTATAGGACATTTTGAGAGATGCTCACAGTCCCCTGGAACTAGTCGACCTAGGAGGGAAGGGAGCAAACAGTGTCCTTCATGTCCCTCTGACCAAATTATTATAGACCTCAAAGTATGTCTGTTAAACATCCAAGAATGTTAGTTCCACCAATCTGGTATTTTTAATTACTGTGTGTCATGTAGATAAATCTTAGGCAAAGACCAGTAGTTCTCAGATAAACCTTAACTAGACATATATTTCTTGTTCTGCTATGTAAAATTTGTCAGTAGAGTGTAGGAGTAATATGGATTCCTCTGGTTTTCAAAACTAGCTGGGCATTGTTTATCTCTTGTGTTGTCTCACCCCTCCATCATGGTTTTCCCACTGAAGGTGCCCCATTTCCCCTCTTTCTGCCTTACTAATAACCTTCTCCTATGGTCCTACCTCTCTTGAGCTCCTTCTTTTCCTTTATCCCCTAGGTTCCTCTATACCCTTCCATCCTGCCTCCCTTAAACTAACCCAATTTTTTCTCATATCTCCCTTATTAAGGCCTGTTTCCTACTGTTCTTCTCTTTCAGGTTATTTCTTTTCCTTTATCTCCCTGTTTCCTTTCCATTATCCTGGTTCCTATAGTTATGTCTGGATCACTTAACAAGGTTTGGTTCTAGGATCCACATATGAGGGAGAACATATGTCGATTTTTTTTCTGAGTCTGTATTACTTCACTTAGTATAACAGTTTCTAGTTCCATCCATTTACTGCAAATTTAATGATCTTTCTTTACTGCTGAGTAAAACTCCATCATATAAATGAACCACATTTTCATTATCCACTCATCAATTGAGGGAGACTTAGGTTGCTTCAATCTCTTAGCTATTGTGAAAAGAGCAGTAACTAACATGGATGTACATGTGTCTCTGCAATAGGATGAATTCTTTGGGTATACTCCAAGGAGTGGTATAACTGGGTCAAATGGGAGGTTCATTTGTAGTTTTTTAAGAGTTCTCCACACTCCTTTCCATAGCGGTTGAAACGGTTTGAAGCCCCACCAGCAGTGGATGAGTGTTTCCCTTTCCCCACATCCTCTCCAACGTTTGGTATCATTTGTTTTCTTGATCTTAGCCAGCCTGACTGGTGTGAGGTGAAATCTTAAATTGGTTTAATTTGCATTTCTGTAATTATTAGTGATGTTGAACATCTTTTAAGATGTTTCATAGCCATCTTTACTTCTTCTTTTGAGAACTCTCTGTTCGGCTCCTTAGTCCATCTTTTAATTGGGTTGCCTCTTCTCTTGGTTCTCTGTTTTTTGAGTTCGTTAGAAATTCTGGTTATTAAACCTCTGTCAGATGTGTTGCTGGTGAAGATTTTCTATCTGACAGATGTGTCACTGGTGAAGATTTTCTCCCATTCTGTGGGTTTTCTCTTCACTTCATTAGTTGATTCTTTTGATGTACAGAAGCTTTTTAGTTTAATGAGGTCCCATTTTTTGATTCTTGACTTTGTTTCCTGAGCAATTGATGTCTGGTTTAGAAAATCCTTTCCTACACCTATATCTTGTAAGTTTTTGCCAATGTTTTTTTCTAACAGTCTCATAGTTTGAGGCTTTACTCTGAGGTCTTTGACACATTTGGAATTGACTTTTGTGCAAGGTGAAAGATATGGGGTTTAGTTTCATTCTTCTACAAGTGGAGATCCAGTTTTGCCAGCACCATTTGCTGAACATGCTGTCTTTCCTCCAGTTGATGTTCTTGGCCCCTCTGTCAAATATCAGGTGGCTGAAATTGCGTTTGCTCATATTTGGGTCTTCAATTTTGTTCCATTGGTCTATGGCCTATTTTTGTGTCAGTACCATGTTGTTTTTATCACTATAGTTCTGTAATACAGCTTGAAATTTGGTATAGTAATCCCCTCAGCATTGCTCTTAGTGCTCAGGGTTGGTTTGGCTATCCAAGATCTTTTGTGCTTCCATATGAATCTTAGGATTAGTTTTTTCCAATTCCATCAAAAATATCATGGGCATTTTGATTGGCATTGCATTGAATCTATATGTGACTTTTGGTAGGATGGTCATTTTCATAATATTAATTCTTCCAATCCATGAGCATGGGAGGTCCTTCCATCTACTGATGTCTTCCTCAATTTCTTTCTTTAAAGATTTAAAATTTTCATTGTAGAGGTCTTTAATGTCTGTTCAGGTTTACTCCAAATTTTTTTTTTCAGCTATTGTGAATGGGAGTGTTTCCATGTGCTCTTCTCTGATTGCTAGTTATTGGTATGTAGAAAGGCTATAGACTTCTGTAGGTTAATTTTTTAACCTGCCACTTTACTGAAAATGTTAATAATTTCTAGGAGGTTTCTGGTGGAATTTTTGGCATCTCTTAGATATAATATCATATCATCTGCAA
>NW_008344645.1:554282-583244 GCF_000622305.1 Nannospalax galili
TTTCCTCCATTTAGGATGATATTGGCTATGGGTCTGTTGTATACACCTATAATTATGTTGAGGTATGTTCCCTCGAGTCCAATTCCCTCTAGTACTTTGAACATAAATCATGTTGAATTTTGTCAAAGGGCTTCTCTGCATCTATTGAGATGACCATGTGGTTCTTGTCTTTGAGCCCATTCATATGATTTATGACATTTATTGACTTACGTATATTGAACCATCCCTGTATCTCTGGGATAAAGCCAACTTGATCATGGTGGATGATCTTTTTGATGTGTGTCTGTATGCAGTTTGCAAGTATCTTGTTGAGAATTTTTGCATCTATGTTCAGTAAGGATATGGGGCTATAGTTTTCCTTTTTGTTTGTATCTTTACCTGGCTTTGGTATTAGAGTGATGTTGACTTCATAGAAGGAATTTGGAAGTTTTCCTTCCATTTCTATTTTTTTGAATAAATTAAGTAGTATTGGATGCAGATCTTCTTTAAATGTCTGATAGAATTCTGCTGTAAATCTATCTGATCCTGGGCTTTTTTTAGTCTGGAGGTTTTGTATTACTGTTTCAATTTCTTTTTGTGTTATGGGTCTGTTTAAGCTGTTAATCTCTTCTTGGTTTAGTTTTGGTGGTTCCCATGCCTTTAGATATGCATCCATTTCTTTTAGGTTTTCAAATTTAGTAGCATATAGGTTTTTAAAGTATTCCCCTATAATGTTCTGTATCTTTCTGGTGTCTGTTGTGATGTTTCCCCTTTCATCTCTGATTTTGTTGATTAGGAGGTGCTCTTTCTTTCTTTTGGTTAACTAGGCACTCCATTGGTCTGGATGTAAAGGATCAGGGGGCAGTATTGGTTCCTTAGGTGTCTGGGGCTCCAAGAGAAGGAATGGGGCAGGGCCCAAATTTGGAGGAGAGAATGGCAGCGGAGATGGGAGGGTGAATGGAGCTGGGGGACTATTTATTTGTAATTTTATTGAACTTTTACCAGCTTCATACAATATATTTTGATCATATTTAGATCTCCTCCCATATCAGAACCCTTCTTCACAAATTTTAGTACTCTAATATATATAATCATATATTTATAAGGTAAGTTTATATATATTTATACGGTAAGATTTGTGTTCCCAAATGTTCCCTGATGTGGGTTCGTTCACTGGATCCTGGTAAACCTATTAAAAGTCTCACCCTTAAGACACTCTCCCCTCCCATTACCAGCAGTCAACAGTTGTCTGTAGTTCCTCAGGAAGGGTTGGGGTTTCTTATCTACTTCCACACATCTATGCTGAGGTTTTGCCTAGCTTGAGCTTATGTGGAACTTGTGTATGCTGCCACCATTGCTGTGAGTGCATAAGACCAGCTGTCTGGAAAATTCTGTTTTCTTGTGGTCGTTTGTTACCTCTGGCTCTTACAATCTTTCTGATCCCTCTTCCACAATGATCCCTGAGCCTTGCGAGGCAGAAGTTTGATATAGGTGCCCTATTCAGGGATAAACACTCTGCAGCCTCTTGTTCTTAGCTCATTGGCCAGTTGTGGTTCTTTATGTTAATCATCATCATCTTCTCTACTGAGAGTTGAGAGATGCATTACTCTATGAGTATAGCAGTAAGTCCTTAGAAATCAGTTTAATACTCATTATCTGTTTAGCAGCATGGTTGTATTAGACTTTCTCCATGGCCTGTGGTCTATGCCCCTTTTTTGATCACTTAAATTGATCCAATACAAAGTTCCTTAGAGAGATTTTTTTCATCCTCCCTAATTCAGTTATTTTATTAGCTATACAGTCATTGTTCTGTATCAATAAATTACACAGCTATGGATTCAACCAACTGGAGAATGGGGATATTTAAAGGTAAAATTACATCTATATGGATTTTTATTTGGCTATTATTCCATAGGCAATACAGTTTAAGAAGTATTTATATAGCCTTTATGTTGTATTAGATATTATAAGTAATCCATAGATGATATACACCAGTGTACAGGACCATGTACATAGTATATAAATATATGTTGTGTATATATGTTATACGTATCCATTATATATACCTTATAAGTATACACAAATACTACTCCATTTTATATAAGGCACTGGAGTCCTGGAAAGATACTGAGGGTCAACTACACACACACACACACACACACACACACAGACACAGACACACACACACACACGTATCCAACAATACTTTGGATTATCTTTATGTGTGACTTTTCACTATTTGTAGTTATATAATTAAATTATGATTTTAATGAAATGTAAGTATTCTATTATCAAACTGGTGAACAGAAACATTTATCTGTTGTTTAGTATACATGCCCTAGTACTTTGCACACATCACATTCATATTAAACATTTTTTTTCTTAATTGTGTAAGATATCTGTAGAAGAACAGGAGGCAGAGATATGGTTTCAGGGTACCCTGCACAGTTGCAGTTTTTTCATTCAGATGAGCATGTAGTCTTGCTCATTCTGAGTTTGATTCAAGGTCCAAGAGTACCCAAAGAATGACATGCTCTTTAGAATAGCTGACCCAAACTAAGTGATTTCCTAATGATGCAGAAGTGGGAAGGCCTCTGAGTGTGAAATCTCTTGTTTCTAGATTCCTCATTCAGTATTCATGATTTTTCACATCAGTATTGCTACTTTCCTTTTCCAGTTTGGGGTATATATACAGTATTTGGGGCAGCCTTGCTCAACTGTTGGTGAACCAGTAGCTGGAGAGACCTCATGGAGCTTGTTCGCCTGCTCTTTGTGGTCTTCATATCTGAATGTGTCTTCATTTGGCTTATTGGGAGGGGAGCTTAACCTACAGGATATATTGGGGGTTGGATAAGGAGAAGAGTTAGTGTCTCTTTCAGGTACCTTATAACCCATGTAAAAAAGTGATGTACAAGAAAACTGAAAAATAATTACCATGAAATACATTAAAAGCTTAAACCACAACTAAAATGAACAAGTTGTAATATTCCTATAATAATAGTCTCCTCTTACAGAGAGAAAAATACTGGTAACATATATGCTATATTTTTTCTTCTTCATGGTACCTAGAACCATAAGATATTCAGTGACTTTAAACCTTGACATTTTCCTTACGTTCTTATGACATATTATAATTTAACCTGTCAGCACGTTCTGATTTATTGCCAACTGGTGAGATATCTATCTATCTATCTATCTATCTATCTATCTATCTATCTATCTATCTATCTATCTGTGTGTATATCTTTGTATCTATCTACCATCTCTCTATCATCTATATCATCAGTCATCCATTTATGTATAGTTAATATAATCTCCTTCCCATGTGGTGATATTGTTTTGTGACTGATTTTGGAGTACGTGTGTGTGTGTGTGTGTGTGTGTGTGTGTGTGTGTGTGTGTGTGATAGATAAAATGGAAGCCCAAAGCTAAGTCTCTTCAGAATTATTGACTCCATAACATCTCTAGGACCCTTTGTGAATTTCTTCACTTGTTTCAAAATCTTTGAGAGTGAAGAAATCTTCACTTGTTTCAAATCTTTGGTTAAGAGAACAGCATACAATGTCAAGAATATCAAAAGATACTGTCCTGGAACCAGGCCTGTTCATGCTGCTCCAGGGCCCATGTCTACCCTGCTTTGTCAGAACCCACCCACTTGGCCTCCAATGTTGTGCCTTGGACCTAGGTCCATTTAAACTACCAGAGTTCCCAACTAGTCTGGTAAATTAGTAAGATCCTGTCTATTATGTCCCCATTGCCCTGCTCTGGGACAATCCCCTTTCATCCTAATCCAGGGTTTACTTCTGCCATGCTTATCAAGTTATATTAACAAGAAGAAACAGAGCCAAACTTCAACTCAACAGAGGCAGGATAGAGTTTCATATTACATACACAACCAACAAAAGAAGTTTGTATGACTAGGTCACAATGCAAAAATAAAAATAGTATGAAAAACAAAAATAATATGTTTTCACAAAATCCCACCAATCCTATAGAAATGTTCTACAATTAAATCTACCCAGAGGAACCTCAGGACACAGAATTTAAAAGAACAATTATAAGCATGATCAAATAATTCAAGGAATTTAAAGAATATACAAACAAAGAACTCAAAGAGGATAAAAATTAACTCCTGACTGAAGCTCAAGAAAATATAAATATGTGGCTGAATGAACTGACAGAGACAATTCAGGATTTCAAAAGTGAATTCACAAAAGAGATAGAAATTTCAAGTTGAAATGAAGATGGAATTTAAAAACTTGAAGAGCCAGTTTGAAATAACAGGAAAATGTCTCAACAGCAGAATAACTCAACTAGAAAACTGAATATCAAGGCTGAATGATAAAGTTGAAGAATTGGACTTCTCAAGCGAAGAATATGAAAACTTGAAAAAAACACAGGAATGGAATATGCGGGACACCACGAGATGATCAAACCTACACTGTGTAGGCATAACGGAAGGAGAGACTCTTAGGTTAATGGCACTGATCAAAATTTTCCTAAATTAAGGAAAGACATACCCATACAGACACAAGAGGCACAAAGATCACCAAATAGGACTAGAACAGAAACTCCCCACAGCATATCATAGTAAAAACACAAAATGTACAGAACAAAGAGAGGGATCTGAAAACTGCTAGAGGAAAATCAAGTTGCATATCAAGAAAAACATATTAGAATTACAGCTAACCTTTCAATGCAAACTATAAAACCCAGAAGACTCTTGGACAAAGTATTCCAAGTTCTAAATGATCAACAAGCAATCAGAGAAAGAGTTCATGGAAACACTCCCATTTACAATAGCCTAAAAAATCTAGGAAGAAACCTGACCAAGGATTTTAAAGACTTTTTCAATTAAAATTTTCAGTCTTTAAGAAGGAGGTTGAGAAGGTACAAGGAAATGGAAAGACCTCCCAGGCTCATGGACTGGAAAACTTAATATTGGGAAAATGATCATCCTATCAAAAGCAATTTATAGGTTCATTGCAATCCCAATCAAAATTCCCATGACATTCTTCACAGAATTCGAACTATCCATCCAAGTTCTTATGGAATCCAAAAAGACTCCTGAGAACCAAAGCAATCCTGAACACAAAGAGCAATTCTGGAGGAATTAATATACTGAACAGACTTGTAAATCTATGTAACAAAATAGAAGACTCAGCATGAATGCACACAATCTTAGCCACATGCTAATCGACAAAGGCACCAAAAATACACACTAGAGGAAAAACTACATCTTCAACAAATGGTGCTGGCAAAATTGGATTTCAAATATAGAAGAACGAAATCAGACCCCTATCACCCTGCACAGAAGTCAACTCCAAATGGATCAAAAGTTTCATGTGAAACCTGAAATGCTGAAACTGTTAGAAGAAACATAGAATGCTACAAGATTTAGGTGCAGGAAAGCACTTTCTGAATTAGAATTTAGTCACTCAGGAATTAAGGTCACCAACTGACAAATGGAACCTCATTAGAGTAAAAAGCTTCTGTATGGCGAAGGAAACAACCAACTGAATGAAGAAGCTGACAGAGTAGGAGCCCACTGAATTGTAACCAGCTCATGCCCAGCATCAAATGGGCAAAGTCTGAAAATGGATTTGGAAACTCGGATCTGCAAAGACCAGGAATAATAAATTAGTGAGGTGGAATCTTACTTTGCAAGAACAATGCAGAAACGAAAACAAGAGAGCAGAAAGGAAGATAACGGAGGAGGAATAAGAAGAGGTGGAAGAGGAAGAGAAGCAGCAGGAGGAAGAGGAGCAGGAGGAGGAAGAGGAGCAGGAGGAAAGAGAACAATTTTTCTTCTGCCTTAGTTGTTCATGTCAGGGACTCTCTTGAGGCGCAAAAGAGAAAAAACTGACAAACTTACCACAGGGTTGGCGGTATTTTGAATTTGTCGTTTTCCCGCCACTTTTAAAATTTGATATAAGAAATAATAGATTTCATGATGAAGTTTTTCCATGTTTACTTTATACTTTGCTCACTGTCACTCCCCCATTATCCTCTCTTATTGAACTCTTTTGTTCCCTCCCCACCCCCCTTTTGTAGGGTTTTTGATATTGTTGTTGTTCCCAAACATCTGTTGTTTCTGTGATTATAGCTTCATTCATTGGGAAAGAGAAAAAAGAAGATGGAACATTCTTAGCCTATTTGACCTAGAAGCAGATCTCCTTTACATAAATTTAAAAAACCTATATCTATAAGCACTAGAAGGAGAAAATTAAGGTCCAGCCTCTGGCCCTTAGGAAGCAGATGCGAATGCATCTGGGATAGAGGTTCCTCTCTTCTTAGAACTCTCCAGGAAAGCCATTTTCATGTATTCCTTTCCCAGATCCCTCCATCTTGAATTACCTCAACGTTCAGAAATTTCTACAAATAGGCATGCAAACTCTTATTTGGAGTATCTGGCATGTAGTTGAGCAACTGCTATTTTGAACAATGAAGAACATTCTGGAAGTCGGCCTCCCTTGCCATGCCCTCGGAGATGGCCCTAGCTTTTTGCTCAGTGCCAAAAGGACCAGGCTCATTTGGGTTTTGAATTTCTTTCAAGCTATTCTCATTTCTCGTCTGCCAAAGAAAGTTTCTTTGTATCATTCTCAGCACGGCTCAGGACAAAGTCCTGAATGTTGGATGAATTATTTTAAAGGCTGAATCCTTCACAAACTTGGAATTCAATTTAAGATTGTTAAGAAATACTAAAGATGGAGAATATGGTGGTTTCTTTTGTTCTTTCATATGTAAGACTCCACTTTTCCTGCTCAATAGCAGCATCTACACTTACTTTGAAATGAGTAGCTGCCTTGTGCTTTAATGTTTGGCTGCATATGTGTCCACTGAATACTTCACCCCTATTATTAAGAGAAGTCCGTTGACAGACTGTGCTCTTCTTATTTTCAGCTTTACTTACAGTTCTGTCTAGCTTCAGAATCTTTCCTTTTCGCACCTAGTTCAATAATGCTTAGCCATTCCAGGGTTAATAATGTCAGTCAAGGCTGATTTGTCAACTTGGAGAGGGTGACAAGGAGATGAATAGAGATGTGATTTGATGTGACTGTATGTGGAAATAACTAGGTTCAATTGATGCACCCGTTACCATCTAATCTAATTGCCTCTTTGTCCTGTTCTTTGTCCCTGCATCTTTTCACATATTTCATCATCTTCCTCAAGGCAAGAGGGATCTGTTATCTCCCCATATGTATGAGGATGGTTTTGTATATAAAGTTTCTGATGTTTTTAATGATCAAGGTAACAGCATGCATGATATTACTCAGTTGTGAAATCTCTATATAAGTACGGAGAAAATAACAATGCATGTCACGGAGAGGTGGTCCCACTGAGCTGCTGCCTGTGAGCCTTTTCAGGAGCAATGCATAAGAACTGGAAATTGCCTGTCAGTTATTTGTTCTGCTTGGCTATTGCACAGAGTGATTAATATTTAAAGTCTACTTCCCTTCACTTTTGCTTAATCTGAAAACATTGGATCTGTGGAAAATGAGGTAAAGGTAAAATTGTGCTTTAGCTCTCCAAGGATATGAGAAGCATCTTTAAAGAATGACAAGGGGGAAAAAAAGAAAATCAAAGAATGAGAAGGAAAAGCAGCCATTGATAGGTGGAGACTTATTTCTTAAGATCTTAAACCAAATCTTGCATCTATACATGGAAAAATCCTTTCCTTCCTGCACAGTGAAAAAGGAAAACTTCAATGTGCTAAATAATGTTTAGTTACTTGCTTCATTTACTTCCAATCTGAATGTTAAATGAAGTGGGGGAAGGGAAAATCCCCCACAATTCATACTCAGTAGCAGATCTTTTGAAATGCTGTGCAAGTGCAGTATTCACAAGAGATACATTTCCCCAAATATGTCTGGAGTATCAGGCCTTAGATTAAAGGTGTAACCAGAAGTATAGTGGCTCGCATGAGTTTATGAAGAAGCCTTACACCTTACTTAGGAATGCACCTATGTATGGAGTGCTTGTCTTCAAGATCAGTCCTTTATAAACTTGGAAGTGAATTTGAAGAAAGCAAGGAAATCATATTCAAAGAAGGAACAGATGGAAGTTTCTTGTGCTATTTCATATATAAGACTCTGCTCTAGACACGTTTGGACAGAAAAGTAGGGGAATGTGTAGCGTGAAGGATAAACGGGCATCTGACAACCACAGGTATGAAATGATACATTATTTAGTGGAGCAATGAGAAGATGAGTTTTAAGGACTGAAGATTTGTGTTCTTTCCCAGTTCCTATCTTAAGCTAATGTGATGATATTTTAAAGTTGGGCATTTGAACTAGGGTTAGATGTGGGGCACCCTAGATGAGATTAGTGTCCCTGTAAGTAGATGTGAGATGAGAGGTTGTTCTTGCCATCATGTAAGGATGTAGTAAGAAAGTGTTCATCTATAAGCAAGGAAGAACATCCTTCTGTACAGGAACAGAATCTGCTTCCACTTTGCTCTGACACTACCACCACCAGAAATATAACAAAGAAATTCTTGTGCGGTCACCCAGTCTATGGCATTTGTTCTGGAAGCCTGGACTGACTAGTACTGTAGCATACTGTAGTGGAAATAAGAACATTTGAAATCACCATACTTTTGTTAGCTCCTGGATTGGTTAGAGTGTGATGTATAAAAAAAGGAAATGGCAACCTTTTGATGCTCCTTAAACAAAACCTCAATAATTATTGAGAGGATATAATTGGTAGTAGTTAAATTGTCCATCATTGCTTTCAACTCTTAAGCATTTGACTTTCAAATAAAATCTCAAATGGTCTCAAATTTCAAAGCAATGCTTCAGAAATTAATTTTTAAATTTAACTTTTAAAATAATTTTCTATAAATCATTTTTATAACACTTAGTAATTTTCCAATTTACTTTTATATACACGGTTAAAAAACCTGTTAGACTATTTAAACATAATAATGAACGTGAAAAAGGAGCATGCATTCTAGAAATCTGTGCTATTTATTCAAAATATCAGCAGTATAATTTACATATGTATAACCCACTCAAGGAATGGATGGAAGAATGAGTAAAATTGGAAAAATAAAAACTGTTTCAAATCAATTTGCTGTAGGAACTTTATGTAGCATTTATATATGAAAAAAATTGAGATTTTTTTTAAAGATAAAAACTAAACTCTTTTTCAAGTTGACCCCAACTTGGTTTCATGTACTCAATGACAATTCCTTCCAAGTTTACAAACTAGAATATCTACTCAAGATCCAGATATTGTACCACATTTTAATTCATTAGGAAACTCTGCCTAGAGATGTATGAATTGTGTGTGACACACACACACATACACACACACACACACACACACATACATATATATATATGAGCAATAAATTTGAAGGACTATTTTTGACAGGTGATTCCCCAGGGATCACTGCAAGTACTTGGAATACGAGCCAGTCACTGGCTTCAGGTGTGCTTGGGTGTGTAATTTCTCAATATGTTCAGTACCTTATTTACATACACATAACATCCAATTAGGTATATTATCTTAAAACAAACTACAACAAAAAATTTTTCAGTAAAACAGATAGCATGTTACACAAAGGTGGAATGTCACTCCAAAGCATGTAACAGGGATTGGTTGTGCTCCTGTGTCGAGACACACTGTCCTCTGGTGCATTTAATTTTATTATCTCTTTGCTCACTTGACTGATAGAATTTGTATTCTTCTGTCTTGTAGCAAATTCTTTCTCATTACTAAAATATTTCTGATAGCTTGAAAATGCCATATTTCCCGTCATTGCAAAATATTCTTTCTACTCCTCTTTCTCAGCTAATGATTCCTTTCCCTTTTCTCCTTTATGGAAAATCTCATTGAAGCAGTTGTATAGGCAAATCACTCCAAACTTCCCCATTTCCTTTTTTTACTTATTCTGGTCCGACTCACATCTCCATCATTCCATCTGACCTTCTGGTGGGGAGGTAGGGATGCTGGCTCAGGGAGGGGAGTCTAAATTTGATTAAGACCTATTATATGAAATGCACAAATTCAATAAAATATACATTACAAAGAAATCTACATAGTGCCAATTTCAAGTGTTAAAAAATAATTTTTCATATGTCATTGAACTCTTGTACTAAGAATATATTTGTGATGTGGCCGGGTCAAAGTTCTGGACTTGCAAGTAAGGTTCCTAATCAATAAAAGGTCTCTACATCAATGTGTGCATGTGTGTGTGTGTGTGTGTGTGTGCGTGCTATATCACAAACTACATAATGAAATAAGGAGGACTGTTCTTGTGCATGAAAATGCATGAAATATTTCCTTGTAGTCCTTTTGATCACCTTTAAGTTATAAGTATGTGTCTCATTTGTCATTGTTTTCACTGGCACCTTGACACCTAGTAGAAGTTAAAACCATGTTTATAGGTTTCTAGGATGCTTTAAATATTGAATGTATGTTCAGTGTTGGTGAAAAGATGGAATATAACTAAGATTAGCTGAATACACTGGTAACTGTTTTCATATACATCCTCTGTAAGATAACTAACATGCCCTCGTGCCTCTAGGAAAAACTCCGACACTTTGCTTTGGGGTGTATACTTCATAATTGTCTTTGCTTTCCTCCGGTTATGGAATCAGGGGGCTTCAAATAAATGCCAACTTTTCATTTTGTCTAGCTTCCAGGCAATTTCTATTAATATAAATTTGAGGGGATCGTCCAAAGTCTGTTTTTTTCTGGATTTATCAATTTAGCCTATTTTCTCGGAAGAACAGATTGTCAACTAGAGTTTGAAGTTGCTTCCCTGGGCATAGATATTTATAACAATGGTATTTGCTATAACATTAACTGTTGTACGATGAAGGGAGGCTTTTAAGTTGCTGGGTAAATGTGAGTAATACTGAACTGTGTAACTTTCCACCTACTGATGAATGTTTCATTATATTTGTACATATCATTTAAAGCTTGCAATAACCTGGAAACAAACTTATTGCCTTTTAAAGTTTCCAGAAAAGAAAATGACATGACTTGTTTACTCTTGTTCATTGCACTACCTGTGCCAGCCACTCTTCCAAGGCAGAATGATTCAATGATAGCACAGCTATTACTTTTAAGAATCTTATAGTATTGGCGATAGGAGGTACAAACGAAAATGTGATTACTATGGTAATTGAAACTATGCTTAAGGCTAAGGCAAGGCACTTAAAAAATGCCTGGGCAAGTTATTTCTATAAACAGAAATCTGAATCATGGTTTCAAGTACAAGGCTCTTTTGTACTACAGAGTAGGCCTTCTTTATTTCTGATGTTCTCTTACACCTGGTAGAAGCCAGCTAACAAAAACAAATATAATATGATAGATTACATTTCAAAAAAAGAGAAGATATTGGTCTTAACAATGTTTGTGTTTGTTGTGAAAATTTTCTGGAGAAGGTCTCAGAATGGAATAGGGGCTTGGATTGGGAGTCACATGAGGGCAGAGTCTCCTTAGCAGCAAAGCTAGCCAGCAATCAACTCCTAATAGATTTTTGCCAGCCCAACTAGATACTTAGGAAACTCTATTCAATCTTCCAACATCAACAAAAATGCCATCAAGATTTATGCCAAAGAAAGAATGACATGCATACTTAATAACACTTTAAAAGTGGATAGCTGATTTTAAAGATTTTTTTCCTGCTTCATAATTCATATCAATCCCCAGTTAAACTAAAGAGGACTTTGCTTTCTAAGATCTAACTGGGAAAAAAAAATCACCACAATGTTTCTGAATAATGGAGAATGGATGACCTATGGAGGTCTTTGGTAACCAGATTTGAAGTAAGATTTTAACTGAAGCCCAATATTAGAATATCCCTAATAGTATCTGACCTTTGTGACTTGGAGCACCAGAGCTGCTTTCTCTTGCTCATTTTAACTTAAAATATCTTGAAGCCATTTCCCACTGTTCATTCTGTCCATATACTCCCTTAGATGTGTGTGTGTGTGTGTGTGTGTGTGTGTGTGTGTGTTTTATCATCATGTAGGACACCAGAAGCAAAATCAATATGAGGGTAATTTGAATTCTAGTGAGTGATCAATATTCTCTTTGCCTGGTCACCAGCCTTTTCCTGTGTATTCTCATTTTATGTCCTGGAGTTGTTAATACTTTCCTGTTATATAATTATTTCCAGCCCTACTTTTCTTGTTTTGTTCTTAATTCCTGACATGTAGCTTTTGGAGAGATGGTTATTGCTTTTCACAATCTCCCTTAAATCACACTTGGATGTTTCATGTCTTAAGAATATTGACAAATATAATTTATAAATTTAATAGCATATATTTATTTTACTTTTTAGGTTGGAAATGTTCCTACATAGTGTAAAAATCAGCTGATATCCTTGTCAAAATATAAATCACCATTGGTTTGTTGAAATAAATATACATACAAGAGTGTTTATGGTTTATAGGTGAGGAACTGTTTTTTAGTATAGTTCATCTATGTTTTATAATTTTACAGTAATATAAGTTACAAACTACATGATACATTATTTTAATTAAAAAGTCAATGAGTTTCAGTAAATATATAAACCTTAAGCTACTACTGTAATAATATTTCAGAATACATTCACCTTCTGTCAAAACTAGTCCCATATTTCTTTATAGTCAAGTATCATACCCCTTTATAAACTGTGGAATCCCTGGTCCACTTATTTTTTTTAACTATAATTTGACCTATTCTTGACTATCATATAGTTAGAATCATATAAGATTTATTTTTGTCTTCTTTTAGTTAGCATAATACTGGTAGGGTTCAATCAATCCTACGTATAGCAGTAACATTCCCTTCATTGCTTACAAGGACTTAACATTTTGTTTATCTGTTCATTAGTTGAGTTGTTTTAATGGTTTACTAACTAGCAATGATATTGTGCTAAACACCTGTGTGAAATCTTTGTATAAAAATTTTATTTTAATTTTTTTGTGCACAATGCCACCATTGCTGCAAGTTCATATGATCAAGCTTCCAGTGGCCAGATGTTTCCCTATGTTCATGGACCAACCCTGGCTCTTACAATCTTTCTGCCCCTTCTTCCGCAATGGTTCCTGAGAAATGGATGAGTGAGGTTTAATACAGGAGTCTTATCCAGGAACACACACTCTGCAGTTTCATATTCTCTAAAACTTAGTTTTGACTTTCTGTGTGTATCACATTCTGTCGTATAAGGAAGCTTCACTGGTGAGAGTTGAGGGATGCACTAGTTTTCTCTCCACTCCTTGTTCCACTATGTTCCATGAGCCTTAGGTTAGAGGTTCCACTGTAAGTGTGTCACTTTATCTATGGCTGGGCATCTCTCAGATATATATTCTCTGTGTGTGACCAGTTGTGGCAATGGTGGCATTGTGCACAAGACTCATGGCTACTCAATCAGACAAGGATCCAGCATGGAGCAGCGGGCTGGCCCTAGCCTGGGAAATATTAGCAACTGATTACTGCTGGGTGAGGGAGAGTGGATCTTCTTTAAGATCTCTAGATAGGCTGACTAGACTCCAGTGGATGAACTTGTACTGAAGGACATTTGCTAACAAATGCTTGACCAGATAGGACTTAACATATATGATAAAATGCATGTGGTCCTGTGGGGAGTGTATGGGGGACATGAATGGGGAAGGGAGCCTAAATTTGATTAAGAACTACTGTATGAAATGCACAAAACTCAATAAAAATATTTTTTAAAATTAATTTTTTTCTTGGGTAAGTGTGAGTCAAATTTGCTGGTTCATATGGTAGATCTGTGTTTAACATTTGAAGAAACTGTGAAATAGTTCAAAGTGAATATAAAATTTGCATTTCCATCATAAATTCATGAAAGTTTATGTTGCCCTACATTTTTTAACATTTGATATTGTCAGTCTTTGTCTTGGTAACTGTTCTAGGGGCTATGCATTGGTCGTTTATTGTGGTTTTAAATTGCATTTCCTTAATGATCAGTGATACTGAGATCTCTTCATATGCCTTTGGCCATCTCTCTCTCTCTCTCTCTCTCTCTCTCTCTGCATTAAATGTTTATTTGAATCATTTGCTGATTTTTATTGAGCTGGCCATTTATAATTCTTGGTTCTTCACATATTCTGGCTCCAAGTGCTTTTTACAGATGTATATTTTGTAAATATTGTCTCCGAAACTGTGTCTTCCTTCAGTCTCCTTTGGTGAGAGTACACAGGACATGGTGGTGCAGGACTGTAATCCCAGCCTTTAGAGGTGAATGTAGAAGGATTAACAATTCAAGGTCACCTTCAGCAACACAGGAAGTTTGAGGTTAGCCTGGACTACATGAAATCTTGTCTCAAATAGAACAAAACAAAACAAACAAAAAGTAAAAAGAAAAATAGTAAAGCAAAATAAAATAAAACAAAAGCCACCCCCCCAATAATATCTTTAGGTAAGCAAATTTTTGATGAAGCACATTAAACATTTTCCTGTTATTTTTATAATTTTCATAAACTTATAAAATCTAAATATATTTACTTATTGTGAAGCAGCAAAAACTTTCTCTTACGTCCTATAGAAGTTTCAGAGTTTTAGATGTTACATAGGGGTCTCTTTATTATTGAAATGACCATATTGGTTTTAACTTTGTTCTTTTAATATGATATATTGGAATAAGCTAACTTTTTAGATGTTTAATTTTGCTCAACAGAAAAATCTCCACTAGACCAAAATGCATCATACTTCTATGTCTGGATTAATGAATTGTGTATATTGCCTTTTCATGAGGAATACTGGCTTTTTGTTTTGTTTTCCTTTGGCATTTGTATTTTATATAAAGTTGTTACTGAGTCTATAAAATGAGCTGAATTGTATTCCTCTATTTTCTGAAAAATTTATGGAGAATTAACACAACTTATTCTTTAAAATGAAAAAGAAATCATTAGAAAAAGCTTCTGCAATCATTTTTTTCTTTGTGAGAGTATTTTTAACAACTAATTTTATTTCCTGGATTGATGTATGTCTATTTTTTCCTTCTTATTAAGTTTTAGAAACTTATGGCTTTAAAGGAATTTAGAAAGGGTTTTGGGTATAGTTTGTTCATAATTTTCTCTTCTTATCCTTTTGATGTCTACTGGATCTCTTAAGGTCACTCCTCTTTCTTTCTTAATATTGATAATTTGTATCATTTCCCTATATGGATAAGAGCAATCTATAGGTATTGATTAGGTAAAATTAGTTGAGGTTTTTTTTAAAGATCACTACACTTTTACTGAGTGTATGTGTGTGAATGTATGTGTGTGCACACAGGATTGTCTTTTCCTTACACCATGTCAGATCTAGGAATGGAACTCAGTTCATTAGGCATAGCAGCAAATGCCTTAGCAACTGAGTCATCTCACCAGTCCAGTTTTTGATTTTTTAAAAATATTTAAAAAATTTTTTAATTGAATTTTTGTGTATTTCATATAGAATATCTCAATCATCTTTATAGACCCTTCCCCATTGGCACTCTCCCATAACCCCCCACTGGAATTTGTACATTCTGTCATTTGTGTTACAGCCTATCCTGTCAAGTTAGTATCCTCACATGTCTCTCAGTACAAGTTCATCCACTGATGTCTAGTCAGCCTATCTAGAGTCCCTCCCTTTAAGAAGATCAGTTCTTCCTCACCTAGCAAATAATCTGCTGCCAATAGTTCATCCACTAAGATTGGGGCCTGCTGTCCATTTCCACCCTGTGCTGGGATTTTGTCTGCTTGAGTTTCCATGGGTTTTGTGCATGCTGACACCATTGCTGTAGGTTCATATGAGCAAGATCATGTCTTCATGATCATGTCTTCATTCTTAGGAAGTCAGACTTTACAGATTGAGCTATTCCCCCAGTTCCATCATGAGTTTGTACACACGCTTTCTACTGCTTTCTATTTTCTTGACCCTAGAGGCAGATTCTGTATTGCATGTCCTTTGTATCCTGACAGGGTTTTAGGTGCTCTTAGAGTGACCACATGCTCATTGTGCATTCAATGGCTATTATTGAGCACTGACTATTTGCCAGGCACTATGCTGACCGCAAGCTATTTAATAAATATTTGCTAAACAAATGACTCACTCAACACTTGCTGTGGGAGAGAACTCCAGAGTGACCCAGTATGGATGCAAATGTAATTTGGAGGCAGAAAAGTAAAAAGGAATGAGTCAGAAATATATCCTCAGGCAAATTACAAAACCATTTGAAACCTTGGTGGGTTTATGGAAATCTTCACAAACATCTAACAACCTCAAAGTAGTTTGAAAAAATGATATCCTAAAAGAAATAAACATTTTTTCAATATGGAAGGAGTGTTGAAGAGCTTTGACATTCTGTTACAATTACGAACATGTCTTTTCAGTAATTATATAGTGACTAATTTTATATTAAGGTTAGCCATTTAAATTTAAATATATTTGGTTCTGCAGAGCAGGAACAGACTTTGAATGGAAAGCTAAGTGTGAGTTACAGTCACAGGAAAAATGAAATCTACTGGAATTCTTTCATGTTCTAAGGAAACAATCAGCCTGCATGATTTCTTGACACCCTCCTTCTTCTTTCACTTAAAAGCTTTTACTTAAATGTGAATTTTCCTTTCTTTCTCTTTTGAGTGTCTTGGAGATTCATGCTAGCACAGTTTTTTCCAAATTCTGGTTCTTTTTCTCGGCAAAGCAGAATACATTTGACAGGCCTAACAGAGCGTTTCTCAATGGCTTTTGCTTTCAAAGCAAAGGGATTTGAACTAGAGTTTTGGAAATGAAATGGGAATATTTCCTTTAAAAATGTTTAAATGTTAAGGGACTGTTTGGAGGAATAATACTTTTCAAAGAGCACCTATCCTTCTGAAGTTTTCTTCCACCCTCCCGGGTAATGAAGGCCAATCTACTTCTGAGATGAACAAGTAAGACCCTTGAGAAGGATATTTGGGGGCTGTCCCCTGTGGTATGCCAATGGTGATGTTCTTGCTAGTAGTGGTTGAAGGAACAATGACGTCTTACCTAATAAATCTGTAACTTCACTTCTCCCTCTTTTCCTTGGAGACTTTGTGAAGTACTCTGCCCCATGCTGGGTAAGGTGAATACACACATTACTGTTTATGGTTAACTTGTCTTTATCACTTTACCGTGTTTTCTCTGCTTTCTACAGTAAGGGAGCTTTTCCTTTCTATCATCTCTCTCAAAAACTGAAGAAATTTCATTTGCAGTGCTTCTTTTATTTTAATTGCGTATGCTTCCTATGCTCCTAAACTAACTTCTTTTTTTTTGGTCTTTTTGAGACAGAGTCTCCCTGTAGCCCCAGCTGGCCTGGAACTCACTATATAGACCAAGCTGGACTTGAACTCACAGAGATTCTCCTGCTCCTGTCTCCCTAGTGCTGGGATTAGAGGCCTGTGCTACAACACCTGGCTCTAAACTAACTTTAAAATGCTAAGAAAAATTTTCTTTGTGGTTTTTTTATTGTTGACGAAATAGAAATGTCTTCAATTTGTCAATCTTATGTATATTTGACAACTTCCATTTACAGGTAAGCAAATTACAAGGTAAAACAACTAGGAAAAAATCCTAACCCACTAGGAAAATTCCAGAAAGCTTATCTTATACACAGAGGTGCTTTTTTAATAGAATGTAAGTTCCAAATTAGGGAACTTGTTTAAAGTAGAGGTTCAGTGAATGTTTGCTGAATGAATGAATAAATAATGAGAGAACAAGAGCCAGCCCTGCTGAACACACATGATGGCCATCCATATTTTATAACTGAATGTAGGATTGTAAATATTATTAGCGCCAGACAGGCTGCATCCTGTTTATGTTAATTTAGATTTAGTGACTGTAGTTTGAAGAAAGAACCTGTGCTAAACATGTGGTCAACTGAGAATATGATTATCAGGAAAAAGCTACTCTGTGATTTTGAATTTCTTACAGAATTAAAAACTGCTTAATGTTTTTTTGTTTGTTTGTTTTTTGTTTTTGTTTTTGTTTTTGTTTTTGTTTTGGTCTTTTTGAGACAGGGTCTCCTTGTAGCCCCAGCTGTCCTGGAACTCACTATGTAGACCAGGCTGGCCTTGAACTCACAGAGATCTGCCTGCCTCTGCCTCCCAAGTGCTGGGATTAAAGGCATGTGCCATCACACCCGGCCTTAATGTTTTATTATAAGTATCTTTTACTTCTTTCATAAGAAGATGAGAGTAATATTCTAAATAACAAGACAAAGTCGCAGGAAGAATATGTAAAGAACTATGACCCTCTGAGGTTGTCACCAAAGAAGCGCACTGAAAAAATGTGCACTTTATAGATACAAATAATTCTGTGATCCTGTTTGATGTCCCTGTTATAGCTTCTAGGGGTGAGAAGCATTCTGTAACTTCTTCCTCTAAACTTGCAGAAAGGACCTTTAACTTGTTTTGGTATAGCATACCCAAGATACAGTTGAAACATTTTTATAATTATTAAAAAATCATGAATAAATTAAAAAAGAATGAAGACTACACTGAATCTTCTTGATAGCCCAGCTCAAATCTTGTTTTTAACGTTAGAAATTGGCAAATTTTTATATTTTTAGCCTTTAAAACACTCACTTTTTTATTTTTAATTGTGTGTGTGTGTGTGTGTGTGTGTGTGTGTGTGTACATGTGGGTTCAGGTGCCTGTGGAGTCCAGAAGAAGGTATTGGACCCCTTGGAGCTGAACCTGCAGGCTGCCCAACATGGGCACTGGAGACCAAACTTGGTTCCTCTGCAAGAGCATTATAGGCTCTTAACCACTGAGTTATCTTTCCAGACCCAGAAAAAAATGTTCTAGAAAGACCGAGGTGATTAATATTTCAGACTTGTGAGCCATATTTATAACAACTCTCCTGTAACTGTTCAGTTCTGAAGTGGTACTGGGAAAAACTTGTAGGTAATATGTGAATAAATGTACTGCATTCCAATAAAGCTTTAGAAATTTGACCTGAAGGCTGGGAGTTTGCCAATGTATAGTTCATTCCATGAGTGAAGTGTGCCCTTGATAAGTTCCTTACTTCAATAGCACTACTGCTTAAGCAGTGATGAAATTAAATTTTGAACATTTGCTTCTCTAAAACTCCAGGTGGATGAAAGAGTTAAGGATAATGATACAATAATATGTTTCTTCATTGTTCTAAAGTTCTCCCTGATTCAATGAACTGAAATCAAGCACTTCCCTCTTTGGAGTTTCCTCTACTCACATCTACCATCAAATATGGCTCTGCCTTTGTAAATCTAAAACATCATAATCTTGTCAGATGACACAATAACTAATATCATTTTAGGAGTTGACCTCATCTAGTTAAGAATTAGAGAGTCCCTCCCTCATGAAACTTTAGAAATATAATGTGGTTGTTCTTAATGCTATAGGATCCATTTGTTTCAGGCAGAGCATGCACGTATGTGCTGATACTTGCTTTCTCTTTCTCAGTGAACCCTGCATAATGCAGAGATAGTTCCTGCTGAGGTCAGAAGCACATGTGGATATAAAGCACTATAAGGGCAAGATTAAGGCAGAAGGAATGGGCTGATCCTTATTTTCTACATATCCTTCCACCTACATATGCATATAGCTGTATCTGGGACTTCTGTACACAAAATTTGTCTTAAAGCCCTATAGCTTTGTTAGAACAAACCAGGAAGCCCTGTTTGCCTTTGCTGTCACTCCAAGTTTAGTTTGGATAAATTTCAGATAAGAGCCTTCTAACTCATCCTTGTATTTCTTAAACTCAGAATGACTTGACTCTGCTGTTGCTCAGACCACTTTCAGGATGCTCAGTACCACCAGTGAAAGTGTTTGGATGTTATTCTACAGTGGCCTCTTGGGGAACTCATAAGATCTTGGTGGACATTGACCGTCTCATACATTAACAATGTAGTCTTGGATCTGTGATCTTGATCTTGTCTCCTGGCTCTGATGTGCATCAGACAACATCTTAGATCTGTGAGTTTGATGTTCTCCTATGTCTCATTGGCATACCTCCATCATTATAAATGTATTTGGAAACTTTATGACCCTTACATTACTAGATATTCAAGGTTCATCTTTTATACTTACCATCCCACTCCTAGAAGCACCTTCTCTCCAAGGAACACTGTTTTCTTTTATTGCGGAATGGTTGTACGACAGAAGGTCTGGATGCAATGCATCACAAATAGCACATCTCATCTGTGATCTCGAGAAAGAAGATCCTTTTAATGCCTTCAGTTTAGCATTACCTTTTAACCCCTTTGCTTAAAGTTGGTGATGGGAGGAATATTTGCAATCCATGTGTTTTAAAGAGTTTCTCAAGATGCTCCATCAGGGATAAGTCAGAGTCTAGCCATTGAAACATTTCTCATAGTGTTGTTCTAAATTTTCCCCTTCCCACTCTTGCCCTCGCTCACTCAGGGTCTTGTGGTCCTGACACAGATCAACAAAACTGGTGCAACACATTTTTCTCTTGGGTTTTTCATGGTCTATATGACAGGGAGGGAGTGACTTACAAAGAGACGACTTTTCATAACTCATGCATCAGTCAAGCCCCACCCACAGTCTCTGTTAGCTTTTGACCATGCCCCATAGGTGCAAGGTCTCACCCCACAGTCTGTGAATGCCCCATCTCGCTTCCATGCCTGGCAGGAAGCCTCTGCCATTTGCCTTGGCAGCCACGCCACACACTTCCTGGACCCAGATCTGGACCTCGGGCACCCTTGGCTCTCTCTCTCTCTCTTTCATTCATGCCACCGCTAGCTCTGCTGGCAGCTATGCTCCATCCCTCTTTCCAGGGTGCCCTGTGCTCACCAGAGGCCCATGCTTGTCTATCACCCATACTTTTCAAAGGAATGAGTAATTTTTGGGCTATACTCCACCCCTTTCCTCCAGCTCTTACAAACTTTCCGCCATTTCTTCCACAAATTTTGTTGAGCCTTGGAAGGGGTGGCTGATGCAGGGCAATCTCTCTTGTATCATAGCAAGATAGTGATCTCCTGGGCCTCCCCATCATCCGTCTTCAAGATGTGGTTTTGATCTATATCAGTGGTGTTTCCCCTACTATGAAGACAAATGGAAGGGAGTAGACACATCTAAACAAACATGAATGTAAATGCATATGCCTAGAAGATATCCCAGTAGGTGTACCATATTCAGTAAACAATATACTTGTAACAGCTTTCCTCCTGGGGGCTGTAGCCTTCTCTGACACAGGGGGTTGGCCTGGTCTACAGCACCAGATGTGTGTTCCACCCCTAGAGCAGACCTTATCCAATTAGAAATTTGTCAGTTGTATGTATGTTAGTTGAGCCATTATTGCATTAGCAGGCATTACTTGACATGTTCATAGTGTCCAGCATGCAGGGTCCATTGTTGAGTAGAATCATAGGGGATCCTTTCTTCCCCAACCATCTGAATAGTGCCTTCTGGCACTGTGAAAGCCATCCATCCAGTTTCATGGAGTTTTTGGCTTACTCTTAGTTCATCTCTTCTTCTCCTGCACTCACATAATGCAGTCTTCAGCAACATGGCTTTACTGACCTTTTTAGTGTACAACTGGCATTAGTGGCAATAGCCTGGGTTAATTTGAGGACTTTTAGGATCTCTCTCTGACCAACAGCTCAGTTTTTCCTGACAATTGTTTTGGGAGTCTCTGTTTTTAGCATACCCAACCATAAAACTCCCAAGAATCTTAACAGCTGTAGCTGGCCTTTGTTTTTTCAGATATCTTTCAAATGGGTCTCACATCTGTAAAACACTCAGAGGTTAACATCATATATTAAATCAATCACAGACAAGGTCTAACACAGCATGGGAAGGTTTTATCCATTCGTATTAATTGCTTTCTCCATCGATGTTAGGTACCATAGCTTGAGTAAGAGGCATTAATTTGGTTAGTTCTTTACTATCTTTAGTTATCCCTTTAGAGTCACTCCACATTTTGGGTATCTTACATGGAGTCTCTTTGTATTCTTTTATCCTTGACACACTTAACAGGTGTTGGCTCCAGTTGCCTGACCCTGCACCAGGGTAAGGAGGCAAGGGTCTCTCTTTTCCCTGTGCCTTTTGGTTTCCTGAGTCAGGCAGGCCCTGCATTTGCCTCCTGGCTGTAGCCATATCTCTCATCTCTCCATTGACCATACCTGGCTTCTGGGGGAGGCCCTGGTAGAAAAAACTGCCTATACCTCTAGCATAGCCTTTTTCAGTAGAGAAATGCACCTTATTTAAGCTTTGGGGATCTTTAACCACTCCTGGGACAGTTTTTAATCCTTTGAATTATTTTGTAAACTGTTCTTTGTGTTTTAAAGCCTTCTAGAAACATCTTAGTACCAAATTTGATTTTCTATCAATTTTTTCTTTGGGAATTTGGGCTCGACATAAATCTTGCCACATTTATCTCTGAGTAACTCAAATGGACCATTTCTTCTGTCTGGTCTTTTTTATAGCTCTTGTAGGGTGTTCTCTTATTCTATAGACATGTTTTACATGCTGGTCAGAGTCACTTAGATCTGCTAAAGCCTCTCTCACTTTATAAAGATCCTGTCCCACTAAAGGACTTAGCAAAACCATTAAAGCTCTGTACCGTTCTTGAAGTCCCAGTTGAATTAAGCTTTCCTTTATATTTCTGATGAACACAGTCTTATCTCGCCCAGTGAACTGGGCATCATATATTGCTTTTCTCATACCTAGTTCTCTCAGTAATGTCTGTCCCTCCTTTATATTCCTCCAGCCCCTGTTAATCATGGGATTGACGATGACCATGTATCTTTAATGCCTTACACCAACCACCTCATTAAGGACTGCTCCCCCCCTACATTGGCCTAGGTTGAACAGCCTATGTTGCAAGGACGGTTAGGTGGTTATATAACTCAGCTGTGTAGCTTCTGAAGGACTTAGACTGACATCATTTTTTCCCATGTCCTATTCCCTCACGAGCCACGTGGTGGTGAGGTGCTCTTTGATTGCTTGCTTGTAAGTCTTTCCTAGTTTCAACAGCTCCAGCGTGTTTCTTAGCTACAGTACATTAGCTTTTCCTCTTTTTGTATCAAAGGTTGAATCTGAGGGGCAGCTTTAGCTATTTTTGTTTTGAGGTCGTTTCCTTTTTCACTACCATCTGTCTTTTTTCCTGGGTCCTTTAATCTCTTGCAAGTTAAAATGTCCTGTTTTTTCTCTCTCAAGCTCTGAGGCTGAGACTGAATTCACCAGGATCTCCCTAGCTTTTTCAGCCTCCTTTGCCTTGGGCAAATCTTTTATTATGCAAAGTGGCCACACCCCCTCTCTGGGTTCCTCTCTTGCTCGTGAGATTTTTTTCAGGCTCTCTATAATTTTTTCAGATCCATGTGGCAGCAGACTCAGTTTTTTTTTTTTTTTTTTTTTTTTTTTTTTTTTTTTTAAAAAAAAATTTCCCACATTTACAGCACAGCTGTGGCCCAGGGATGTTCTGTCCACATCTGCATGGCCCAAGTCACTCTAATTACATATTTCATGATCCATTGTGTGATCCACATCAGCACTGCCACTAGCTCCCTTGCTTGAGGTTTGTTGTTTCCCAGCACCATCCTGCTGGATGTGCCTATTTGTTACATTAAATTTTCCCCTTCCCCCTCTTGCCCTCATTCACTCAGGGTCTCATGGTCCTGATGCAGATCAACAAAACCAGCATGACACATTTTTATCTTGGGTTTTGCATGGTTTGTATGACAGAGAGGGAGCGACTTACAAAGGGACGGCTTTTCATAACTCACGCTTCATTCAAGCCCTGCCCACAGTCTCTGTTAGCTTTTGCCCCTGCCCCATGGGCACGAGGTCTCACCCCACACTGTGTGAGTGCCCCATCTCATTTCCACACCTTGCGGGACACCTCTGCCATTTGCCCCAGCAGCCACACACTTCCACGTTCCAGCTCTGGATCTGGTGCACACTTATCTCTCTCTCTCTCTCTCTTCCAATCTTGCCACTAGCTCTGCTAGTGGCTAGGCTCCACCCCTCTTCCCAGGGTGCTCCATGCTTGTTCCTTACCTGATCACCCATCACCCACACTTTTCAGAGGAATTAGTAATTTCTGGGCTGCACATAGCTAGTCATTTATGAATTAAGCAATGGAGGGACAGTAACTTTGGAATCACTACAGTTTGCTTCTACCACTGACTTTGAAGCTTAGCATGTTCACAGGAGTAACAGTCGAGGGAGAAAGCTGTTTCATGAGATGGCCTTGTCTTGGAGTCTTTACACTGAAGTTAAGCAAGCCTACAGGACTTTGTATTCCTTATATCTACTGTGTGATTTTTGTACCCAAGAAAGCATAGAGTAGGATTTGTGATTGGACTTAATCTCTTAATTTGATGGTTAATAAGATAGCTATGATAGGCTCACAGAAGTGAGAGAAATAAATGGAGTAATAATGTCATGGAAAAGACTTGGCAACTTGTTACACATAGGATGAATGAGAAGGGGAAAATGGAAAACAAACAAGAGCTTTTTGGTTAAAGTGGTTGGTGGTACAGTAATGAAAGCACAAACACTGGGAATTGAAGTAGGTGTCTGCCAGAAGGCTGACCATACACTCCTGAAACTTAGACATGAAGAGCTGGGTGAATGGATTAAGAAGCCTTTTCACAGGCATCATAGTGAATTATTTTCTTCCACAGGTCTGATATGAATCTTGAAGTTTGAATCACCCACACTATAAGTACTAATATATAGACAGAGTTTACTTCAAAAGAGATACATGGGTTGATAAGGAAGAATTTCCAAAGAATCATAAGTATTTACTCATTTTAACCATTTATAAATGTTAATAATCAAGATTGAAATAACACCAGCAAGAAAAATATCAGTTTAGTGAGCTGTCAGAATACAAAGTTAGGAGCATGTGCCCATGTTAATGTGAGAACTGTAGTGATTGTAGGAGATACAGGTAAATTGCATGTTTAATAAATACCAATTACTTTTGCTTCAGAAATGTGAAAGCTGTTTCAGGGTTATATTCATATTGCTTTTATTTTTCTTGAGAGATAGAACTCTTACTCTGGGGTTATATTTTCATTTTGTTTAACACTTTCTTATTGCAGTCATTAATGTTTCTGCTAAGAAAAACAAATCAAGGATTGTAATTATATATGCAATGATTGCTCATGTCAGCTTTGCTCAGTATGAACTGTGGAGATCCAAGTATAACCTTCTTCTGAATGATGTGTTTTAAATGTTGTCGGGTGGTTTTAACAAATCTAAAAAGGGAAAAAACCTGCAACTATGTTATAAATTTTACTTCTTTTAAAGAATATTAAAAATGAAGTCTATGGAGAGATAGCTTCTTAGTTAAGAGCACTTGCTGCTCTTGCAGAGGACCCTGGTTTGGTTCCTATCACATACATGGCAGCTCACAGCTGTCTGCAACTCCAGTTCTAGGGAATGTAGCCCCTTCTGACCTCCGTGGGTACTAGGTAGGCACATGGTACACATACATACATGAAGGCAAAACACTGATACACATTAAATAAAATAAAAAACTTTTTGTTTTTGAGACAGGGTCTTCCTGTAGCCCCAGCTGGCCTGTAAGTTGCTCTGTAGACCTTGCTGGCCTTGAACTCACAGAGATATGCCTGCCTCTACCTCTTGACTGCTAGGATTAAAGGCGTGGACTACCACGCCTGGCTCAAAAAAAAAAAAAAAAATTAAACTGACTGATAATGACTTATTGTTATACCATAGATTAGTGCATCTCTCAATTCTCACCAGAGAAGCATCTTCTTGAAGCAAATGGTGGTTAACTCAGAAACCTACAACTGGTCAATGTGCAGAAAATAAGAGACTTCAGAGTTCCTAGACCTAAATTGGATGCCTATATCACATTGTCTCCTTCCAAGGCTGGGGAAAGGGGGAGCAAATATTATAATAGTCATAGGTGATGGATGAATACGAGGAAAGAGTGTTTCCCTGACACAACAGTACAGTTGCGTATGTAAGCCTACAGTGCTTGTGACAGCAAGTGCGAGACCTGTGCTATACTAACCAAGACCAAATCCCAGCACGAATGGAGGGTAAGCAAGAAACCCCAGCTCTAGCTGAAGAGCTATTGGCAATTGATAGTTGTTGAGAGAGAGAGAGGGAGAGAGTTAGTTTTCTTTAAGGTTGTGATGCCTGGTAAGTTGTCGGGCTACAAGAAATGGACCCCTACACAAGGGCATTTGGGGAACAAAAAATGAGACTCAATAAGACCTTTAGAAAATAATAATGGAAGTTGTGAAGTGGGAATGGAAGTAAAGTAGGGGTAGAGATGCAGGGAGAGTCTGAATATGATTAAAATACATTGTATGAAATTCTCAAAGAATAAATTAAAAATTAAAACAAAAGGAAAAGAAAAAATTAACTCCTATGTTCAAGGTGACTTTTATTTGTCTATAAAGTCTCTTAGTTTAGGTTCAAGGATAAGTCTTATAGGTAACTAAGCCTATTAAACCATAAAATTGGGAAACTAATTGGTCTTTAGTTTCTTTGTGTCCATAAGCATCATTTCCTTCATGCCTTTTCTGGATACTAGGGATGATGTAGAGGTGCTACAAATATTTGGTAAGTGCTTTCTTCTCCCACACCTATGAGAGAGATAGTTAAGTGATCATTGTCAACTTGGAATTCTTCTACATACATTGGTCCATATGAGTGGAGTTGACATACACAGCATAAACTATTAGCTATCTTCAAAAGCCAGGTGGATTCCCAGAACAAACATTTGCTGATTGCACTTTGATGCAATTATTGTAATTTGTCTTTATGCTATTAAGTACTCCTATTTAAATGTCAGCATGTTAGAACTGAAAGTTCATTGGGATTTTGCCCAAATCTTGTTAGTCAGCTTTACATCATGGTTGTTTTTGGCAGCATCCTCCTCAAATTAGTTTTTGTCAAGCTGTCTTCTGGTCTAGTGAGTTGGCCTTGAATAAGACCAGACCTTAAGCCCAGGAAAGAATTAGCCAGAATCTCTCAGTACATTAGTTACAGTTTTCATATTAATGAAATCTTATACCAAAAGAAAGTAGGGGAAAACAAAACTATAGTGTTTCTAACTCACACATGCAGCACTCCTCGTTCCTCAAATCTACCAGGTGCTCCTCTGGGATAGACAAGAAGCGCAGCGCCAAAAGGATTCAGAAGATTCTGAGTCAGTGTTAAACCTGTGATGTGGTGACCTGGTTTCAGTTCTAGCCTTGGTGTTAGCTTTAACAGCCTCAGCTTCTTCATCTGTAAAAGGGAAAAGTCATCTCAAATACGTGGTTCTAATTCTGGGTTCTTCCTGGATTCTTTCTACTATTCTTTCCCTTTTCTTTTTATTTTTTTTGACAGCTTCCTACTTATATATAATGTACTGTGATCATATCCCAACTCCACTGCCTTCTCTCATCCCCTTCTACTCTTTCTGATGACCTTCTTCCCAACTAGACTTCCTACTTTTATGGTGGTGGTGTGTGTGTGTGTGTGTGTGTGTGTGTGTGTGTGTGTGTGGTCTTGTGGGTGCTCACAGCTTCTGAGTGTTTATAATTGCAACAGCCATGTCATACCCAGAAGTCAATAGCTTTTAGTACTCCTTCCTATCCTCTGCCTCTTGCTGTCTTCTCAACCACTATTCTGAGATGTTCCCCAAGCCTCACAGTATGTGCTGGATAGCTTTAGTGAGAACTTGATGCACCTGGGTTGAGGGAACCTAATTGGTGAATTGCTTCCATTGGACTGGCCTGTGGCCATGTCTGTGGGGGCATCTTCTTGATTATTGAGTGATGTGGAAGGGCCCATCTCACTGGGGGTGGTGCTACCCCTGGGCAGGTTATTCTGTATTGTATAAGATAGCAGGCTGAGCATGAGGCAGGGGAGCAAGCCAGTAAGCAGTGTTCCTCCATGGCCTGTGTTCCAGGTCCTCCCTCCAGGTTCCTGTCCTGGTTTCCTACCTTGGGCTCCCTTAGAGATGAGCTGTGTCCTGGGAGATGTAAGCTGAATAAACCCTTTTCTCACCAAGTTGGTATTGGTTAGAGTATTTTGTCAAAGCAATGGAGAAACAAACTAGAACACAGTGGGTGATATAGATGTCCCATTTAGGAAGAGCACTCAGCAGGCCCTTATTCACAGCATTCTGAGGAGTTACGAGCCTCTGCTTTGACTGTGACCACTACCAAAGGATGGCTCTTTACCTATGGCTGAGAGATGCTGCAACTATGGGAAAAGACATAAATATCAAAAGAGAATTTTTATTTACCTACTTTTTACTCAAAAGAGCTGAAGAATGGATTTATGAAATACATGTCCTTTTGCTATTACTTCAAAATGCAATAAATGTATATGTGTCATATAGTCTAACAACTGCATAACTCAATCAAAAACATGTAATATTATATGAAGTATACAGTATAATATATTCCAGCATTGAGGCCATTGAAAATGAACATGAATTTATACATTAAGCAGGTGAATAATTGCACTTAGGAAGCATCTGGGAACTAAACTCACTTCTCAATGATAAAATTAAGATCATAGGTCATATGTTTTGTGATTTAATTCCTCATCTATATTGCCTAATATTACTCTACCTCTTTTCTGACCGCCTGACTCAGAAATATCAGTATTACAATTCAATGATTGTCTCCTTTAAGGGGTTGATTTTCTCCCTCTATCTTTTCTGTTTCTCACTTCCTCTTACCCATCATACCATTTTAAGAATTTTCAAGGAGAGCTTGAACTCTGACTTAAAGGAACTCCCTAGGCTGTAAACAGAAGGTGATAGAAATCTTCTGTGCCCTTCCCTTCTATTTACTACACCACTGATAATAGTTTACTTTTCTCATATTTAAGCAGTGCAGAGATGAACATACACACACACAGAGGAAAGAAAAACATGAAAAATCAAATCTTCAGAACATCAGAAATGGGCATATCAGAACATTTATAGATGAAACATAGGAATAAATATGTAGGAATGGGCTGAAACTCACCGGCAGTCAGCATATTACCAATTTATAATCAATGTGATTTTTCAAGCACTAAAGTGACATTTCTTTCT
>NW_008344645.1:583264-585673 GCF_000622305.1 Nannospalax galili
AAATACATTAAATTGGGCGGGGGCAATAAAAGGATGTGTAGCTAGAAGAGGGAATCTAAATATCAAATTTCATGGTATGAAAATTGCAAAAATTCAATAAACAATAAGATGGAGAGTGACAGAAAGACACTATGTGACATATTTTTAAAGGGATAGTAATACTGCTGAGAAGGCTGGAATGGGATTAGTACTGCCAGTCAAAGTGCAAATTGTTAGAATCCTTATGACAGGGGCTGGAGAGATAATCACTGATTAAGAAAGGACTCCAGATGCTCTTTCAGAGGACCTGAATTTGGTTCTCAGCACCCATGTCAGTTGACTCACAATTGCCTGTAATCTCGCTACACGGGATCTGATGTCCTTTTCTGGTTTCCATTGGCACCCACATAAAAGTGACACATACAAAGGTAAAAAAATTATTTAAATTTAAAAAATTATTTTTATGTGTATGAATGTATTGCCTGCATGCATGTAAGTGCACTTGTGTCATACGGTGCCCATGGAGGTCAGAAAAGGGTGTCAGGTCCCCTGGAATTGGAGTTATAGATGGTTGTTAGCTGCCATGTGGGTGTTGGGACTCAAACTTGGACCTCTGCAAGAGCAGCCAGTGCTCTTAACTGCTGAGCCCCTAAAATATTTTTAATCTTTAAAAAAGAATCCTTCTCTCTCCCACCTGCAGGCCTCTCTCCAGGGTAAGTGCATTGCGCCCTCTGCACCTTGATTCCCCCAGCCCCATGAACCCTCACATCTATTGCCCCCACACCCTTCTCTCCCCCGAGTTTGGGCCCTGCCCCATTCCTTGTCTTGGAGACCCAGACACCTGGGGAACCAATACTGTTTCCTGATCCTTTTTATCCAGACCAAGGTAGTACCTTCGCCAGGCCCCAGGAGCTCTGTTTCTGGACCTGGGCCCACCCTCACCTCCCTCTGCTTCCCTGGGCCTGCACCATCTGCCAGCCTCTTTCTGGGACATGGGAGCTGACCTTTCCTTTTCCTGATCCTTTGCTTCCAGACCAACCCAGCTCCTCAGTTCAGTCCCTAGGAGTCCTTGGGGCCTCTTCCTGCCCCATCTGCCTTTGCATCTCTGGGTGGCATCAGCATCTTTTCTGAGCCAGGATCCCAGGCCACTCCAACAACCAAACTCTTGAGGCCAAAATCGTTCCTAGAGGGATCCAGACCTTAGGAGAGAGCCTGAAATCATCTGACCCTCATCTGAATTGGACCTCTGTGGGAACTCCTGAAGACAAAATCAATCCGGCCACTCCAATATAAAATCAAAAGAAAGAACTGGAAGCTTAGACAAACCAGCTTTTCATGCCCAAGAAGTAAACCACAAAGACACATAAAGTTCATGACAAAAACCTCTGGGACACACTGAAAGCAGTCCTTAGAGGGAAGTTTGTAGCTCTAAGTGCCTACATCAAAAAATCTGAAAGAACATAAATAAGTGACTTAACATTGCAACTCAACACACTTGAAAAGCACCAGCAAATGAAACTCAAACCCAGCAGACAAAAAGAAATAACAAAAATAAGGGCAGAAATTAATGAAATTGAAACAAAGAAAACAATACAAAGAATCAACAACTCCAAGAGCTGGTTCTTTGAAAAGATGAGATTGACAGACCAGTAGCCCAGTTAACCAAAAGAAAGAAAGAGCACCTCTTAATCAACAAAACCAGACATGAAAGGGGAAACATCATAACAGACACCAGAAAGATACAGAACATTATAAGGGAATACTTTAAAAACCTATATGCTACTAAATTTGAAAATCTAAAAGAAATGGACGGATATCTAAAGGCATGGGAGCCACCAAAACTAAACCAAGAAGAGATTAACAGCTTAAAAAGACCCATAACACGAAATTGAAACAGTGAGCAATTTCAGCACACCACTTTAAATTCTACATGATTTTTAGCAGAATTCTATCACACATTTAAAGAAGATCTGTATCCAATACTACATAATTTATTCAAAAAGTAGAAATGGAGGGAGAACTTCCAAATTCCTTCAGTGAAGCCAGCATCACTCTAATACCAAAACCAGGTAAAGATACAACCAAAAAAGACAACTGTAGACCCATATCCTTAATGAACATAGATGCAAAAATTCTCAACAAGATACTTGCAAACCGCATACAGACACATATCCAAAGGATCATCCACCGTGATCAAGTCACCTTTGTCCCAGAGATGCAGGGATGGTTCAATATACATAAGTCAATAAACATCATAAATCATACAAATGGACTCAAAGACAAGAAACACATGATCATCTCAATAGATGCAGTGAAGGCAATCGACAAAATTCAACATGCATTTATGTTCAAAGCCCTAGAGAGAATTGGACTGGAGAGAACATACTTCAACATAATTAAAGCCATATATAACAAACCCACAGCCAACAT
>NW_008344645.1:586126-611545 GCF_000622305.1 Nannospalax galili
GCTAATCAAAATCCCCTTGACATTTTTCACAGAATTGGAAAAAAAACATCCTAAGATTCATATGGAAGCAAAAAAGACCTTGGATAGCCAAAACACCCTGAGCACTAAAAGGGGGATTACTATACCAGATTTTAAGCTGTATTACAGAGCTATAGTCATAAAATCAACATGGTACTGGCACAAAAATAGACCCATAGACCAATGGAACAAAATTGAAGACCCAAATATGAGTAAATACAATTTCGGTCACCTGATATTTGACAAAGGGGCAAAGAACATTAACTGGAGGAAAGATAGCATGTTCAGCAATGGTGCTGGCAAAGCTGGATCTCCACTTGTAGAAGAATGAAACTAAACCCCTATCTTTCACCCTGCAGAAAAGTCAACTCCAAATGGCTCAAAGACCTCAATGTAAAGCCTGAAACTCTGAAACTATTAGAAGAAAACTTTGGAAATAACCTACAAGATATAGGCATAGAAAAGGATTTTCTAAACCGGGCATCAATTGCTCAGGAAACAAGGGCAAGAATTAACAAATGGGACCTCACTAAACTAAAAAGCTTCTGTACATCAAAGGAGATCACCAAGGAAGCAAACAGAAAACCCACAGAATGGGAGAAAATCTTCTCCAGGGACACTCCGTCAGAGGTTTAATAACCAGAATTTATAACGAACTCAAAACACAGAGAACCAAAACAAAAAGCAACCCAATTAAAAGATGGGTAAGGAGCTGAACAGAGAGTTCTCAAAAGAAGAAGTAAAGATGGCTATGAAACATCTTAAAAGATGCTCAACATCACTAATAATTAGGGAAATGCAAATTAAAACCACTTTAAGATTCCTCCTTACCCCAGTCAGACTGGCTAAGATCAAGAAAACAAATGATACCAAATGTTGGAGAGGATGTGGGGAAAGGGGAACACTTATCCACTGCTGGTGGGGCTGCAAACTGGTTCAACCCCTTTGGAAAGCAGTGTGGAGAAGTCCTAAAAAACTACAAATGAGCCTCACATTTGACCCAGTTATACCACTCCTTGGTATATACCCAAAGAACTCGTCCTATTGCAGAGACACTTGTACATCCATGTTTGTTGCTGCTCTTTTCACAATAGCTAAGAGATGGAAGCAACCTAAGTGTCCCCAATTGATGAGTGGATAATGAAAATGTGGTTCGTTTATACAATGGAGTTTTGAAATCATGAAATTTGCAAATAAATGGATGGAACTAGAAACTGTTATACTAAGTGAAGTAACAGACTCAGAAAAAAAAAAAAAACTGACATATGTTCTCCCTCATATGTGGATCTTAGAACCAGACTCTGATAAATAAGTATGCAACCAGACATAACTACAGGAACCAGGATAATGGAAAGGAAACAGTGAGGTAAAGGAAAAGAAATAACCTGAAAGAGAAGAACAGTAGGAAACCAGCCTTAATAAGGGAGATATGGATAAGAATTGGGTTAGTTTAAGGGAGGGGGGAGGGAAGGGTATACAAGGAGCCTAGGGGATAAAGGGACAGAAGGAGTTCAAGAGCGGTAGGACCATAGGAGCAGGGTATTAGTAAGGGAGAAAGGGGGGAAATGGGGGCACCTTAAGAGGGAAAACCATGATGGAGGGGTGAGAGAATGTGAGAGATAAACAATGCCTAGCTAGTTTTGAAAACCAGAGAGAACCATATTACTTCTACAACCTACTGACAAACTATACATAGCAGATCAAGAAATATGTCTAGGTAAGGTTTATCTGAGAATAACTGGTCTTTGCCCAAGATTTACCTATATGACACACAGTAATTAAAAATAGCAGACTGGTGGAACTCACCTTCTTGGATGTTTAACAGACATACTTTGAGGTCTATAATAATTTGGTCAGAGGGACATAAAGGACACTGTTTGCTCCTTGCCCTCCTAGGTCGACTAGTTCCATGGGACTATGAGCATCTCTCAAAATGTCTTATAATGGTGGTGGGTCACCTGTCATCTTGATCAGGGAGGCTGAGGAGACCCCACCAGATGGACTTGAACCAGTGTCCAGTCTATAAAGAGGGTCAACACAGAGGTATCATTTCCTCCATGCTTCCAAGTGAAGCCAGCCATGGTCGACCAGGACCTTTGACTTATCTTCACAAAGGCGGAACAGGTAAAAGAAAGGAGCCAGGGTCTCCTCCCAAGCCCATGTGACCCCTGAGGAATAGATCCTCAAACAACCTTAAGAGTAAAAATAAATTGTTTTATCTGGACCAACTGTATGGCCTTAAACACCCAAAAGCAAAGTATAACCAAAGATTAAAGGGGCCAATATAATTTCATAAGAGTCCATATGTATAGCTAAAGGCTACATAAAAAGCAAAAGGCCAGATAGGCAATACCTTCTTTTCAGTTGTTGGTCAGGGTGGCCAAAGGGATTCCCAGATAGTAACCCAGCAGTCCCCAATCTTATCCAAAGGAATATTGACAACTGATTACCGCTAGATGAGGAACAGCTAAGCCTCCTAAAACAAAGACCTCTAGATAGGCTGACTAGATTCACCAGAAGGGCAAGTAGTGGGAATGGCTGGGGATGCTGACAACACAGCAGACAGTAGCAGGGATATCAGAGTATAAAGGCTCTAGTGGGGGAAAGGAGGTTATGGGAGGGTGCTATCTGGGAAGTGGGTGTATAAAAAAAAATTCTTCAAAGCATAAAAATTTGCTCCTTAATAATTAGTAGATGTGAAAGACATTACCATTGAAATCTACCTGGTGACTTTATATCCATGCTCAGATGCCAAGGAGCTCAGAAAGTAACCGCATTAAAAATGAATTTTTCTGCATGAAATTGTGTTTTTAATAATGAAATGGAGATCTTTTTCAAAGTTTAAAACCCAATTTAATTTTATGTTTTATAGGGTTTATACAGAATACAATTTTGTATAACTGTATTAATTCAACTGTAAACCTAAAAATTTACCGCCAATTTTGAAAGAGAATCATCTTAGCTCTGAAAATTGTTATTGAATATGTCAATGCTGTTGTAGTGAAATGCCAAAAATCCTCTTCTTATTATATGGTTATTAAATAAATAATTTAAAAAAAAAGAAAAGAAAAAAAGATGCAATAAACCCTTTCTTGCCCCCCCGCAAAAGAATCCTTAAAGAAAATAATTTAGCTATATGTACTAAGAGCCCTTTGGGCCTATTTTTTTCATATGTTAAGAGTTAATCAGCTTGTTCAGAAAGTTTCATAGATGTTTCTGGAAAACAGAATCAAAGTAAATGTAGAACAGTAGAGAGTTTAGAAAATCATGAGAGGCCAGTATGATGCCATATTAAATAACTATTTAAAGTAATACAGAATAATGTTAACTGGACAAGTTAATTAGGGTCTATAAGAAGCACATTGTGATTTTTGATTATGTGTGTAAATTTATGTATATATCACAATTGTCTAGTAATTTATTTGTAAATTGAATTCAATATATCAGTATCAATCTCTGTTACAAGATTTTTCTCTGAGGCTATATATAAAAATCTCCTAACTTTCTACTTTAATGTTGATCACACAAAATTTAGAATGCGTTCTTCAGTAAGCACAGCATAATGTACTATAATTAATATTTATGATGTTTAAGTATAATTTTTTACTCCTAATTTAATAAGATGTCAAATTATGATGCGACTAAGGATATCAATAAATGTATTATGTCAGGTACTTTTCAAATTTCAGATTACACTGGCCAAACGTCAAATTATCACAAGATAATGTAGTATGAGAGAAAAAAGAAGTTTAAAATATAAATAAAAAATTGATACTTCCACCCAGAAAACAAATGAAAAAAATTAGAAGAAAATCTTTTGCATTCTACAGTCTGTTTTTCTCTCTGGGAGTGAACCATTGTGAGGTAGCACCAGCTCGCCAAGCTGCTCAGGATACCCTTGAATTGTTAAAGCAGCAGATGGGGTGTCTGACATACTCGCTGAGAAAGTTAAGCATTCTCTCACGTGGTTCCTTTGGAGGACAGAACTATTTGAGTCTATCAACATTTCATTTAGTTTTTTAAAAATTAGGTATTTAATCTTAATACTTTCTAGTTAAAGTTACTAAGTTATTTTTAGTTTCTTATCGTTTGACAGTTTCATACATTTATATAATGCATTTTGTCATTTTCACCCCTGTTGCCCTTCCTTATCACATTCCCTCTTAAAAACAATATGTTTGTTATTTTGTGCTAACTTCTAATTGAACTTGCATTTGAAGTATAATGTTTTTTGTGCATGTGGAGCTGAGAATCAAAGCAAGCTCTCTGCTACTGAACTCTATTCCTTCTCCATAAATGTTTTTAGAAAAATACCTCCTTCATACTTTTTAAAATCACATATAGTACTAATTCTGATCTATCTGCGATTAATTTTGACTCTGGACAAAGAACATTGGTGATCTGAACCACAGTAATGTAATCTTGAAATTATTAAAAATACATGAACTAGATGGCAATCCTTCAGGGTACATTATCTGACACAGATATCAGATTAGAAATTCTCCTTCCTAAGCAGATTGTTTAATAACATGTATCATCTAGACCGCCATAAAACTTGCATTTTATGTGAAATTGCCTAGAGGCCAATCACTAACAAGCCTGACACAAACTATACAAAATAAAAAATGGATTAGCCTTTCTGTAACAAACAGAAGTGCTCATTAAATTAATTTTAAGACAAAACAACACACAGTGCCATCTATGGCTTATATCATTTTACCCTATTAGAAGGCTTTTACTGATGCTTTAAACATTTGATGCATTTGGGATGTGAACACTGGAATCTAATACACTTGTTCAAGAACTCTGGTGTTCCTGTGAATCCATAAGATAGCTACAGGACACTCAGGAGAGGCGATACTCTTTAAGCAGGTTTATCTTCCTGTCTGCAGCCCAGGTTACACACTGAAACTTTAGCAAAATTCGCAGGGAATGGGAAAGGAGCATCAAAGTCATTCTTTGATTTAATTCTTCTACACAAGAAGTTACTTAATTAAAACACGAGTTATTTTGGGGAATGAGAACATTCTGGAAGCCAGTGAGTCCTGTGTTCAATCTGAGATTATTTGTCAGTGTCCTGTTTGTTAGTATGGTTCCCTTCATGGACTTGCAGTTATTCACTGGGATTTTTTCTTTTCTATTTTTTCTTTCTTTTTTGTTTTTCTTACTGTGATATAAGTGGCTGCAACTGAAGTTGCTCAAACACTGTGGAAACATTCAGTCTTTCTTTTACTTCTGCTCAAACAACATTTAAAACATTCAGTTTGTATACACACACACACACACACAAATAATACATTTAGTGTTGCTCATACATACATGTGTTTAGGACTGGCCACTTATGATAATAGATAACTTATTAGGAGGCTCAACACCGTAGAAAATTGATTCTTGGGACTGGAGAGATTGCTCAGTGGTTAAGAACACTGGCTGCTTTTGCAGAGGGCCTGGGTTCTGTTCGCAGCACCCACATGATGGCTAACAATCATCTATAACGCCAGTTTCAGGGGATGTGACAGCCTCTTCTGACCTCCATGTCCATTGGATAACACAGGTGCACTTACATACAAGCAGATACACACTTATACATATAAAATGAAAATAATAAATAAAATATTTTGAAAAACAGATTCTCCTTCCCTCAGTAGACACTGGTTGCCTATAAGTTTGCATCTAGGAGAAAAATAATTAAAAAGAAAAAGAGGTCATGAATTTGAGAGGGAGGAATTGGAGGGGAGAGGAAGAAGCTTAGAAATGATGTAAATGTAGCACTTGTGCATAAAATTGTCACAAATTTAAAAAACTGAATAAAATTTTTTCATATTCCTTCAATGTAAAGTTTATCCATATTTAACAGGAAACAAAATTTGCTCAGATTTCTCATATTTTGGCTAATGGCTACGAAGTACTTCATTTCTGATCATGATTTAATATTTTATGGATGAGTAGTTATAAAAACTTGACAGAGGAAAAGGTGCAGTTATACAATTGCAAACATTTTGATAAATTTTCTTTCATCCTCCAAGCCTTAATAGATACTTATTTGAGAAGCTCATTAAATATCAAAAACTCTCACACAGTGTAGGTTACCCTGAATTCTTACTTCACAATATACATGATCGTTTCCCTTTATCATTAATTATTTTGTGACTAGTGTATAATGGTTGCATAATGTACTTTGTGTATTCTTTATTTAGACATTTCCCTGATAACAAATATATAGCATTTTGTATTCATTTTTAGAAATCCATAAGTAGTAAAGTTTTGGTATTAGATTATCCTTTGTTTCTCTGTATTCCAGAGTAAATCCCCAAAGGAGAAATTTGTAGTTTCAGAGTGCTGAAAATTTCAACATTTAATGCAAATGATGAATTTATTTCAGAAAATGCTGTAAAAACTGAATCCGTCATCTCAGTCCATTATTAACATTCATACTCTCTGATGTTAACATTTTACACAACGGTACAAATCCCTGCTGGTATTTTAAAAATAGTTGATGCCACCTGCTTAATAATTTTTAGAACCTAAATATTTTGATTTGCAGGAGTTTAAAATACAGTGACTCAGAGTCATAGTATACATTTTCCCCCTTTATCTGTCAATAATATTTTAAAGTTATCTTTTTTATGAGCTTTAGTAATTTGATATCTTTAGAAGTTAATTTTACTAACCTTAAAATTGTTTTGGTAGAATAATGTTATGACTTAAAGGCTCTGTGCTGTTCAGAAATCACTTTTTCATGGTCTTAATATTTACCATTATTTCTTTAGTAATATTAATTTATTGTAATGTATTACATTTTATGGATAGAACATATTTTTTAAATGTTTCCCTAATGCATTTGTTGAGTAGTCCATGATATATTGCTTATTGAAAACCCTTTAAATAATATTTGAACAATTTTAGTAATTTTGAAAATGTTACTAAGGTAGTATTTTCAGAATACTTTGATGAAGTCTGATGCCAGGTAGAATAAAGTAAAAATAGTGCACCTTGGAGAAGCTAAATTGATTTACCATGCAGATTGCTTTTGTGTTTTCCCATGGTTGTTTCTTTCTAGTGACTGTATTTATTTGCTGGCAAATCTAAGTTTTAGGTAATTATTTTTTAAATTAGGAAACTTAAGTGCATTTACATTTATAAAAAATCTATAATGCTCCCATATAAGTTATTTCTAGTCATTTTCTCTTTTCTCCCACATATAAATTAGCTCAGTTGTGTACTTTCAGCCTTCCCCTTTTGGTCTTGGTAAGCTATGCATTTTTGTCAATGCCATTTATAATAACTTTCATTCATGTGTATTCAGATAATCTAACCAGCCATTCGAGGAACTACTGTAAGATGATTTTATGGATTGGAAAGAATTCTATATTTTGCCTTATTCTGTGATTTGGGTATTATATTCAATGCTTTCAATAAAACATAACTTAAAAAAATCCCACTGCAAATATCAGGGAACATCTTAAAATATCACATAAAAATCTATTGTTTTATGCTTTTGTTTTTAATAAACAATTCAGCAATTCATATTTATGCAACATTTTTTTGAACCCAGAATTTAGTGGGAGTTGGAGGAACAATTACCTAATAAGTTACAGTTGGTTTTGCAGAGAACTTTGATAACGAGAAAAAGTCAAAAAATAAAGCTGAGGGTAAATCAGGATTTTTATCATAGGGACATAGAGTTTTCTTCTTTGTCCTTAATAGAGTGTGTCTCAGTGACTTGAGCTGAGATGTAAAAATGGCACTATGAACATATTTCTTTTTATTCACTTAAAATATGGAGTTGGAAAGGTTTGAAAACAGGGCATTAAAGATGGTTAAGCAGAGCGGCTTGGCAGATTTCTCATGTGAATTTTTTCACTCCAGGTAATGCTGAATTTATAGATCTATGTTTCCTGGGTAGTGGACATAACTGAACATTTCAGCCCATCTGACTATTTTAGAATGTAATGGAGGAATCTGTGGACTCACTTTTTTCTTTTAAAGGCAATGTTTCAGGAAGATCCAGCTAATGTTTGCCATTCAGTATATTGGTATAGGAGTTGAAAAGATGTTGAGCAGTCGAGCCCCTTATATAAACAATAATAGTAATAAATCATCCACTGAGTGCTTCCTATTACATGCATCATTCTAAATATGGAATATGCCAACTAATTTAATCCATACCACTGTCATACAAAGTAGGTACTATTACTATGTGCTATGTCCATTTTACATATGAAAAACTGAGGACCAGAAACTCAAAGTACCTTGCCCAGGGTAATACAGCTGAAAGGCAGAATGCAGTTTAAACAAAAACTGGAAGTCCATTTTTGAAATATATGCATATCAAGGGAAGAAGCAATATAATTCTGAACCAAGTATTCGAAGGACCTGGCTGGTCAACTTTAATCTCCTTGTTATGCTAGTTATGTTTTTTTTTGTTTTTTAGGGGGGGAGGCAAAATTTTATTACTTTTTATTTTCCTCTAATTTTTAATAGTTCTTAGAGAATTTCATATAATATATTTTTATCACATTTCATCCTCCTTTCTCAACTCCATCCTGGTCCAGGCTTGCCCCCTCCTACCCATTCAACTTTGTTTCTCATTTCTAAAATTATCAAATGGTGGCATGGGGCAGGGATGGTGAAGATAGAAGAATAAAATAATGATTAATGAGTGGACTCAAAGGCCTGGGTATTTCTAGTTGAAAAGTCCCGTATCAAGTTTGGGAAAATAAATTTTAATATACTAAAATAAACAAGAGCTTTTGATATTCAGTGTTTAAAGAATTATCTCTAAATATTTTCAGGTTGAAAAAAGTGTTTCATATTATGGTTAGTTTCATAATGACTTACAACAACCAAACTCTCTTGAAAAACTCGACATTTGTTTGTGATAATGCTCAGTGTGAATCCTTTCCCAGCTGTTTGGCATTGCCCCTGCTCAAACCCTGCAATTAAGCAACCATGTTTTCTTCAGTTTCCTTTTATTATTTCAGGAAAATTGTGTGTCACCACAATTGAGAGAGATAGAGAGAGATAGAGATAGAGAGAGAGTGAGACAGAGAGAGACAGAGAGACAAAGAGGAGAGATAAATACAAAATGACAAAATGTTTATTATTTCAAGTCAGGTTTGACGAAAGTAATTTTATGTTTTAGAGGTAATAAAGAAAATAAATAAAAATGAAAGCAAACATTTTTTGTTAGTTTATATTACACTATTTCTATAAAATATTTGACATTATTTTAATAATGCCACTCCTAAGCAATTTTCTAATATAAAACTGTTCATTAAAAAAAATATAATCAAGGGGCTGGAGAAATGGCTCTGATTGCTCTTGCAGAGGACCAAGTTTCGATTCCCAGCATCCACATGGTAGCTAACAACCATCTGTAACTCTAGTTCCAAGTGATCCAATGCCTTTTCTGACATCCGTGGGCACTTCAGGACACAGGTGCACATGCAGGCAATACACTCATACACATAAAATAAAAATAATAAATAAAATATTTTAAAATATAATCAAGAAGAATTCCCCTTAATGGAATCTCATTTTCTCTTCCTTTCCTTCCTTTCTTGTTTCCTTCCTTCTTATGAAGATTCACTTGTTCTTCAGAAATTGAGTCAGGAGGAGATTTCAGATAGTAGCAGATAATTTCATCTCTCTACAGTGAAACAGCCTTGATAGTCAGTATAAATTAACCTCTTGACAGGTATTGTCAACTCTGTAGCAGCATATAAAATCATACAAGAACTGTTACTTCCTTGCTTTTGAATTTTTAAATAAAGAGTATGACAAGTGATTAGAAAGGCAAATATGAATTAATATTAGATAGTTTAGTGTTAGTGAAATTAGTTTAACTTTTTATTTTGTTAGAAACATATTGAGCTTTATGCATACAAACCAAATATTTAATCTTACTTTATTTTTGCAACTCACCTTCATCTTTTCTCTTCCCTGACATAATCGTTACTAAAGTATAATATGTGTCTTAATCATTTGGGGCCCCAATAGCAGAATACTATAGATTAGGTAACTTAAATAATAAACATTTTTTTCTCACAGATGTGGAGGCTCAAAGTCTGAGGTCAGGTGTCATCATATTTGAACTCTCTTCCAAGATGCAGAACCCTGATTTCTAACTGTATCCTCACATAGAGGGCAAGGGTGAGAGAGCTCTTTGGGGTCCCCAATGTATAACTCCATTCATGGAGCCCTCATGCTCCTGTGATAATCACAACCTACCACCATGGAGATTGGGACTTCAACATATGCAGTTGGGCAGGGTAACACACATAGCAAACAACACAGCATAACAGCACAAAAGTAAAAGATAAAACACTCTTCTACAAGTCCTTCTTGTCATATGAATACATATGTAACTGTACTGTAGACTTTTTATTTATTATTTTTATTTTATGTGTATGAGTGTATTGCTTGCATGTATGTGAGTGCACACATGTCGTGCAATGCTGCGGAGGTCAGAAGAGGGCTTTCGGATTCCCCTGGAACTGGAATTAAGGACAGTTTGTACCTGCCGTGTAGGTGCTGGGAACTGATCCCTGGTCCTCTGCAAGAGCAGTCAGTGATCTTAACTGCTGAGCTATCTCTCCAGCCCCTGTACTGTAGATTTTTAAAAGAAAATAAGATTATGCTATAGTTTTTCTGAAAATTGTATTACTTAAAATGTGTATTGATGACAGTTGCTAGTTTTTATTTAGTTTTAATTAGTATATTTACCCGCTAGTTTTTATTTTCAGAGTTTATCATTGTTGTCTAAACCTTCCCTTTCTGGCATGGTAATCTTTGATCAAGTCCCTCTGCACGTTTGTGATGTGCATAAGCATAATTGGAGATGGAAATGTAAATGGAACCAGTGCCACAGAGAACCAGAAAAGCTTTGAAGCCCGGTCCCTGTGGAGACATATTCCTGTTTCAGTCTTTAACAGTTCTTACTCTTTTCTCTCACATCCTCTAAAATCATCATCTCTCTTCCTTATTACTTTCTTCCAGATACCTTTCATAACTGATCTGGCCAATCATCCCAGAGCAGTGATCCTTATGATGCTCCTCATTTTTCACAGCACTTCTCATTCATCTGCTGGTGTTCATCTCCCAAGGTTCCTGTCATTTCCCAGGAGGAACACTCAAGCCATGATGAACCTTGTCTCCTAGCATCCAGCTTAATGCAGTTCCTGTTTTTCTTTGAAAGAGGGACAACAGTACCACTTGAATACTTTTGATATTTAATAGTGTCAACCTTGTTTTCCGGACACAAATTAAATGACAGAAGAGGCTACAGTTGGGTAAACAGAGGTATTGCAGGCTGTATTTAATACTGCATGGAAGGAGGCTGAGGCATCTGGAATTCTGGCTGAGATTCAGTCAGTTCTCATGAGCTGGAAACTCAAGGCCTGGTAAAAAGTCAAACCCATGTTCATTGATACAAATATATTTTCCTGTAAAGGATAGGGACATACACATATAGATACATTTATATGGTGTATATCAGTAAGATTACTTTGGAGAGAAAGAAAATTGCAAAAGCTTTTGTGTAGGCATGGCCAGGGATTAGATAGTAAAGGTATCTTCATGTGTTCATGCAGATTTTTCCATACATAGAGTCAGAATGGAGATGGTAAGTGAGAAGTGTGGATGGCTAGACAGGATGCAAATGGAAAGTCACGTGTTCAATTGTCATTTCTCTCCTTCTGCATACTGCACCAGCAATAATAATGGAAGCATTTAACATTTCTGAAAACATGTAAGAAGGGAAGGAAGATTGTAATGTTGAATCTTACTTTCAATTATAATAAATCAAATGTATTATCACCTATATATGGAAGATAAACATTTTATATTTAAAAACTTAGACAAAATGAATTAGATGTTATTTAATGTAATTGGGATTGTATGGGATGTATGTATGTACTGAGATTGTTTGGGGTTGTATGCATGTGGGTGTGGGAGTGTGAGCTGCAGTATATGTGGAGGGCAGAGCATAGCTTCCTTCTACCATGTGGGTTCCGGGGATCGAATTCAGGTCATCAGGCTGGGTGGCAAGTGCCCCCTACCCACTTAGCCATCTCATTGACCCAAATTTAAGGTATTATTGACTAAGAAGTTAAAAAATGCAAGGACATAAAAATCTGAAGGGCTGAAGATTGAAGAGCCTTTTTTTCAGGAATATTCAAACAGAGGACAAGGTTGTTACAGACAAATTCTATACAAGAAACTACCTAGAAAATCTAGATACAGAATTAAGAAAAAAACTGAAAAAAAAAAAGGGTTAGAAAACTATTAAGGCTGTTGGCTTTCTCAAAGGGATTACTGAGCTGGTCAAAAGCTGAGCACGATTTCTACAGTCTCGGGGAAACATACAGTGGGAAACTAGAGTCTAGGGACCACCAAGTAGAAGGTACCTGGTTTTCACTTACTGCCTCTACCCAGTGTTTCTGGAGGCCCCCACCTCAGAGTAAAAGTGAGGTCATCACTTCAGTCTACAGTATGGCAGAGGATAAACAACAGAAACCTACTTCTCACAGTCCTGGAGTTTGGGAAGAGCCAGATCCAGGCTCTACAGATTCAGCTTCTTTTCAGGTTCACATCCCAGTCCACAGACAGCTATATTTTTGTTAGGCCCTCCCAAGGCAGAAGGGGCAGGGCTCATTCTGGAGCCTCTTACAAGAACAGAAATCCCGCTCAAGACAGAGCCACCCTCATGACCTAATCTCCTTCCCAAGGCACCACCTGCTAATGCTGTCATTTTTGGAATTAGGGTTCAACATATGAATTTGGGAAGGACACGAAGAGTCAAAGCACAGCAATGCCCTTAGGCAAAGAGTAGCCTTTAGAAAGCTGAAAGCCTTGCTTTGAAGTGATCCAATGGTAGATTGTTTATAACAACTGCCAGCCAGAGAGCTCAACCAGAGAGTCCAATTAACTCTATGATTCTTCAGAGAAAATCCTGGCTTTCAATAAAATTACCACGAGGTGGAGAAAATAATATTACATGACTGAAACCTCTGGGAAAATAACTGGAAAACAGATCCAGATTCACAAGACATGCAGACATTGATGTCACTGAGCAAGAACAAGAAAATTAGGGGTGTCAGTCTGGAGTACGCCCCCTTCCCCAGGGGGTGGACTTGAACTTTCTCTGCTTGAGCTGATTCCTCCTACCTGCCTGGGCTTCTCAACCTCCTAGCGTCCACCACCTTCTTCAGGTGTTGTTTTTGTCTATCTCCACTGTACTTCTAACAGTTCTCTGTGCATGTTGATACTTTGGGAAACCACAGGAGAAAACACCTGTGATGGTGAGTGAGCGCTTTTGCCTTGACAGGATTTGAAATCACCTAGGAGACAAGCCTCCAGGGACACCTGTGAGAGAGTATCTCGATTAGGTTAATTGAGGTGAGAAGATCCACTTTAAAAGTGGGCTTGGGTCCTGGACTGCATGAAAAAGAGGAAGCTAGCTGAGCAGGAACATTAATCTCTCTATTCTTTCTGAATAGAGAATATTCTTTCTGACACTATGTGACCAGCTACTTCAATGTCCTGCCACCTTGATGTCTTTCTATGATGGATTGCACCCTTGAACTATGAACTGAAATGAACCCTTCCATCCTAAGTTGCTTTTGTGAGGGCATTTTATTAAAGCATCATTTTTCTGAAAACTGCCAACTTATCTCCTCCCCTGTGCAATTCTTCATTCCCTGCTGTTCTCTGAAAGTCCTTCCTTTCAAACTTCAAATCTTCTTTCTCCCCAGTAACATAAAGTTTGACAATTATTTGAATAGGAAATAGTGTTGGAGATTTTTTTGCTGAATTTTGGTGCTGTGCATTAAACTATACAAAACTGAAAATTGTAAGAACTTGACACCTTCACTAAGCTGATATTCCTTGGTAATATATTTGTCTCATTTGTAAACTGGTTAGATTCTCTTAACTCAGGTAAAGGTTAAAACAGGTGATCTCCAGGCCAGAGCTCAGGGCACTTTCCATGCCTTTCTGTCTCTGTCTCTAGAGAAGCAGTCTGGGGCTTCACCTGATCTGAGGTATGGTTGGTAAATGGTCAAAATAATTTCTTCAAATAGAGTGCCATGGAATTTTATAAGAATTATTGGCCCCTGTGTCTTATTTAAAAATGTTTGTAAACCGCAGAACATTTCTCAGTTAGAGGTCTCCTGGTAGAAAGGAAGTCATCCAGAGCTGGCTGTGTAAGAGAAAACACATAGATGACAGGTCGTTACTAAGACACATACCTCTGTCTAGCATCAGTAATGGCCACCCCATTTTCTGTTCTTTTACTACTTTATTGCACCCTTGTCATTATGGCCAAGTGGATGGGTGGATGATCCAGATATGGTCAAAACCGAGGCCATTTTAACCTCCTTTTATGGCTCCACTTGTCCCCACTCCCAACACCTGAAGAAGGGAGAGTTAACAGTGAGTTGGCTCCATTTTCCTTGCTTTAAGGTTGAAAACTACAGTTGTTGGTGGCCACGTGTTACCTGGCATTCGTCTTGTAAAGTTGATCACTATCCATAGTGGAGAACAAATGACAAAAACATGTATGTGAGGAGATGGATATGTTAATTTGTTAGACTGTGGTAATCATTTACTAAGTTTATGTATATCAAGGAATATATTGCATACTTTAAATATACAGAATTTTTATTTAAAAACTATCAAGATGCAGCAAAAATCATATATAAACATAGAGGAGAGAGAGAGAGAATGAGAGAGAGAGAAAGAGAGAGAGAGAGAAAGAGAGAGAGAGAGAAAGAGAGAGAGAGCTATTGAGTGAAACTGCTGATCATTTGACCTCTGATTCCAGGTGTGACTCTTAATAGTGTCAGGGTATTTTTTATTCTTTGAAGATACCACACATGTATACAATGTATCTTAACCATATTCCACTCTGACTCCCTCCCTGACACTCTTCCGGGACCCTCAACACATCTCTCAACTATATATCTTCATGTTTTATTTTCTGATAACTCACTGAATCCAATTAGTACGGTCTTGTGCACATGACTGTGGGGTCACAGGCAGCCTACCGGTAACCACACAAAAAAATAAAAGTGACTCTTTCTGCCCCAGCAGCCATCAACTGCCAATGGCTCCTCAGCTAGGAGTGGGGCCTCCTCCCCACTTCCCACTTCCATGCTGGGATTTTAATTGGCTTGATCTTGTACATGTGCAGGCAGCCACAGCTTCTGTCAGTTCATGTGTGCAGCAGCCATGCCATGTTCAGAGGACAGTGTTTCATAGCTCTCCTCACCATCCTCCAGCTCTTATGTTCTTTCTTTCTCCTGTTCCCTGATCCTTGGTGTTGAAGGTTGATACAGATGTCCTTTCTGCAGCGGGGTACTGGTTGTCACTTATTCTCAGCACTTTGAACAGTTATGAGTCTCTTCATTGACCACTATCCTCTGCAATATGAAGCTTTTCTGAGAAAGGTTGAGAAAAGTACAAATATGTGAATATAAACATTAATATTTAGAAGAAAGTTTAACAACCTAACAGTTTAGCAAAACATTCATAGATTCTCCCCTTGGGCCTATGACTTCCCCAGCCTTGGGTTTTGGTCTTGTTTACATAAGTACAAGGCACAAAATCTCTTCTGTGGAGCAGGTCTCAAATCCAATCAAGAGAGTTGTTGGTTATCCCATGAACAGTCTTGCCACTATTGAAGCAGTGAATCCAGTACTGGATAAGACCAGGACTTTTCTCCCCAAGTAGCCTTCATCACACCTTCCAGCACTATGAAAGCTAGCCAGCAGGGAGAGAGTTTCTTGGTAAGTTCAAGTTCAATTTATAGCCTGCAACCAAGTGTGTGGTTTCTTCAGTAATAGGGTCTTCCCATCTACTTATGTTGAGTAGCAAAGAGCCATGGCAATAGCTTGTATTTTGGGGTGGGTGGATGGGAAGGGTACTTCCCTGACCAATAACTCATAGAGCAATAACCTGTGCCTGGCACTGAGATTTTCATTTAATAATACATATTTTCTGGAAACAGCATTATTTACCTAGATAGGGTACCTCTTTGTTCAAAAACCATTTTTTTCAAATTGTAGTTTTATTTAGCTTAAAAGCTAGTGGGGATTCATAAGACTTCCTCAGGAATCCTTAGTTTTGGTTAACCCATCTCCATCCTCCTTTTCCCTACCTCCCTCCAGCATCCCTTCTTCAACCTTTAGCTCCTGTAGTCTTCTTCTTTCTTCATATCACTTGGGTTCTACTGTCCCCTCTTATGTTTCCTACTTGGGTCACAGGGTTATAGGTTCCTATGTAACTTCTTCAAGCACACTGAATTTTGTTTAACCCTTTACCCCCCATTTCCCCACCATCATCTTTCCGTTATCTATTTGAACCTTTCTGCCCTCTGTATTCCCCTCTCTAGTTTCATTTCTTTTACATTCTGTTGTTCATCTTCCTTAGAACATTCCCTCCCTGGTGGCCTGTTTCTAGATGCCTGCCTTCCACATGTACTCCAGGTTAAACACCCAAAATGAAAGATTTGCAGTCAGGACCCACAGATTCAGTCTTTGACTTTCGGAGTGCGGGTGACTTCACTCAGTGCAATATTTTCCAGCTCCATACATTTACCTGCAAAATTTTGTGATTTCGGTTTTCTTTACAGCTGAGTGATATTTTATTGTGCATATGTACCACATTTTAATTATCCATTCATCAGTTGATAGGCATCTAACTTGATTCCATGTCCCAGTTAATTTTAATAGAATAGTAATGAACATAGCCGTGCAAGTATCTCTAGTAAGATACAGTGTCCTTTGGGTATATGCCCAGGAATAGTCACTGGGCCATATGGTAGATCTATTTATAGTTCCTTGAGAAACTTCCAGACTGATTTTGAAAGTGGATGCTACACTCCTACCAACTGTATAAGGGTTTCCATTTCTCCACATTCATGACAACATTTGCTGGCACTTGTATTCCTGATGATTGCCATTCTGACTGGGCTGAGATGGCATCTTAAAGTCATTTAATCTTCATTTTTCTGATAACTAATTATGTGGAAATCTTTTAAAGTTTACTAGCCTTTTGTATTCCTTCTTTTGAGACTAGTAGTATCAGGTTTGATCTATATCCTTCTGTCACTTATGCTTAGTGAACCCTGAGAAACTCAGATCTGAAGTAGAAATTCTACAAAAATGAAGAGATAGGCACAAAAGAAAAGGAAAGCTATCTCTAATGTGTGTGCAGCAGTGAAAAATCTTGTCAGTCTGAAGCAACTGGAGCACAGCTTTGTGTAGCTTGGGTCCTAGGGACCTCACCATGCACCTGTTTGTTATGTATGATGCTTAGAAAATAGTATAACATATATATTCTTTGTGAGTTTAGTCTTGGAATTATTTTTCTTGTCTCTTTTAAGGAATAGGAATTCAGAATAAAAATGGAGCTCAGTAAATATGCTTTTAACACGCCTTAAAGTTCTGTATCAAACAGTGAATAACTTTAAGATAAGAAGACTTAATGCTTTTAGAAGTTACATACATCAGAGATTACATTGAACATGTTTTTGAAGTGTTGACTTATTTTCATCCTATTGTATACCAGTTCTTATATAATGCTTAAAATGAAATGAAGCTGGGGCAGGGGAGATGGCTCTGTGGGAGGAGGTACTTCGAGCCAAACCTGATGACGTGAGACTAATCCGTGGGAGCCACATAGAGAAAGGAGAAAACCTCCTACAAATTGCCTTCTGATCGCAACGGCACTATTGTGGCATGTGTACAACCCCACACACAAAATAAGTAAATGTAAAGAACTGAAGCTGTATGTCTTTAGAAATACTAGGCGTTGAAAATTTAACAATGATTCTGAACTTTTTCACATCATTTGGAACAGAAGAATATTACTGAAATATATTTCAACAGCTTTTGTCTTTTCTTAGCTTTGGGGGTTGAATCTTTTAATATGCCAGCAAGCTCTTTTCTTATGATAGTAGAACTGTGATCTTGATTTAAACAAGTTACTTTGAAATGCTGAAACATGACACTTATTCATGTATTGGAATCAGGAATATATGTTTATTTAGAACTCAGAAAGAACATCTATCTTCATACACACTAAAAAAATGTGGGGTTATTAAATACTTACCAGATTTGTTGTGTTTCCAAGGCTAAATAATAACCCTATTAAATTGAGTAGCCTGAACTCAAAGACATTATTGCATAAATATTGGTTACTGTGTAGGAGATTGATGCTCTCCACTGCTTTTTGGATGTCTACATCCATATTTTGGATCACACCATCTTAGCCTGGTGTGATTGTGAGATACTTAGTTTTCTATCATCTTTTTGATAGATTACTGCTGTCAGTCTGAGGCCTTTGAACTCTCTGTCCTTCTACCCTTCCTTCACCATCATCATAACTCTGTAGGTCTCACAGGAGCTTGGTAGCTATCTGTGGTGGCTACTCAGCAGTCCCCCTGGCTGCCCTCCTGATCTTGTAAATTCAGGCATGTAGGTGACAATCCCTAGATGAATGAATGGGCCATTGAGTTCTGTTTTAATGGTGGAAAATTTTTCTGCCTGTGCCTGAATTGCACAGAAATCTCCAACAATGTTAAAACATTGAAAGTCTATTCAAGTTCATGGGAAAAGAAAATATACAACACATTATAGAAACTAAAGACATTCTCGGTAATTATTCTCTGAATAAAGACAGATTTTTAGAAAAGTTCCTTTATTCGTTTTAGCTTTGGTTTCATGGGTCCTAAATGTAAGTGCTAATTCCTCACATTTTAAAAACTGAAAGACACATGGGCATTGCCCCAAACAGAACCATCAATAATTCAAGTATAAGTAGATAAGTTTATAGAATTTACAAAACCACAAAACCAAAGCATTATATGATATAGACATTTCTCAGGAGAAAACTAAAATGACAAATTTGTTCATCACTACTGTGCAAATATGCAGTTTTAGGGAACATTTGACTTTGTTTTTCTAAAATATAAATCACATTTTAGTTAGCTGAAGGCATTGACATATGGAAGGTGTTGAGAATTCTTGCCAGTTGAATAATTATTGAATAAATCAATGAACAAGTTATTGGACACTGATTGCATGCTCAGTATGTCCCAGGTGGTGTGGGGGAAGTGATGATCTAGTCATGTCATGCTGTTGCTATGCTCATGGGACAACCTGTCACCAGATTACAACTGTTTTCTGTCAGAAACAAAGAGGTACCTCTGCTTAAAATGACTTTCATGTGTGCTTTTCCAGTCTTTCCATGGGAGACTAGAGAAGGGATTAAGAAGCAAGACAGAGAAAAACATAGCAGAAAACAAATCCCTCCAAAATATGTCAGAGGAAAAGAGGCCTTGAAGGAAAAGAGGCTTGGTTCCAGTGGTCAGACAGCTCCTAGAGAGGGGGTTTTAAATATTTTATTTATTATTATTATTTTATTTTATGCACATGAATGTTTTTCCTGCATGTATCTAAGTGTACTTATGCTGTGAAATACTCTGCAGAGGACAGAAGAAGATGTTGGGTCCCCTGGAACTGGAGTTACAGTTTTTAGTTGCCATGTGAGTTCTGGGATTTGAACCCAGGTTCTCTGGAAGAACAGCAAGTGTTCTTAACCTCTGAGCCATGTCTCTAGCCCTGAGAAGGGGTTTAAAATTTGCATAAGGGAATTTAAACTGGCAAAATATTTTATTCTTTGTTATATTAGAGAAATGATGAGGGTAAAATTACAAAAATAAACTAAAGTAGTTGGGCATGGTGGTACGTGCCTTGAATTTCAGCAGATGCAGGCGGAGCTCTGTGGGATCGAGGTCAGCCTGGTTTGCATAGTGAGTTCCAGACCAGCTGGGGCTACAGGAAGATTCTGTCTCAAAAACAAAACAAAACAAAACCCAAACAAGTTTTCTTCTGTTTGCTCTTTTATGATTCTGACTGTATCTGCCCTCTCCTTTAAAGGTACATGTTTATGGATTTCCTCTCTAGGAAGAACCCGTCCTAATCAGGACAGGTAAAAGATCAGATATTCTCACAGCTCCCTTAAGTAACACAGAAATTTTACAAGGACGTATATGGAAAATAATAGTTTGTGTGGATCCAGCAATTCCCAGAAATACCAATATCATAGTGTTGTATGAACTTGTCCCCACCTGGCAAGCTAGACTGGCAAGCAGTGGACAGATGTATTCTTCTCAATCTGGGATTCACCCTCTTACTCTGATCATCACAAATGAACTTTCTGCAGGAGGGGAGAGGCAGAGGGAATCAGTCATGCCTTCCATCCCACCAGCTGGCCTGAGTGGTACATGGGAAGGGACTCAGGATAAGGGACAAGGGAAGCTAGAGAGAGGAGGTGGCATTTGCCACCTTGGGCAGCTGCAGGGAGGTCACTGAGTCCCTGCCTCAATGTAGAGGGGAGCCCACCCATGCCCACACTTCTGTAATTTTAGCAACAATTGGCATAGTCAAGCAGAGTACAACACACTGATGAGTTTGGGAAGAGCAACGGTGATGCCTTTGATATGGGGAAGGAGCCCAACAACCAAAGCAAAGTTGGGTGAGGGGAAAGTGTGGGCAGAGGAAATGTTGCAAACCCTTGGGGTAGCACACGAGGGATAGTTTTAGCAAGTGGCTGCAGGTGCCGCTTGGCCACTTCTTTGAAAAATAAAGGATCTGTCACGGGGTGGAGGCAGTTTGCCAGCTAGAACCTCCCCCAGCAGCCAGGTGTGGTCAATGGAGAGACAACAGATATGGCTATAGCCAGGAGGCAGACCCAGGGCCTACCTGACACTGGGAAGCAACAGGTGCAGCAGGGGAAAGAGGGGCCCTAATCCTCCTTGGTCTTGTGCAGGGTCAGGCAAATTGAGCCAGCCCCAGTGAATTTATCAAGGATAAGAAAATGCAGGGAAGCTCCACATAAAAACTCCAAGATGCAGAATGGCTCCTAAAAGACAACTGAAGATAACAGAGAACTAAGTTAATGCCTCTTATCCATGCTATTGTACCCAACATAGATCTGTTGAGAAAACTATTAATACAAATAAATTCTTTCCATGCTTCTACGTTAGACCTTGTTAATGTTTGATTTAGTACGTAATGAATGTTTTATGGATGTGGAACCCATTTGAGAGACATCAGGTACACTTGCAAAAACAAGAATGAAAAGTAAATTCACAAAGGGTACAAGGGCCAAGTAGAGCTGTAAAATTCTTGGGACCTTTATGGTCCAGTAAGGCACATCAGGGTGGTTGGGAAAAGTCTATCACAGCCTGGGCCTCTACATGCCAAAGAGTAAACAGATATCTTAGGAAATGAAAATTCCAGTTCCAGGGGTGTGTTGTCCCCCTCTCATGAGCTGTTAGCCAGAGAGGCCCTGGAGGCCCTCAAATGATAAAGGCTATTGCCACTAATGTTGGTTGCAAAATAGGAACAATTGGAAAGACCCTATTGCTGAAGACGCCATATGATGAGAGCAAGGGAAAGGAAGAGATCAAGCTGGGACTAAGCTGGAAACTCCTTGTCACCAGACATCTCGTGGTCATAGCACCAGGATGTGCTATACAGAATTGCTAGGGGAGAATGTTCCCCAAAAGTTACAAGCCCCCATGTGCTGCAGTATCCACATGCCAAACAAGATATGCCTGCTGGTGCAATACTGGCTTGACTAATATATGTTTAACTGACAAATTTCCAATTAGATTTAAGGCCCACTCCTTGGAGAGAAAAACACATCTAGAACTTCAATCTAGACAAACCCCCAATGGCAGAGAAGCTATAGGCCCCTGTGGGGAAGCCACTGCAACTGTTTTGTTAGATGGATGTGATACACCTGCTAAGGTATCATCCAAGCATTTGTGTTTACACCCATAGGTTAGATTATTAGAGCAGTCAGTGTTCATTTAGATGTTCCTACACATTTTCATCTGTCTTTATAGTAGGAGGAATACCACTGAGCTGGATCAACAGTCTTGGAAACAAATGATGAAAAGGCCCAAAAGTTCAGTATCTTGCCACAGTGGAGGATTGTCCTACATCTATGTCACCCCCTCCAATGCTCAAGGACTCTTGTGGAAAAGGCTGGTGGAAAGAATGTAAGAGCTGGAGGAAGGGATGGAGTGTGGTATGGACATGTCTTCCACCTGGCAAGCTAGACTGGAAAGCAGTGAACAGATGCCTTCTTCTCAGTCTGGGATTCACCCGCTTTCTCTGATCACCACAAATGAACTTTCTGTAGATGGAGAGGGGGCAGAGAGAGTCAGTCATGCCTTCCATGGGGGATAGACTCAGGATAGGGACAGGGGAAGCCAGAGAAAGGGGGTGGTCTTCACCATCTTGGGCAGCCACAGGGAGGTCACTGGGTTCCTGCCACAATGTAGAGGGGTGCCCAATCATGCCCACACTTCTGCAAGTAACCGCCTCACCTATTCATCTGTATTGAAGTCCAATAAACTCTTTACTTCCCTAAACTGTAGTTTGGCGAAATTATACCTCGTTTTTGTTGTAAGGTGGGAGGAGGAGGCCAGAGGTGTTTGTGCCTCCCAGAAGTAATTTTAGCAACACATTGATGCAAAAAGCTTCGACATACAATGCATAGAAACATTAGACAAAATAGAGCCTGTGTCTTTTAAATGCATAACTGAACTCAGGAGGAAAACAGATAATTGCACGAACTGATGATGACCTGAAAACCTCACTAGAGGGAACCTCAGGACCTAGGTTCTTCTGTGGTGTTTAGAGAGTATCTTAGAGTTTAATAACCAATAGGCTTGAATAATAAAGGCTACATAGCAGGGTATGGGAGGGAAAACAAGGTGAGGGTCTTATAAAAAAATGAAAAGTATAGAGAAGGTGAGATGGCCCAACAGATAAAAATGTTTGCTGTGCAAGCATGGTACCTGAGTTCTGTCTCTAGAACCCATAAGAGGTAGAAGGAAAGAACCTACTCCACAAAATTGTTCTCTGACTTTCAACATGCTGCACACCATTGTGGCACACTGCCCACATATACGCTTCACACACACACACACACACACACACACACACACACACACACACATCAGACCTAAAATAAAAAGAGGAGTTCAAATAAAAATCTCCAAAGATGGGCTGAGGAAATGACGACTCACTGCTCGCTTCATGCACACGAGAACCTGAGGTTCAATCCCCTGCACCCACATCAAAAGCCAGGCTTGGTAAAGTGTTGATTGCAGGCTAGTAGCAGGTAGGAAGATGTTGTGCCCAGAGAACGGATCCCCAAGAATTACCACAGAGTCCAGAGAGCATGCAAGAACAAAGAGTCTTTATTCGGGATTAAGCTCGGACTCTCAGACCAAACTAATGCGGTAGGTTCATCTGAAAGCCCTGATTGCAGGGGGAGGGAGCTTTTCATAGGTTTCAGACAAAGGGAGGAGGGGAATGACAGAGTTATATTTTGATTGGTCCAAAGAGCCCGCGCGTGCCAACATACTTTTCAATTGATTGCTTACAGTTTTGGAGGCCTTTCATTGGTGGGTGCTGCCCTCAGGGCTGTGGAATGTGCTGACTGTTATCTTCAGGGCTAGAGGACCCTGTTTATTCCTTATAAGGCCTCAAACCTGCCCCCTGGACATGTCTGGGCTTGCCTAGTCTATGACCATGAGACATCACGAAAATGGAGGAATCAGCAGTCAAAATGGAGACTGTGCAGTTTGTCCCTCTGGTTCCCAAGCCAAGCAATTTACAGAAGCGAAAAGAGCAGTTAGTCCTAAATAGGGGCAGGGGGTCTAGGGAGTCTGGGGGAGGGGGCCAAGGAGGAGGGTTCCACAGTGGCCACTTGAGGAGGCAAGAGCTTTATTCTCTTGACTATAGATTGTGTCTGACATAAGAATTTATTTACATTTGTGAAAAGGAAAGAGACCTCTGTTTATTTACATTTATTATTTTACATTAATTCTGAAAGTTTCAATGCCAGTGACTATTTACTGATGCTCACATTATAATCGGCATTTATTTTAAAAGTTTTAGATTTGGGAATGAGAGGGATGATTCAGTGGTTAAAAGCACTGGCTGCTCTTTGCAGAGGACCCAGGTTCAATTCTCAGCACCCACATGGCTTGCTAACAACCATCCATAACTCTAGTTCCATGGGATTCGATGCCCTCTTCTGAATTCCATGGCCATCACATGACATGGATACACTTACATACATACAGGCAATACATTCATACACATAAAATAAAAATGATAAATTTTTTTTAAGTTTTAAATTTATTTTAATGGTTATCAGCATATTATTTTGATAAGGCAAGAAAGCCAGGATCTGATTGATCACATGTTTAAATACTGGTCAAGGCCCATATGCCAGTGAAGAGATGTGAAGATGTTAAAAATTATGATCTAAGGCTCATAACATATTCCTTAACTAGTGGCAGAGATATGAAAGCAAATCCTTAGGCAAAATGGAATAAATTAAATAGTATACCACTTACATGTAATAGAAATGTGATATGATATCTGTATGCATTAGAATTTATTTGAATCATAAATATAATTTTTACAAACATACTTTCTACCAGAAAGGATAATCTAACAAAATGTTAATAGTACATTTTCTTCTAGTAATACACTACCTAATGTTTTATGCATATAATTAATTCATAAAGTTATTACTGGATCAATTTGCTACATATAAGGGTATAGTCAATTACTATGTAAAATATTTGGAAACTAAAATGTTTTAGAATACATTTTTGAGTTCCTGTGAAAATTCTGGAATTATTTAAATATTTACCATTAAAGACTTTTTCATGTACTTTAACACTCTGCATTTCCCTGTGATGATTTATTTTTAAATTTTATCATTTAGTCATGGCTGTTTTACCTCTGCTAACATATCATTCACAACTCCTCTTTACCAAGTTCGGGGGGGGGGGTAGCTTTAGCACTGCTTTGCTGAAGAGTCCCTTCATTTGTGTGCTGCTTGAACAGATCACAACGCCTGATCTACATTGGAAACATAGGATTCACTGGCCTTTGGAGTTATGATAGTTGTAGGAATTTTAATCAGGTGGCTAACTTAGAACTCTTTTTATCTTGTGGTGGTAGAGCCACAAACTCTCTCCATTTTGTTGAAACATTCATGGCCAACTTTCAGTTTTCTGGCACTTATTTTTCCTTTATGAGATACTTAGAGACACTTTAGTAATTTGAAATGCCACATTGATTCTGTTAATGTTTTTTTAAAGTTTTAAGACATTAAACCACCTAGTTATGAGGTACTTGGACATTTTTATTTTAACTTGAAACTTCACCAGTTGCTATAAAAAAAAAACAAAATGCTACTTTAACACATAGACAATGGCTCACAACAAGTTGTGTTTACAACACTGATCTTTCATTTTACCACAAAATCTTATCTTCTAGTAAAAAATATTGT
>NW_008344645.1:611659-620777 GCF_000622305.1 Nannospalax galili
TTAGTGTGTAAAAGACATATAGATAACCCTTCAGTTAGTTCCATCAAAGTCAGTAACTAGCAATAATTACTGGATTATGAAATGTTGAAGTGTTACAAAATTCCTTAAGGAAAACGTCCTTGGGACTCAGGAGACATGTTCTCTAATCACATGACTAATCATCAATGTTTTCTACCTAAACTTTCAAATTCAAGATTTAAAAACATTATTATTATAGTGTGATTCAAGGACCAGCAACATATTAAATGCCAGAGTACTTGTGAGAAATTGAAAATTTGGGGTTATACTGAAGACATACTGGACTTTGTCTGAACTTTTAAAATTTGAACTTTAGCTAGGTTTTCAGATAACCCGCATGAGCACTAATGGGAGGAAAGCTTTGGTTTATTTGTTAGTGAGCAAGGCACCATTCCAAAAGAGAAAATATATACCCAAGTCCTTTTTTCACACTTACTTGCTTTAAAATTGTTTATTATAATTGTCTTACAAGGATTTATAAATTCATTAAGAGTCTTGGAAATTAAAAGAATAGCATTTGTGGGCAGATGCTTTACAGTTTTTATCTCTGATTCTAACATTTGGATCAGTGTGATGTTTTGCTATATTTAAATAATGAATTGATTCATATAGTCAAGCTAATTAATATACTCCTCTCTTCACAAGTAAATTTCAAGTAGATCATATAATATCACACACTGTAGTCCCCACTCAGTGTGTGCCTTAGATTTCTGGAATTTGCCTTAACAGAACTGAAGCTTTGAATTCTTTGTCTAATTGCTCCAATTTTCCCTAGACCCTCACCTTGGCAACCATATCTACTTTCTTCTTTTATGAATTTGAACTTTCAGCATGCATAAACTGAGTATGAAGTACTTCTCTTTCTGTTTTTGACTTATGTCACTCAATATAATATTTTTCTTGTTTATCCATGGTGTAATAAACACCATCCATCCTTCAATAGACATGTTGTTTACATATATTGACTTCGCGAGTAAGATTCCAGTAACGTGAGGGTACAAAAATTCTTTGAAATACTGTTTTATTTCCTCTGGCTATATGGTAAGTAATGAAATTTTTGGAGGAAACCTTGCATGTTTTCTATAATGGCTTACTCACTTGCATTCTTATAAGCAGTGCACAGGGGTTCCTTTTTCAACATCCTCAGACTTGTCTTTTTGTTACTAATTATCCGAAGAGTTTTTGGGTGATAGCGCATGTAATTTTGATTTGTGTTTTCCTGATGATCAGTGATATTGAGGATACTTTGATATACTAGAAAACATGTTAATTGATCATGCATATATCTTCTGATAAATGTCTAAGTCCTTTGCCCATTTCTTTAAAAAATATTTTAATTTATTCTTTGAAAATGTCATACATGTGTACAATGTGTTTTGATCATATTCACTCCCTACCATCTCCCTCCAGCTGCCCCCTGGACTCTCTCAACATGTCTCCTTCCCACTTTCTTATCATTTTTTCTTTTTTAATAATTAATAATCTATTGAGTTCAATTGTTACAGCTCATATGCACATCAACTATGGCGTAGGCAAACTACTTCCAAAGGTAAGTGACTCTCCCTCCTTCAGGAGTCTTCATCTGCCAACAGTTCCTCATCTACAGCCCACGCCTTGGAGGCCTCTCCCTGACACATGCCGGAATTTTGACTGTCTTGATCTTGTGCAGCTCTCGTGCAGGCAACCACAGCTGCTGTGAGTTGATGAGAGCAGCAGCTCTGTCACGTCCAGAAGATATTTCATACCAACTTCCCTCAACCTCTGTGTCTTACAAACTTTCTTCTCCCTTTTCTGTGATGCTTCCTAAGCTCTGGGGAGGAGGGTGTGATATAGATGTCCCATTTAGGGATGAGTACTCCCGAGTCACTTGTTCTTTGCACTTTGGATAGTTATGAATTTCTCTCTTAACTCCCATCTGCTGCCTAAAGAAACTTCTCTGATGAGGGGTGACAGTTGCACTAGTCTATGGGTATAAGGGTAAATATTTGGATGGCAGTTTGATACAATGTTCTTTTAGGAAAATAGTATTAGTAGGGTCTGTGTCCTCTCCAGTCATGGGTTTGGGGCCATATTTACAGTACAAGCCACAGATTTCTTCCTGAGGAGTGGACCTTAAGTTTAATAAAAAGCTGTTGGTTATCCTCATAGCATTCATGACATTATTGTACTAGATTCTAATATTTAGTGGTGTGAGAATTTTATGTATTTGAGATATTAATACCTTATCAGATATATCACTTTCAAACACTTTCTCCCATTTTGTACACTGTTTTTCCATTTGTTCATCACTTTCCTTTCCACAGATAAGCTTTAAAGTGTGATATAATCTCACTTATTTTTGCTCTTGTCATCATGATTTTGGTGTCATATGGGAAAAACCACTCCTAAGACCAATGCCAAGGAACATATTCCTTATTCTTTCTTCTACAACAAGGTATTTTAGGCTTTAAATTTTTTGTTTATTTATTGTAAGGGGCTGGAGAGAAGGCTCAGCAGTTAAGAGCACTGACTGCTCTTGCAGAAGACCTGGGTTCCATTCCCAGCACCTGATGGCACCTATGAACAGTCCTTAACTCCAGTTCTAGGGAAATCCGAAGCCCTCTTTTGACCTCTGCTGGCATTGCATGACACGGGTGCACTCATATATATGCAGGCAATACACTCATACACATAAAATAAAAATAATACATAAAATATTTTTTAAATTTTTTATTATTTTCATTTTATGTGTATGTGTGTAATCCCTGTATGTGTGTATAAGTATATCTATGTCATCCAGTGCCTGTTGGATGAAGGACAGAAGATGCTGTCAGATCCCCTGGCACTGAAGTTATGGACAGTTTGTTAGCTGCCATGTGGGTACTGGGAATCAAACCTGGGTCTTGTGCAAGAACATCTAGTGTTCTTAGCCACTGAGCAATCTCTCCAACCCCTTAGGTTTTATGTTAAAGTTTTTAACTCATTTAGAATTTATTTTTATGCATTACTTGATAAAAATCTAATTTAATTGTCTTACATGTAGATGTATGGCTTTCCTAATGCCAATCATTGAAGGTACTGTCCTTTCTCCATTGTAAATTCTCAGCATTCTTACTGAAAATCAATTGAATATGTATGGGTGGGCTTATTTCTAGTATCTTCTTTATGATTTGTTGGAATATGGATAGTTTTTGGTCAATACCTTTGTGTAACTACAGTATAAAAACTCCAGCTTTGCTTTGTTCAAAATTATTTTGGCTATCCATATCTCTTGTAGTTTCATATGAATTTAGTTTCTATTCAAATAAATATATTACTGGAACTTTATAGGTATTGGACTGATCTGTAGATCTTTTTGAGTAGTATGGGAATTTAAATGCTGGTGTTGGTCTGTTTTGATTGCATCTTACTTGAGAACTGGCCAATATTTTCCTGGCTCTGTGTTAATAAATTTGAGATTCATATTGAAATTTTAAAATATTTTGTTGTGAGATTTGAGGTTCTATAAAAGTCCTCTGGAGAATGTGTGTGTGTGTGTGTGTGTGTGTGTGTGTGTGTGTGCCCATGCTTTGTGTTTCAATAGGCAATCTACTTGGTTAGTTCACAGCACAAATTCTGTCTCACTTCCTGTAGGTAGTGGTTCTAACATAAATTCTGCCTCCATAGTCTTTGCTATGCTGTTACACCCTGGCCAGGAGGTTTTCTTTTATACTCAGACATTGGTTTATGTTAAGATTCTTTCTCAAATTCCTTGTGACGCTACGTTGCTTCTGTTATGCATGTAAGTGAGCTCAACACAGAAGAAAGTGGGGAACCCTCATTTGCAGTTCTATTCTCCCAAGCATCCCAGCTAAATACAATAAAATTATTCAGGATTTGGATGATCCTGTTACCATAAATCATTAATCTTTAAACTTTGATAGAGAAGGTAATGAATCACCATGCCTTATCCTGGATTGAACTGATCGAATCTTGACTGTTGGTATTTTGGGGCTTTGTATATTTCTGGACTACAAATCTTATAGGGTATTTCCTTCCATGAGTTTCAACTTAAAGCTGGAGCATTAACTTAGGTCATTCTACTTTGTTAGATTTTTAACTGCCAATATTTTTCTGCCCTCATCTGTGACACCGCTGATAGATCCATCAACTATTTGTCTTCTCAACTGCTTCCCTTGCAGTGAGAAGAAAAATAACATGTTATGCTATTCTCACTCGGTGAGTCTATTTTCACCTGGGCCTTTCAAGTGCTGTCTGCCATCAAAACTTCCCAGTGCCGTCAAACAGATAATGTTGGTATTTTATCTACCTTATTTTCTTAGTGTAAGGGTTTATTTACCATGAGTTGCTCTACTTCTTCCAGAAAAGGGCATCCTAGATGGAATTTCATTCTGATATTCCAGTTCTTGCACCTTGCTCTGTAATGAATACACTCGTATGAGAACACTTATTATGTTAGGTGTATGTCTGTGACCATGTGACCACATGCATCATTATCCTAATGCTAAAATGGATCATCTGTACTTTAAATTTTAATATATACAGTGTTTGTAAATTTGGTGAACCACTGACTGCTGAAATACTTGTCCCTTTAGTACTTGTTTCTTAGAATTTAAAGATTTTATTTATTTATTTTTATTTTATGTGTATTAGTGTTATGCCTGCATTTGTGTAAGTGCATCCATGTCCTACAATGCCATAGAGATATAAAGAGGGGGCAGATCCCCTGGAACTGGAGCTACAGACGGTTGTTAGCTGCCATGTGGGTGCCTTTGGATTTGAAACCAGGTCTTCTGCAAGAATAGCCATTGCTCCTAACTGCTGAGTCATCTCTGTAGCCCCCGTTTCTTAGAAATTTAAAATGTTTCCACATGAGGTTGGCAAAAGGTGTTGAGATACTGAAATGACTAGCGTTTCTGCATTGACCATCAAGGAAACTATGCATAGAAAGTGCTATGATTTACCATGGTTACAATTTCTAGTATTTCTTCTTTAAAAACCATTAGTTTAATAATTTCTCATTCTTTTAAAGGTTAGACATCTTTGCTCTTACTTTCTGGTGACTAGTCTGTAAAGAATAAATGACATTTTTTTACATCATTCTGGATATCTATCTTATCCAAAATATTTTAAAAACTGTGTAGGACAGTCATTATATCCTTTTTCAGATTTGATCTTTTTACACCATGTTAACAACGACACCAACCATTCTGATATTCTTTTTATTTGTGATTTTCTTATTTGTAATTCAAGAAAATCCAAAAAGAAAATCACATAGGACCAAGACCAGGCTCAGACTCCACACAGGGAAATAACATGTACCTCACCACCATTGCAGTTAATCATATAATCTTGGATATTTATTTCAGTTATTTATGCCTACATTTTCTGATTTTAGGAGATAGGGTCAGCAATAATCACACGTACATATTAAAATGAAGCAATGGTATATAATCATTGTTGATCTAACCAGAAAATTCTTCCATTTTTATGTTTACGTTGGATAAAATTAAATTGGAGAACTGTACATAATGAGGAGGCAGACTTTGAACATGTTGTATCATCTACTGAAGAAGTGTATTCCTTGTATGAAAACATGCCAAATACACAAGATGAGTAACCATTAAACCTGTTTAAATATAATTAACAGAGTCATCTTTTTAAATAGAGTAGCCTTTTATGGTATTTGCTTCAATGACTATTATTTGATTTTATATCTTTTAAAAAGTTGTGTAAGCACACTGAAATCAGCACATAAACTTAATGCATATTTGTGCTGTGATGACAGAATCAATCTGTCCTCAAAGTTTATGTTGTTAGGTAAATGTCACTGTCTCATTTTGAAGGATGACACATAATGGATTTATGGGATTCATTCCTTTTGAAGGTCACATTTGGAGAAAATGTATTTAGTGATATTTATTGTGGCAATGAAAATTTCAAAGTGATGTACAAACTTAATCCCACCTAGACTGGTTTGAGGATTGAAGACTCACTGGAAAGGGGAAAGGAAGTCTTTAGAAAGAAAGGCATTCTGTACCAGCAATGAAGAGAATGGGTCAATGATTGAGCTACTACTCTAGTTACTTTCTTCTGCTGTGATAAAATGCTGACCAAAACCAGCTTGGGGAGGAAAGGGTTTATTTCATCTTATACTCCCAAAGCACAGTCCATCTCTGAGGGAAGTCAGATAGTAGCTCAGGGAAGGAACCTGGAGGCAGTAACTGATGCAGAGACAGTGGAAGAATGCTACTGACTGGCTTGCTTACCCTGGCTTGATCAGCTACTTCTCTTATGCAGTCCAGGATGTACTGGTCTGTAGGCCCAGGGAAATATATCTGCCCAGAGATGTCATTGCCCACAGTGGGTTGGGCTCTCCTACATAATCAGCAATCAAGGAAATGCTCCACAGTCAGGCCTACAGGCCAATCTGATGGATGTGATTTTTCAGTTGAGGCTCCCTCTTCCTGGGTGATTCTAGCTTGTGTAAAGTCGACAAAACTAGCCAGCACACCTACCTTTCATTTGAGTCTAAGCCCTGAGATCCAGAGACTGTGAGAAGACACTAAAAGGGTAATTGGTATATATATATTCCTTGTAAAGACTGCAAATGGAAGGGAGTATATTGTGAACAAAGGTAAAAGCTAAGGTGCTTGTAACTAGAAGAGAGTTCTAGAAGGCATTCTAGTAGGTAGTTTCAGTGCCAGGATACATGATACCAACATACCAAAAGGAAAGCAGTTTGCTCTGTGAGAAATGGTACAAGGTAAACCTAGCCTCCACCTAACTTCCAGAAATTAGCTGGAACAGAAATGCAAAAAAAAAAAAAAAAAAAAAAAATAGTAGGTCATTTGTGGTTTCCCTGGAACCACAGTCTCAAGCACCAAACCTGTGTTTAAATTAAGATGCTGTTGGCTCACTTGAATGAAGACAGCCTAGGTAGGCATGGCCTCCAGGGAATGCTCAAGAGACCCCTGTCCAGGAACTGAAAACTTTCTCCTTTCCACACTTATCCACTTCCATTTAACCCTCACTATCCTTATTTATTTTTATCTGTATTCATATAAATTTAGTAGGACTGTTGCTTCACATTTTGAAAAATCATTTGTGAGTTTTTACTTAAACATATGCACATATCATTTGTCCCAGGTTTTTTTGTTAAGCTGTCCTACACAAATCAATAAGAAGACAATAAATTACACACTATGTGTGTAATACCCAGTGAGAAATGCCACACAGGTTTTTTTTCTTTCAAAGAGTGGAAAGTTTATTTGTCAAGAAAGCAATTGAAAAGACATTGAATTTCCTCATTGCTTACATCTCATATATGAATAGCCATCTTCTTCCAATGCCGTAAAACACCTAAACAATAATGTGAAGCTAATAAAATCTGTGACAGTATTAAAAAAATAAGCTTGAGACATTTTGAGTGAAAACTGCATAAAACAAGTGAAATGTTTTTCAGGATGGTCTTTTGTCTCCCTGATGGTAGATCATTAGTCGAAATAATTTTCTCATGTGAAACACAAGCAGGTTTTAGGAAATGGCTGTAATCTATTCTTGCTGAGTTAGAGGAGGATTCTACTTAAAGGGTATAACAAAAACATAGAGGATAACGGATATAAAAAATGATGTAGGAGCCAGGCGTGGGGGCACATGCCTTTAATTCCAGCACTCGGGAGGCAGAGGCAGGTGGATCTCTGTGAGTTCAAGGTCAGCCTGGTCTACATAGTGAGTTCCAGGACAGCTGGGGCTACAGGGAGACCCTGTCTCAAAAAGAACCCCCCCAAAATTAAAAAAGATGTAGGAATGTCAAGCTCCCTGGAGAGTCTGCGCAAGCAAGCATCACCGGCAGCCACAGCAAACAGCTTGCTATGTGGCAGAAGTTCCTTATCCAGAAAGTGGTTTGGCATTCTCCACCAAGCCTCTTCTGCTTCTCAAGGAAGAATTTCTGTTAACAAGGAATTTCAAACTAGTTCCTGTTTACAGGAGGATCTTCAGGGGTGAAGATCATTGATTATGTTGTCCTGAAAATTGAGGAGGAGCCAGAGGCATTCTCTATTGTGGTGAAACAGGGCTTTCCCCAGAGGACTTCTGGGGCCAGAGGAAGAGAAAGTTCATCTCCTGCTGTGGCAATGATCAGAGAGCTGAGAATGAAGGTCATGACCACCAACATGTAGATACTGTTTTTCCTAAGTTCAAGGTCATCAAAGCAGGAAGCATCAGTACAGAGTTTCAAACTTGGCATCTCTTTTTAAATTTATTTTGTTTTGTTTTTGAGACAGGATCTCTCACTAAATAGTTCAGGCTTCCTCCTGCCTCTTCCTCCCAAGTGCTGGGATGACAGGTCTACATCGCCATGCCCTGCTTCATGTTCATTCTGTATGCTGAAGGTTATGCAGGTAAATATGTCCACGATGGGATTTCTCACTCTGACGTCTTAAACCTTCTGGACTACAAATTCTTCTGAGATTGATACTCGTTTGACAAGTTTTATCCTGTCACAAAGGCATTGTGGGGTCCAGGACCCCCACTTCATAATAATGAACACTGGAAACTCATCAGGAAAAGTCAGGCAGTTTATCTGATGAACTTGCAAGGTCAGGGGCCTCCCCCCCCCCAGTGTTAATGGAGTGAAGAGAACAGTTTTGAGAACCTTGGCTGCAGAGCCCTTGCTCACTTTCTTCACTGTGTGGAAAATGAGGAAGGTAAAATCTTACACCTCACCTGACACCAATGTCTGCCTAGCTTTCAACAACGACCATTTGTGGGTTTATCTCTGTTTTTCAAATGGTTTGTGCTAAAGTTTTTTCAGGCCCATGAGCACTGTCACCCCTGTAGGTCTTTAGGTGAGCTTGTCAATAATTTCCTAACCTTATCTTCTTGTTCGGGTGGGATTAGCTAGGCTGACAGTAAAAGCTCAGTGGTTTCTATTCATCTGTAGCTGGACCTAAACTGACTCAGTATATCCATGAGCACTGTCACCCCTGTAGGTCTTTAGGTGAGCTTGTCAATAATTTCCTAACCTTATCTTCTTGTTCGGGTGGGATTAGCTAGGCTGACAGTAAAAGCTCAGTGGTTTCTATTCATCTGTAGCTGGACCTAAACTGACTCAGTATAT
>NW_008344645.1:625194-625575 GCF_000622305.1 Nannospalax galili
GTCTTCTGGAGTTCCCACAGAGGCCCAAGTCAGATTAGGATCAGATGCTCTCAGTCTTTCTCCTAAGGTCTGGATCCCTCCACGAAAGATTTTGGCCTCAGGAATTTGGGGGTTGGATTGGCCTGGGAGCCCTGCCCAGGAAAGATGCTGATCTAGGGCAGCTGGAGGCTGTGTCACCCAGAGATGCAAAGGAAGATGGGGGCTGGAAGCAGCCCCAAGGGCCCCTGGGGAGCCGAGTTTGTCTGGATGTAAAGGACCAGGAAGAAGAAAGGTCAGCCCTGGTGTCCAGGAAAGAGGATAGCCGGTGGTGCAGGCCCAGGGAAGCAGAGTTAGGTGAGGGCAGGGCCAGGACCAGAAGTGGTGCTCCTGGAGCCCAAGAAA
>NW_008344645.1:626925-647529 GCF_000622305.1 Nannospalax galili
CCAGTGAGAAATGCCACACAGGTTTTTTTTTAATTTTTATTTTTTGGGGTCAAATAAGTAGTCCTTTATTAATAGCTGGTGCTCAGAGAAGGGGCTAATGTCCAAAAGAACTCTCAACCCTGAGGAGAAGCAGGGTAGGGATTATAAAGCTTAAAACCACAATTACATCATGCCAGGGGCAAAGACAATAACCATAATTACATCAGATCACCATAGCTACACCAGACCAGGGGCAGGTCAGCTAACAAAGAGGTTTTTAGTTAACAAAAGTTTCAACAAGGAAAGAAACAAATTTCTCAGAATTGTAGAAATAATGAGCTCCATGAAGATGCAGGTATAGCTGGGAGAGAGAACATACTATCTTGATATGCTACCAGGATACTTCCAAGTTTCCCACTATTGTAGAAACAATATACTCCCAGAAACCACCTGCATAAGATGTTCTACCTGACTGGCTGCAATGGGAATGGCTGGACAAAAACTACAGGGTAAAGCAAAAGTCAAGTGGAACAAAATGGAGTTAATTTTGCTATTTCATGTGGAAAAGCAAATCTCTGAAAGATCCATGTGAAACCATTGATTACTGACTCCACTGGGAAAGCAATGGCCTGGTGTGGGCATCAGGACTGTGTATCCTACTCTGCATAATTATATTATAAAAATACCTTGCTCTAGTTCATTGTGTAATTTAAAATTTTGTCATTTTAATTTATGTAAGTCTTGTAATTTCTTACATAATTTTGAACTGTGAAAAAGAAAACCGACAGAAAAAAAAGAAAAACATGGGGTTGGGGATTTATCTCAGTGGTAGAGTGCTTGCCTAGCAAGTTCAAGGCCCTGGGTTCGGTCCTCAGCTCTGAGAAAAAAAAAAAAAAAAAGGACAGTGTAATAGTCAGGCAGCTGAGATCACACAGTGGGTAAAGGTAATTTCAGCAGAAGTCCAGTGACCTGAGTTTGATCTCCAGACTCACTGAGCTGAGTTTGATTCCCAGAAGTCGCATAAAAGTAGGAGAGAATCAACTCCACAGTGTTGACTTCTGACCTCTAAATCCATGTTGTGGCATGGACACCACCTACCATTCATACACACACTAAAAAAAGATAGAGCAGAATTCACAATTCAAAAATCTCACTTCATGAATATTTTTAAGTCAATGTCCTAAGAAACATACTGGAAAAAGTAGATGAGGATGATGTAGCTCCTTTGGCTGCCATGGCAACATTATCCACTAAGCACTAAGGCTTCAGGAGATGTGTCTCTAGTTTGTTTGACCTTTGAGAAGTGATCAACAGAAAAAAACTGTGGAGAAACAAACACATGAGGCCTAAAAATGATTTCTGGTCTCTTGGGTTTTTTCCTCTTTCTTTTAGTAATCGTTGAAGAACTAGCCTAGTCCACAATGGATAGAGACATCCATAGCTTCCTGAGGTCTGCGTTATCATGTTTTATGAAGTGTGATGTTGAGTGGAAGCACAGGGTTCTGGAATTAGATGACTTGGTTTCTAGTCCCAGCTTTTATGCTTCTTGGTGTTATCGTTTCATCAACTACTGACAGCTCCACAGTTCACAAACTTCCTTTAAGTAAACTGTTCTATTTAATCCTCACAGTGACTCAAATTCATGGCATTATCACCCCCATTTTACAGACAAGAGATCTTGTTCAAGAAAGGTTAAGTTATTAGCCCAAAGACAGAACAATTTACAATTGCAGTTGGGAAGAGGAATGAAACAATCTCAAGTTGGTAGAGTCATGGCCCAAAGTTAATTTAACTTGCCATTGCCTGGTAAATCACTTCTTTTATAAAAAGTACCTAAGGCAGAAAATGTGTCATGCTAAACATTTATACTATGGTGTGTATATATAAATGTAATATATATGTATATATATGATACAGATTAAAATAAGATACAGGCATAGATGTGGTATATTTACACATTGGAGTTCTATTCAGCAGTAAAGAAAGATGAAATAATGAAATTTGAAGGTAAATGGATGGATCTAGAAACTGTTATACTAAGTGAAGTAACAGACTCAGAAAAACAAATGACGTATGTTCTCCCTCATATGGGGCTCCTAGCACCAAATCCTTTTAAATTCCAGGTCCTTTTAATAAGAAGATGCTATACAGCAGTCCCTTCTGGATGAAATAACTACCATCATCATGACGTCTGTTGAGCCTGATCGCTAAACAGTCACAACTGGGCTTGCTGGTGGTTGTACTCATTCATTAAAGGAGTACCAAGTAGGGTCACTGGACCCTCACCTGAGTATCCAGCCACTCTTCCCAGCCAACTAGTCCAGCCTTGGAAGACAAAAGAAAAATGAGGAAGAACCCAATAGAGGGATGCTTTTGGAAGCCCTTGGAAGCCTTTTCTTGAGCTTCTAGCACATTTATGTCTGTCCTCTTTTTCTTTGAGTTGTCTGTGTGCTCCTTAAGTTCTTTGATTATGTTTATGAGACTGTTCTTTTAAATTCTGCATGGGGGAGTTCCTCCAGGTTATTCTCATTATAGTACACTTTTGTAGGACTGGTGGCTTTTTTTAGGAGATATATCCTTTTCATTTTTCATATTATTTTTTTGTGTTGCCATTTGTGTATTTGGATGTCTTTTGTTGGTTGTGTGTCCAATAGGAAATTCTACTCTTTGTTTAGTTGAAGTTTGGTTCTGTTTATATTGCTGACATAGCTTGGTTGCTTTTTGCTCAGGGATGAAAAGTTAGTTGGTGTGCGCTTCAGGTTCTTACAGGGTAGTAAGCCGTTTGGTGTAGTAGGCAGACCTGTGGCAGGCAGGCAGCTCAGGAGTATGCTAAGATTGAGATCATGACAGCCTGTGGAGAGTCTAACAGATAAAGCGAGGTACAGGGGATCAGGAGCCAGTGGGCAGGCCTAGGCTAAGAGGGTAGTTCAGAGACCTGGGGTAGAAAGAGCAGGAGTGGGCCAGGGTCCAAGACTAGAAAGGGGGATAAGGTATGAGGGGGATGGAGCTACTCCATCTGTAGGGTAGTAAGCAGGTTTGTGTCAGGCAGGTCAGAAGTCCAAGGGCAGGGTAGGGGTGGGGAAAACCTCTGCGGAGTCTAAAAAACTAGGCTGGAGAATTGAGGTGGCCTGAGTGCAAGGGGTCAGGACACAGTGGGAGGATCTGGACTAAGAGGTAGTTCAGAGATCTGGGATGGAAAGAGCAGAAGAGGGCCTGCACCCAAGGATAGAAGAGGAACTGGGTGTGGGGAAGAGCCTGTTTTGGTTTTTAAATGTGTCAGTAATTACAGATGTCTATATATTTTTTAATTGATCCTCATTACTCATGGTGTTACATTCTGAAGCATTGTCTGGAATAGTGAACTGGCAAATACTGAATGATTCCTGGAGGGAAATGTAGGGTTAGGAACCTTTTGTGGCAATATTTTCATCAATTGAATAGTTAATATAATATAATATAATATAATATAATATAACATAATAATCCTTCTATGTTTGTTTCTGCTTAAAGATATATTATTTAACATGTAATGGTTCATTAACATTGAGCTCACACCTTAAGGAAGTTTGTAGAGAACAGCTGTGCTCTCCAGAATGCACTTCACAGATTGTGTGCCTAGAGGACACCTCAGCTCTGTGCTTAGGAAACTTTTCTCTCTTTTAAACATTTATTTACTTATTTATTTATATTTATTTTTTATGTTTATTTATTTATTTATTTATTTATTTATTTATTTATTTATTTATTTATTTACAGTATCACAGTGTGTGTGTGTGTGTGTTCACATGCCACATGCCATGGTGTACATTTGGAGGTTAAAGGACAACTTTAGGTCCTCAATTCTTTTTTTCACAATGCGGGTTCTGGGGATTGAACTCAGGTTGTCAGGCTTGGCAGTAAATGTCCTTACTAGTTAAGCCATCTTGCCAACTACAGAATCTTTCAAAAAGAGTGAGATCACTAACAAGAAGCACAGAAATGCAAAAAGCATGACACTAAATAGTCCATGACAAGGACACTTATGTGCCACATGAGAAGTGAATCAAGAGAGGATACATTGCCACTTTGTTTGAACATAGCTTAGGAACATGTATTATGTAACTCAAATGTTTTGCCAGTCTGTAATGTCTGTGAATGACCAATAGCACACTAGGAGCATCGATTTTAGGGTGAAGATAAACTTTAGTAATAAGGTGAATTTACAAAAATGTGCTCTGTGAAAGAGTATCAAATACATGTCAACTACCCAATAAATCTGTTTTGTTTGAATTGTGGCAAAAGTCACATAACATGAAATTGTTTGGTAACTATTACCTCCATCTAGTTCCGAAACATTTATCATCTGAAATTAAAGCTGTGAGCTCATTAACGCTTCATTTTTTACTCTTGATGTCTAACCATTGACAACTACTAGTCTGTTTTATCTCTGTATGAATTGACTTCTTAAGTCTTTCTACAAATAGAATCATGTAGCATATGGTCTTTTGTGTCTTCTCTCATTTAGCACATTGTTTTTAAAGTTCATTTGTGTTAAGTTGTGTATCGATACTCCATTCTATTTTATGGCTTAATAACATTCCATTCTAATAAATCCACTTTTTGAAATTAGTACTTTATGATGAATACACACCCCAAACCTAATTATACTTATCATAAACTCTTAGAGAAAATTCCATAAAATGGTGGGGTTTTTTGAAATGACAGGAAGGAGAACAAGATGGCAGAGAGAAGACTTGGGGCATGAAAATCCTTATGAAAAAAATAAAACTGAAAGCCAGCAAAATAACAACAAATAGTTATTTGGTGGGCAATGCACTTCTGAATACCTGTCATATTTTTCTTTACTGTTAAAATTTTTTGCTTATTATTTGACTATTTTTCATTTCATCCTTTGGTCGTTGGCATGGTTTAGGGGGTACCGCCTGTAAAATTCCAGTAACACTTTTGAAAATAGTCATCCAAGAAAAATTACTTATATTAGTTTGATTCAAGCATATAATCTATGAAACTGAATTCTTCAGTACACCAGAGAACACATATCTATACATGTAAGAAAATGGTATTCTCTTTCTTAGAGCACATAGAACAAGTCAAGAGCTTTTTGTCTTCAAGCAATGATCTGTGTGTGATGAAACTGATTCATGAGGTAGAGAAGAGCCTACACATTTCTGTCTAAATTCATTCCCTGCATTAAAAGTAAAATATACGCTTTCCCCCTCCTTTTGAGTCACTAGGTTCACATACATATTTATCTTGATAATTACAGAAGAAAAGAACTTGCAAATATGTCTCATTTCAAAATTTCTTCTAAGTGATTAGTGTCTGTGGACTCACAATTGCTAAACATTATGAACGAATTTTGTAATAATATTTCTCAGTGCTATAAATAAAATATAAAATATTACCTATAGCTTTTTCATGGCCGGAAAAAATTGAAGATGATGCTTTTGTTTTGTCAAAGTCCACACCTGTGCACACCATGGATATCTGATGAGCAAGCAGCCCTTCCCTGCAGCTGACTTTGATTGCATTTGGCTTCATGCCAGCAGCACACAGACAATGCATTTTATCAAATATAGCATGTGCAAAGGCATCTGAAATGACAAAAGCAATCAATAAAATTTCAAAAGCTGAGAATGTGAGAAATACTGGTAGGCAGTAGTGTTGACTATCTGTTCCATTCACAATTCTGCAGTGCTTTTTGATAATTATTCAAAATGAGTAAAAGGTCTTGAAGGGGAGGGAATTTACATTGTTTCCTAGGAGACTTGAAGAATAAACTCTCTGTGTGGATGTTCAACACATGCAGTCTCTGCAGAACTGGGAAATAGATTTCATAAGATTCAGAAGTAATTTTATTCCATCATTTAAAATTGAAATCCTGGCATATTGAGGAGAAAGGAGTGTGGAGCCTATAATAATGTAATTTCCTTTTTATACTATTCATGGGAATTTTCCCCAACTGTCTCATTGGACCGTTAGCTAAAGAGGGGTAATCTACATGCCAAATGAGTCCATTCCATTGGGTGCTGGTCAACAGAATGATCATCTTCAAATCTACATTTTAATTTTTGAGTAACAGGAACAGATGGTCTCCTATTTGACAACATTTTATACATGTGAAATAATTATTGTATTTCCCTGTGGGCTTCTCTGCATAGTAGAGCTTCAAATATTCCCATAGCCCTCATCATTCTCAAAAAATTCTTCAAACTATATTGTCATGACTACCCTATGTCAGAAACATGAACAACACTTTTGCGTCTTTCTACAATGCCAAAATTTATTGAATAGCATTTTCGCAAGTTATGGCAGCTTCAATGGCAGCAACTTTCCAGATAGTCTCACTTTCCTTGACAATCTGGCTAAGATGAAGACTTTTTTTTTAATTCCTCTTAATTACTGATACGAATTCTCAGATCACACACCATACAATAAATGTTTATGAATATATGTAGGTTACAGAGTAGCTATAAAGGGTTAAAGAGGCAAGCAATTTCAAAAAGGCCTAAGAAGCTAAAGAGGGAACCACAAAGATGCGAGACTCTGCATTGAAAAGATCAATGAACCCAAACCGAGTTGCAAGGACAAAGCGGCTGCAGTGAGTTGAGCAACTGTGCATCACATGTTGGAGAACAAAGCCACACAGTTGATCCAGCAGCAGAGGTTAAAGGGTGAGATCAGATCCAGAAAAAAGGAGGAGGTGGATACACAGATGGATTATCCAGATGCGCAGACAGTTGAGTAGGTGCATTGTGCATTGGTCATCGGCTTGAATTGATCTGGAATCAAAGAATAGATAATTTGCTGTGCACGCCATCGAGGGCTTTTCATTTGAATTGGGAAGATTTACCCTAAATATGGTTAGTGCTTTCAGATGGCAGCAGATGAATGAGGGTCTTAGAGAAAAGCTTTGAGGTTTGCACCTCATGGCCTTCACATCTTGCTGGCAAGCTCATCTGTTCTGTTGCTGCTGCTTCTCTCATTGCTGTTATCTTCCTTTGCTGATATCAGAACCTGACTTCTTTGCACATCCAACATGGATGGAAGGCAAGTGGCTCTCCAGTAAGTCTTGTGGCCTGGAACTTGCTTTGTAGATCATCCTAGCTTTGATATCACAGAGATCTGCCTGCTTCTGCCTCCCAAATGTTTGGGGATTAAAAGTGTGTACCATCACACCCAGCTAAGATTTTGCAGACTTCTGAAGTTAGAATGAATGTATTTATATCATGAGATGGCCATGAGTGATGGGGATCAGGGATGAAATGTGGTTTGAATATGAAATGTCCCCCACATATGTATGAGTTTGACCACTTGGTCCCCAGTGGTTGGTGTTGTTTGGGGAAGGTTGTGGAGCCTTGAGGTGGTGGAGCCTAGATCTCTGGGGGTGGGTCTTGGGGCTTAATAGCCCAGCCCCATTTCCTGTTCATACTCTGCTTCTGAAATGTGAGTGAAATGTTGCAAGCCAGCTTCCTGCTCCTGCTACATTCCTTCCCTGCCTTCTTCCAAGTCTTCCTCTTTATGATGACCTGCATCCCTCTGGAAGTGTAATGGAAAATAAGCCCTTTCTCTCTTCTGTTGCTTTTGTTAGAGTATTTTGTCACAGCAATGAGAAAGTAACTCATGAGACATGTAACAGTGGGGACTGGGCTAAACCAAAGCCTCTGGGATAGTCAGTGTTATCTGGCTGTTGGTCCTTGACACATGCACACTGGTCAGCCGACAGGTTAGTGAGGGCCATCCCATGCTGATGGTAGGTTTGCAAGTCTTTATGAGGTCAAGGTGAGAGAGTTGCACCCTTTCCTTGGTCTGGAGGTGTTCTGCAAGTTCTTGGCCCTGCTTTCCCTGATATGGTTTTAATATGTTCATGTGCCCCTATAGTCCTATTTCACCTTAATGAATTTATAGGGTGCTATCCTTTCTATGCCCAGGAGTAAGATGTTTTCAATCAGTCTGTACTTCATAGTCGGTACCAGACAGATAGATGGTAATATTCCCATGGCTACCCAGTGTAGTCATTCTCAATCCTTATGAAATGGAGTCTTTCAGGGCAAGTCACAGTTTAAAAAAAACACTGTTTAATATAACATGGAGATACCTGTAGCAGGACATAGCCTAGTGTCAACATATATTCCATTTTGGGTCTTATAATATGGTAATTAGAACTGGAAAATGCTCTAATATGATATGAACAGTTCAGAGCAGAGGAAAATTTTTGTCTCCCATGATTTGAACACTACAATTCTATTTGTGTTGCTAAAATCAAAGCAGCATTTTAGTGCTCATTACGCTGATGACTCACATTTAGTTTGTAGTCAACAAGTATTAGTTGAAGTGCTAGAGAGGCAAGTATTTGCTTTCACTCCCCATTTGAAGGTTTATTTTGTTTTATATCCATTAAGATATCTACTGTCAAGATAAGGGAAAATAACAAATATCACTGAAGATGCAGGAAAATAGAATCCTAAGTCACTATAAATGTAGATTGGTGATAATGCAATCAAGGTAGAAGACAGTACAGAGAGTCCTCAAAAAAATTAAGAATAGAATTATTATATGATACAGCAATTCTATATCTGGTACATATCTAAATGAACCAGGATCTTAAAGAGGTCTTTGCCAGTTTCTGTTCATTGTAGCATTATTCATAATAGGTGGGTGTTCTAGTTACCTTCTGTTGCTGTGATAAAAACACTGATCAAAACCAATTTGGGAAGGAAAGGGTTTATTTTCACAGACCATGGAGGATATCTGCTTACTGGCTTGCTCCCCTGGCCCATGCTCAGCCTGCTTTCTTCTATAATGCAGGTCCACTGGCCTGGGGTGGCATCACCCACAGTGGACTGGGTCTTCCCACATCATTCAACAATCGAGAAAATGCCCCACAGACATGGGCATAGGCCCATCCAATGGAGGAAATCCCCCAATTGAAATTCCCTCTACCCAGGTGTGTCAAGTTAACAACTAAAGCATCCATCACAGTGGGGTAAAACAAATGTAGTATAGGCATGCAATAAAATATTAATCAGCCTTAAGAATATTTTATTTTATGGCTATACCATATCATTGTATTCAAGAAAGTTTAGGGAAAGAAAGATTTACTCTGATTGAATAACAATTTTTAGAATTTCATAAATAATACCCACAGAACTTTGTAGCTTTTTCTAATGAATCTCAGAACTCCAATGGCAAGTGGCTCAGTCAGTTCCTTCTGCAATTATGCAATGGGACATCTATTTATTAATTACTCAGTGTATGCCAAGTATTGTGTTAGATATTATGGGATGCAGTAGGGAGAAACAGTCCCTGCATGCTTGGAGTTTGTAGTGAAGTGTGGAATAAGGTCACTTAACAAATAATGGCAAGTAAGGAAAAATGGAAAGCATTGTAATGAAATATTTGTATTGAACATTCTTTCCAGTGTGGAGCTTCTTCCTCAGGGCCAGTAAATTTGCCATTACCAAATAACATTCCATCAGGCAAAATGTTTTTTTCCTGAGGTATGGGTTCCCCTTCATTTGAAACTAACTGATTCCTTCATGTTCAGGAAATAAAAACAAATAACTAGACATCTATCTGACAACACATTTTATATGCTAATGACTATTCTTTAAATGACCTATTCTTTAATATTTCTTCACAGTGAAAGGTACCTGGCATTGCCCTTCTGTTCATTTTCTAATTTTCCACTGATGCCTTAAAAAAGAGAAATCAGATTTGCTCAGCCCTTATGTATAAATAGCATACTTCACCATGGTAAATCTACAGTCTTAATAATATTAACAAGATTGTACATTGTATACTTTTATAATTATTATTTCCTTTTTTTAAAAAATTTTTTGAGACAGGGTCTTTCTTCCTGTAGCCCCAGCTGACCTGAAACTCATTATGTAGGCCAGGCTGGCCTCAATCTCACAGAGATCCACCTGCCTCTGTGTATTTGTCACTTTTCTGTTGCTGTGATAGAAACACTGACCTGAGCAACTTATAGGAGGAAGAGTTTATTTGAGCTTATGGTTCCAGGGGAATTATACCCTGTCATGGCAGGGAGGCATGGTGGCTAGAGGTGGCTGGACCAGGAGCAGCAGAAGCTAAGCTCTCACATCATCACGCAGGCACACCTGGAGATCTGGCAAGGCTTAAGAACTCTCTAAGCCCACCCCCAGTGATGTGCTTCCTCCAGGATAGCCACACCTTCTAAACCCTCCCAAAACAGCACCATCATCTGGGGACAAAATCTCCAAATACTTGGAGCCTATGGGGGACATTTTCATTCAAACCACCACACTTTGCCTCTCAAGTGCTGAGATTAAAGGCGTGTGCCACCTCACCCGGCCACTGTAGACTTTTTTCAACGATTACATCTTTCTACTTTCCAAGCAAATTTGTATTTAATAAATTATTTGTAAGCAAATTCAAGTAGAATAAAAGGTTTTAAAGAAAAATGACAGACATGTAAACATCATCTTTTCTTCATTTCTAGGCTGATCTACCTCCCACTTTATTTTTTAATCTGTGTGTGTGTGTGTGTGTGTGTGTGTGTGTGTGTGTGTATGTGTGTGCGTGCTTGCCTGCATTGCATGCATAGGCACGTGTATGCCACAGCAAGCATGTAGTCAGAAAACGAACCCAGGTATTGGTCCTTGTCTTCCACCTTGTTTGAGACAGGGTCTCTTGTTGTTGCCCTCTGTGTTCACCAGCCTGGTTGGCCTCAAAGCTGCCAAGGAGTCTCGGTCTCTGCCTCCTGTCTTTTGGCAGGATTGATGACGATGCAGACGTGTGCCACTATGTCTGGCTTTATATGGCTTTTGGGGATCTTAACTGGGATCCTCATGCCTGTGTGACTAGTGTTCCAGTCACTGAACTATATCCTCAGCCCCTGCCTCTCATTTTATAGTGTGCATACACCTCACCACACCTCTAAAAAAAAGAATAAATATAGGAGAATGGGTTTATTCTAGGCCTGAGAAGAGTCTAGGATGAGAAGTAGAAAGTTAAATATAGCTGATTATGGACTGTTTATTTATTATTTATTTTGGACTCAATTTAACTCTTAGAGAACATTTTAAATTTTCAAAAGTTTAACATATCTTTCCTCTAAGCATTAGTGAGTTAAAGGGTTGTATACTATGGAATAATAAGTATCTTGTATAAAAAAGGAAATATAATCCTACATAAAATTATCAAGGATATAATTTCTTCATCTTACTCTATTTAGAGGTAATCCTGAGTATATTTGATCCTAGATATTTAGAAACATGGTGTTCAACTCTCTACTCTTCATTTCTCTCCTTCTTTAAGTAAGACACAAAGTTTTAACCTTTTACTGTGATGCGTTCAGGGGTCCATATTCTAATCATCAATCTAATCTCCCTTATGACTATCAGCTTAGATGGGAATGTATGGGCTCCAGAGACAGGAGTGTCACTACAACATTAGGATCAGGTAAATAGATTATAATGTTCCCCTAAAAGATTGGTGGCTCATTGACTGTCTGGCTAAAGCATTTCCCCTAGTCTGCAGATTTTTAGACTGCTGTAATTGAAACCCAGAGTCTTAGAATGTTTGAATTTTTCAGATATTTTTCCCAGTGAATTCACTTAAGAATCATAGATCATCATGATTATGTAATACGTAACTCCTTTCTAATTTGTAAAATCAAACTACTTGACATGGAGAAACTGCTATGTTGACATAATCAGAGCGAGACTTGCTTGGGTTAGGAAATCATCAAAACACTTGCAATTTACTATGGCTTTCTCTAACTCCTAAGTTTTAATATCAGGGGAAGTGAAAAAGGATTACAATGTTTTCAGTGAGGTAGTATAGACTTGGCCTCTTTAACATATAAAAGGTTGGTATGAGTTCAAGAAGTCCACACTTAAATCCTACAGTCCATATTTAGCTTTAAAAGAGGCCAATTTATTTTGCAGGATGCTGCTTTGAAAATTGCAATTGAAAGATATGAAGAGAAAATATTAATGATTTCTATATTTTTAAATTGATAGATAAAATTGTGTGTATTTTTTGTGTATAACATATTTTACAATATGGTATACATAAAATGTAGAGTGGCTAGCTAAATCTATCAAATTAACATGTGCATTATCTCATATAGTCACATAACATACATTCAGCATTTGCAAGAATGCAATATATTATCAATTATATTAACATTCAGGACAATAAATCTCTTGAACTGTACATTTCAAGGTAAATCTTAAAGAAAACAATGTCATAGAGAATATTTTTCATTTCTTCCACGTACCAAACCACTGGTTTGTAGTCAATGGGACAGACTGTTAAGTCAAGAGTACATAAACATTAAACATTTTCTTAGTGATTTCAATACTTCATTAACTTTGAATTTTGCTACATGCTTGCTTTCAAGGCCAACTGAATTTCCTTCTTTTAGTTTTTCAACATTGACATGCAGATACAATGTTAAACAACACCTTTGCCATTTGTTTTAAACTCCTGCTAATAAAAATGGTTTGAAAGTTGTTTATTAATTTAAATGGTACATAAAACTATTTGAAGTCAATTAATCCATAAAAGATATCTTACAACAAATGTGTCTTGTCCTTGATATTTAAATTGGATACACTCTGCTGACCTCCTCTGGGACTGTGAGATGGGAAATTTCTTCTTAAGGTCTCCATTTTTTTCAGTCTCTGTTAATTTTCAGTCCTTAATAGAATATGCATACTTTTCTAGTCCACTGAATTCACACTGCTTTATCAAACCTTGGTCTCATATATTTCATAAGTTCAAGTTAGTTTCAGATTTTAAACGGAAGGAAAACCTGAAGTTAAACAACAGAATTAAAGCAATAGGTAAATCAGGATTTGGAGAAACACTTTATACCTTATAAAATAATCTCATGAGAACAGTGATCTAATCTATTTTAAAGAATGATAAAATATCCAGGCAACACTTTATTCTGCAATATTGTCCCAGGAATATTGTCACAACAGATTGTTTGGCGCAACCCTAGTTACTCATGTTCTTCTGTTTTATTCCACAGTGCACATGACTCACAATGATGCTGTACGAATCACGCAACAGTTTTTCTTTTGGATACTGAAGGGTATGCTCCCCACTTATTTGGCTACATGGTCTGTTGGCAGCAAATGTAGACTGAGGTCAAATGGTGACTAATGCCCAATTCCATTCTGACAAGGAGTTTATATATCAACATGTTTTTGTAATTATTTTTTTTTTACCTGATTACCTAAGGAAAAGAACTGGGTCATGTTGGTCTAATAAGCCTCTTGCTGAATAAAGTCAACTAGATAGAATTGTATTTAAATCAAAGTCTTGTCATAATTTATGTTGAATTTGCCTGACTTTACAAATTAAAAAAATTTTTGATTCTTTAAGAATTTCATACAACATATTTTGATAATACTCAGATCTTTCGTCGCCTCCACTCCCAACCTACTACATCACCCCCACTGCACACTTCATGTCCTCTATTATTTTTTAAAGGCCTATGGAATCCATTTTGTGTACCCCAAATGCTCTTGGGTGTGGATCCATCCCTTACAGCCTGCTCAACTTACCAGGTGTCACACCCTTAAAGAAAACTATTTTTCCTTCCCCATCAGCTATCAATTATCAATAAGCCCTCAGCTAGAGTTGAGACTTCTTGCCCACCTCCCTAGCCATGCTGGGATTGTGTCTTGGTTAGGCTAGCACAAGTCTTGTACATGCTGTTACAAGCACTGTAAGTTCGTATGTGCAACTGCCCTGTTGTGTCAGAAAAACGTTCCTTCCTTGTATTCATTCACCATCTCTAGCTATTATAATCTTTGTGTCTCCCTTTCTGCAATGATCCCTGAGCCTTGGAAGGAGAGGGTGTAATATAGGTTTTCCATTTAGGGTGGTCTACTTCTGTTTCCTATTCTCTACATATTGACCCGTTGTAGATATGTGTGCCATCTGCTGCAAGAAGAAATTTCTCTGATAAGAGCTGAGAGATGCACTAATCTATGGATATAGCAATAAGACATCAGGAATTGGTTTAATATTATGTCCCTTTAGCAGGATAATAGTAGTCGGATCTCCCTACAGTCTGTGACCTGAGGTTTTTGGTAGGGCCATATAGGGTAACGACATTTAAACTCTTTTTGTACATGTTTTGGTAATATGCCAAACTAATAACATGTAAATGAGACTTTATAAATATTTATTTTGAGAGAAAATTAAGAATAGTATGTTTATTGGCGCTGGACTCAGTGATATTCAAGTTTCATTTATCACAAATCACTGTGAATACAAATGTAGGCTTTCTAAAATAAATACAAACTATTTAAATAAGTTGTTAAAATATTTTATTTTGTTGTTGTTTGTTTGTTTTGAGACAGGGACTCTCTGTAGCCTCAGCTGGCCTGGAACTTGCTATGTAGATCAGGCTGGCCTCGATCTCACAGTGATCCACTGCCTCTGCCTCCTGAATGCTGGGAGTAGAGGTATGGGCTGGCCAGGTGTGGCTCGAATAAACACTTAAAAACAAGAGACTCCAAACAACAGAAAGAGTGGTGCAATTTACATGTCCATTTTACCACTATAAAGGATTGGCTTAGGATGAGTCAAGGATGAACATAATCATTGTAATGGTAAATGATCTAATTCCATAAAGTAAAGACATTTTTCATTGATTTTTTTGCTATTTTGCCACAATATAGTTTGATAGTATTTAGAGCTGCTCCCCTCTCCACACCTCCCCACAGCTACCCACCCAATTTAACAAATGCTCACATGTATATAAATGGTCTATAGAGTCTGACTTGTGTCCCTCAGACAGAAGACATTTTAAGTGAATTGAGACATATTTCTGTTGTCTTAGGAGAGTTTGGCCTGGCTATGCATTGCGAAGTAAGAAATTATGAAAGAATGCTTGTCAAAGCATGACAATGAATGACCAATGATTAATAAAAGCTTACCTGGTTGGAAAGAACTTGGTGGAACGTAACAAGGAATTTTATAGAACTTTGCATTTCCCATTATTTGAGTTAATGATCTGTAAGAGTATTGAAATCATTCTGATCTTAATTTAAGATATGGCTAACTTTGCCTTCGAGAAGACATTTACGGCTGTTACAAGGTGGGGAAACCTCTTGGTTTCCAGTGGAGAGAGTCAGGAATGCTGCTGAGCTTCTCATCAGAGGACAGTGTTCCAAAGCACACAATAATCTGGCTGCACATATCATTAGAAGCAAGACTGAGAACTGAGACTGCTGTAAAGTTCATGGAGTACCTGCAGGGTGTGCAGAGAAACAAAACAAATTAGTCTGAAGGTGAACTGGAGTTTTCCTGAAAATATGCTTGTGTATTTGTTGGGTGTGATAGCAACATTGTACACAGCATGCACAAGACCTGCACAACATTAAGTCAACCAAAATCCCAGCATGGATTGGAGGCTTGTGAAGCCCCACACCTAGCTGAGGAGCTACTGGCAATTGATGGTTGGCAATTAATTGATGGTCGTCAGTTTTCCTCAGGGTGTGGCCCCTGAGAGGTTCCCCATGCTCCAGTCTTAGACCCATGTGCATACAAGCAGCATTAAGTGGACTCCGTGGGTTTTTTTTAAATGAACACATGAAATTGGGAGGGAAAAATGGTGGTGGGTTAAGGGACAGGGGAGAAATTGGAGGGGAGGGAATGAGAAGTGGATTTGATCAAAACACATTATATGCATGTATGAAATTCTCAAACAATAAAATGAGCTTATAGAAAAAAGATCTGACTGTGAATCATGACTGCATTTACAACATGAACCAGAAAGAAAGACGGGCAGGAAACTGAATTGCTGTCAGATATTAAATAGCTGTCAGCCGTGGAAATTCAGAGACAGTTGGGGAGAGAGCCAGACATCAAGTGCAACCAACTTTGCCTTGAATGTAAAATGAATACAAACTATAAGCCAGTGAAGTTTACAGTGAGATATTGTCAGAGAAAAGTAGTGTTTTGGCTCTGTATGCAAAGGGGGACCTGTCAGAATCAGAGCCCTTTGGCCCTTCACAAAAGCCTGTGCAGGCATGTGGTTTTCCCTTCTAGGCAATTGTCTTCTATGCAAACACAGCAAGGAAGAAGCTCTGATGTGCTTCATGGCTTTCCCCTCCTTGCTGCTTCTGGTTTCAGTAGTTTTAGAAATGGCTGCTTGATAATGTCTCTACCTGTCTCCAGAACTTTAAACCCAAATGGAAGAATATTCTGGGAAAACAGAGGGGCTAGGGACTACCAGACCATGACGTCTACACTTTTCTTCCATGATGGTGTTCCCAGTCTGATCTTCCCCTCTTTCTTTTCTTCAAATAATAAATTCATTATTTCTTTATTTCTTTATGTTTTTATGTGTACAAGTGTTTTCCCTGCATATATAAGCACACCTGTATTGTGCAATTCTTATTGAGGCCAGAAGAGGGTGTCAGATTTCCTGGAACTGGAGTTATGGACAGTTGCTAGTCACTATGTGTGTTCTGGGAACTGAACCTGGGTCCTCTGCAAGAGCAGCCAGAGTTCATAACCGCTGAGCCATCTCTCCAGCCCTCACTAAACTTTATTTTTAAGCATACTTTTAGGTTCATAGAAAAATTGGGGGAAGTACAGAGAGTGCCCATGTAATTCTACCTACTCTACAACCCCCCACTATCATCTTCCCATAGTACAGTGGCATGTTTGAAACAATTAATGAACTTACACTGATCTCACAATCACCAAAAATCCATAGTTTACATTAGAAGTCACTCTTGGGGTTGTTCATTTTATGAATTTGGACAAATGCATAATAGCATATATCTACTGGTATATTATCCTACAAAAAATTATCAATGCCCCCAAAATACTCTGTACTTTGCTTTTGCCTTTGATCTCTGGCAGTCACTAACATCTTTACCACATTCACAGTTCTGCATTTTGGAGAATCCCATGTAGTGACAATCATGGTAAGTGGCTTTTCTAGATCATCTTCTTTCACTTAGTGATATGCACTTAACTTTCCTCCATCTCTTTGATGGCTTGATGTTTGCATTTTTATTTTTGGCACCAAATATACAGTACATCATTGTTATAATCACTCTACTATACAGTAACACACCAGAACTTTATACTCCTTTATGCCTATGTAACTATAACTTAGTACCCATTGATCCACCTTTTCTCATGCCTCCTTCCCTCCTAATTTCTCTGATTTTGGTAACCATAGCTAAGTTCTCAGCTTCTATAAGATCGATGTTGCCAGATTCCACATAGGAATGGTATAATGTTTAATATTTCAGTTCTTGGCTTATTTCACTTAAGATAATGATCTCCAGCTCTATCTATATTATAAATGACAGCATTGGATTCTTTCTTATGGTTGAATGATATTCCACTGAGTATATGTCCAACAGTTTCTATATCCATTCAATAGATGGTGGACACTTAGGTTCTTCCTATTTTTCTGTTATTTGTGAACAGTGCTACAATATACAGGGGTATAGAGATGTTCCTATTTTTTCTTCTTGTGTGTTTTCAAATAGTCTTAAAATAGTTTCTAATTCCTCTCTTTGATCTGTTCTACTATTGATGACACCATCACAATTTTAATTTTTCAGCTTAAATGTTTGATTTTTTTTTAAAATGCTCCCATTTCTCTGTTAAGTTTCTCTGTTAGAGAATTGACTATTTTACGTGTGTCTTCTTAAAACTTATTCTTTGAAATAGCCGTTATAAACTTTCCATCTCTGAGTTCACCCATTTTGGTTACTGTAACACCAGTTCCTGTTGTTTTATTTTGGCTATTGGGTGATATCACATTTCCCTGCAAGTTCCTGATGCTTGTTTGATTGATAGTGTGTAAGAACATTTGGGCATTCAACCATCAGATGCTTATTCCAGTTTTCCTCATGTGGCTTCCTTTGCATGTCTTTCTTTTAAATGAAAGTAGGCCACTTATTTTCTCAGCATCCAAAGTCTTTTTTGATATTTTGACACTAGATGGCACCCTAAACCCAGCTGCTCAGTTAAGGGTGCTTTTAATGAGTTATTGATGTCTGAACACTAGTTGGCTGTTCAAGACAAGTTTTGCCTCAAGTTCACAGCTGATTCACCATTCAGTAAAAACAAGGAGAGGACCTAAAAATGGTGGCATGTCTCTGAAACGCTCTTCCAGTGACCAGGTAGGCCCCAGAGCCTCCTCCAGTTACTGGGCTGTGATTAACCACTAGGCAATTCTGCTTAAGGCCAGGGAAAAGTCCCTGGCTTTCATCATAATACTTACCCATCTCCATTTTCTTACCCCAGGAAGACCCCCATTCTCTCTATGCTGGGCTGCCTGGGCTTTGGGCAAGGAAAAGCCTGGAGAGTCTTATGACCACCAGTGATGCAACACTAGGTCACACCCTGAGTCCATGGTCTGCCGAGATCAACAGATCACTGGGGTAAGACAAAGGACCACACTGCTACAGGCTGTTTACTTTTGAGGTGGATTCATGACTCAGGATTCCTACAGTCAGCCAAAGGTAATGCTGGCTGAGATTGGCATCCAGCAGCTTGGAGCCACATGTCTCCTCCTGGTGCCAGGGCTGTTTCAGAGTCTCTCTCTACCATTGGCTTTGTCCTAGGAATGGGGGTCATTAGAATTGCCTCACCTTTAGGGCTCCATAGCACAGCATAAAATTCTAAGGCAATGTTCTATGACTACTACCCTGCCCTACCCCCAGTCTGGCTCCAAACTGTGCTATGTTGCTAAATCTCAGCAGTGCAGTCAGGCCCAGGCCACAATTGGCAGTGATGCGGCTCAAACTATGAGGATATCCCAGTGTGGTATGGTCTTCACCCAGTAGTGGGAAAAAAGCTGGAGATTTTGTCTATTAATATTGGCTTTGGGATAACTGTGCTGCCCCAGGCTGGGATAGGGGTGGTAAGGACAGCTCTTAGAGGACAAGGCTGATATTAAACCGTTTGTACCTGAGTCTCACAGCTTCAGGAATCTGTATTCTAGGGTTAGAGGAATGCTTTCTATCTACTGTACAGTTGACAGTGATGGAGGCAAACCACCAATCTGTCCCACTGGGGTACATATCTGAATCCAGGGTGTATCTAGAAGCTGTGATTTCTGGTCTGGATACAGGACCTCTGGTTTCTCCCTAATGCTGTGTCTCATCATGGCAGGCCCGATACTGGGCTCCAAGGCAAAGTCCTGTGCCAGCTGTCGTGCATAGGCTTCCCCAGTAGACAGGAAGGGATGGTGTGGGCTCTCTCTTTGTCTCCTGGCTAATGCAGTTTTTGAGACTCAGTCTGCAGTACTGACATGGTGGTAGGGATTCTGAAGCTCTTCCTGGTACTGGACTTCACTGAGATGCATCTGGTATTGGGTTTCAAATCTGAAGTCTTTTCCTTCTGCCAAGGGGGATGCCTCTCTTCAAACTTCAGTTGCTTAGCATTGCATCATGGGTGACACAGGAAACTCATCCTCCTTCCCTTTTTCAGTGTGCCTTTTCTCGTTAGCATTCTACAGTCACAACCCATAATCTTTCAGCTAGCTTCCTTGATCCTTGAGAGGGTAGTTTATGGATGGCTGTTGAAATTAGTGTGTTCATCAGGAGACTAGCAATATACTGACTACTATGTTATCATTCTTTTAGTGTTCTATCGAAATTTCAACATTTTGGTGTGTCTTATCTATATTTCCACAGTAATTTTCTTAATATTTGTATCCAGATAGTGAATCTTGGTATGTATGCCTTTTAAGAAATCACACTTTGACTCCCATCCTCAGATCTCTTGGGGTAAGTCTATAGCGCAGCCCTCCATGCTTTGACTCCCCAAGCCACATTCACCCTTCCATCGCCCCCGCTGTTATCTACTCCTAGTTTGGGCCCTGCGCCATTCCTAGTCTTGGGGCCCCAGACACCTGGGGAACCAATACTGCTTCCTGATCATTTTCACCCAGAACAGCTTAGTCCCTTTCTAGGGACCCAGGAGCACCGCTGCTGGACCTGGCCCCGCCCTCACCTCTCTCTGCTTCCTGGGACCTGCACCACCGGCTAACTATCCTAGCCTGCACTCCCATCCTCAGACCTCTTGGGGTAAGTCTATAGCGCAGCCCTCTGTGCTTTGACTCCCCAAGCCACATTCACCCTTCCATCTCCCCCGCTGTTCGCTACTCCTAGTTTGGGCCCTGCGCCATTCCTAGTCTTGGGGCCCCAGACACCTGGGGAACCAATACTGCTTCCTGATCTTTTTCACCCAGACCAACTTAGTGAATTCACCGGGCCCTAGGAGCACTGCTTCTGGACCTGGCCCCGCCCTCACCTCCCTTTACTTCCCTGGACCTGCACCACCGGCTAACTCTCCTTGCCTGCACTCCCATCCTCAGGCCTCTTGGGGTAAGTCTATAGCGCAGCCCTCCGCGCCTTGTCTCCCCCAGCCACATTCACATTTCCATCTCCCCCACTGCTCTCTACTAGTTTGGGCCCTGTGCCATTCCTAGTCTTGGGTCCCCAGACACCTGGGGAACCAATACTACTTCCTGATCCTTCTCACCCAGAGCAACTAAGACCTTTTCTTGGGCTCCAGGAGCACCGCTTCTGGTCCTGGCCCTGCCCTCATCTCCCTCTACTTCCCTGGTCCTCCAAC
>NW_008344645.1:648077-649092 GCF_000622305.1 Nannospalax galili
GGATCATAGGAATAGAGGAAGGAGAAGAATTTCAGGTTAAGGGTGTTGACCAGATCTTAAACAGGAATGTAGAAGAGAATTTCCAGAAATTAAGGAAAGACAACCCCTTACAAATACAGGAAGCACATAGAACACCAAATAGGATCAGAAAGGAAACTCCCCATGACATATCATAGTAAAAACACTAAATGTACAGAATCGAGAATATTGAAAGGAGCAAAAGAACAAGTCACATATAAAGGAAAGGCCAGCTGAACTACAGCTGTCTTATCAATGCAAACTATGTCTTCCATGACACAAAAATCCTGAAAGAATACACGTCCATGAAAGCAGCCCTTCAAAGAACACTTGAAGCAATACAAAAAGAGGAGAAAGGAACAACTATACCCCAGGGGCAACAAAAGAAAATAAATAAAGGTGTAATTGAGGAAACACAAAATTAGACAAAGAACAACGACAGCAATCAAAATGATGGCAACCAACACACACCTGTCAATAATAACCATAAATATCAATGGACTGAACTCCCCAGTCAAAAGACACAGGCTAAGCAAATGGATTAAGAAACAAAATCCATCTCTTTGCTGTCTGCATGAAACCCATCTCACCTTCAAGGACAGGCACTACCTTAAGGTAAAAGGGTGGAAAAGAATATTCCAAGCAAATGGCACTAAGAAACAAGCAGGGGTTGCAATTCTAGTATCTGAATAAACTTCAAAGTAAATCTAAGCAGAAGAGATAAGGAGGGTAATTTCATTATGATCAAATAGAGCAATGAATCAAGAAGATATTACAATCATAAAGATACATTCACCAAACTCTGGTGCACTCAACTTCATTAAAAAAAAATGCTACAGGACTTTAAGACCCAAATTAACCCCAACTCATTAAGAGTAGGGGACTTCAGTATCCAACTATCTCCATTAGACAGGTCAACAGGCCAGAGACTTAACAAAGAGACATCTGAATTAAACAAAACCATATATCAAATGGACTTAACAGATATCTACCGAGT
>NW_008344645.1:653363-656606 GCF_000622305.1 Nannospalax galili
GCGACTGTGACCAGTGATAGTCATGTATATAGAGATTAGAAATGTATGTGAAAATGTCTCAATGTCAATTGCCTTGGAATGAATTTTTCTGTATGAAACTGTGTGTTTTGACAACGAAGTGGAGATCTTTTTTAAACGTTGGAACCTCATTTAATTTTATGTCTTATAGAGTTTATAATGAGTAAAAGATTATATAAGGGTAATAATTCATCTGTAAACCTAAAAATGTACAGCCAATTTTGAAAGAGATGTACCCTAGCTCAGAAAAATGTTATTGAATAGGTTAATGCTGTTGTAATGAAATGCTTCTTCTAATTGAAAAAAAAAATTTATTGAAAAAAAAATGTAGGAAACTACATATCTTAAAATGAAGTGGAGATCTTCTTTAAAGGATAAAAACTCATCCAATTTTATGTCCTACAGGGCTTTTACTGAGTTCATTATTGTATGACTGTATTAATTCAACTGTGAACCTAAAAATTTACAGCCACCTTTGAAAGAGATGTATCCTTGCTCTGGAATGTGTTACTGAATATGTTAAAGCTGTAATGAAATGCTCCTAAAAAAAAAAACTTGAAAATAAAATTTGAAAATTAAAAAAAAAAGAAATCACACTTTAAGAAATCACATGTATTAAATACATATTTAATACGTATTGGGGAAGGGTACTCATCACAGTGCACATGTAGGGGTCAGAGGACAACCTGCAGGAGTGGACTCACTCCTTCCACCATGTGGGTCCCTGGGACTGAATTCAGGTGGTCAGGCTTGGTAGCACATACCCTTACCTACTGAGCCATCTCAGTGCACCTCTCTATATATACCTTTATGAAGTTGAGTGTTGTATGGGTAGGCAGAGGGGAAGGGGTTTCTGAGTAAACTTTTTCGTGGGTACCATATGTTCACAGTGGTAATTGGACCATGAGGACAGAAGATCTCCTAGTCCAGGAGATCTTCACAGGGGAAAATGAGTCTGTGCACATGCACATGTGTGCGTATACACACACACACACACACACACACACACAAAACAGGGGCAGATCATGAAGACTGATCTCATACTGGGAACCAACTTGGAGTCATTCACCTTAGTATATTATATAGCTTGATGTGACCACCCCTTAAATAAACAGAAATTGATGGCAAAAAGTGTCTATTCATTGGTAGTGATAAATCTGGCAAGAAATCAGCTTCTTTAAGACCATATCAATGCATCTTTCTAATATGGAGAGAGAGAAAAAAGGAGAAGTAAAATTATGCCTTTACAGGAATATTTCCTGTAGCTCAAAACCAAAACCAAAACCACAGCATCTTTTTGTTGAATTAGGATCAATATAATTACATTATTTAATAGGGAAAAAAGACCATAAAGTGATTGACATCTACCCTGGAAAACATGAAGGCATATGTTGATGAAATATTAAGTTCTATGAAGATAAGCTGACTGAAAATATAAGAATTAAAAGAAGAATGTAATGAGGAAGAATACAACAGGAAACCAAGTTAAATTCACTATACCACTAAGAAAAAGTAAACACATAAACCAGAGGAATGACCTGAAAAGCCGTTGGAATACCTTTTCTTTTAGTAAAAAGAAAAGGAAAAAAACCTGGAAAGTCTATATTTCTAAGAAAGGTGAAGAAAAGCAAAGAACACAAAAATCTAGTCAGAAAAAGTCTGTTAAAACACAGTCTAAGAAATCAGGCTTTTCTACTATAACGGCCAGAATAGAGGCATAGCTGGATTGGAGGAACTGTTTGCACATTCAAAACATCCTCCATTTGCTGAAGCAGCAGAAATGAATTCACAGGTACAGAAATGCTCAAAAACAGTATCACCACACTCCTTCCTTTTATATCAAGCAGGTTTAATACCTATTCCAAATGACTGAAAAGTGAGATAAATCTAAAAATACAAGGACATAGAAGGTCTTGGATTTATTAAAACTCATTAATATTAATAGCAGTGAACATTCACTGGTGCTCATTTTCCCCCAGTGTTTGGTGTGAATTCTCTTAACTCACCTCTCCTCATTCATGGCGAATACCCTGAGACTTCAAGGTGTCAAACATTTTCTCTAAGATTTTTCATTTCTAATATTGTTTATTAGCTTATATTAATTATATAATATTGTTTCATTTTGACACTCTCATACATATACTGCAGTTCAATCATATTCTCCAAGATTTTATAGCTAGTAAGTATCTTTCTGGGATTTAAACTCACAATTTTATAATTACACTAATTATTTTCCTTATTAGCTTTAAAACCTGTTAAATTTAAATTTAAAACCCATTAAATTGTAGTGTAGTATCAAAGCCTGGCTCAAGTGTTTCTCTTTCATATTTATTATTTTGTTAAACTGTAACCTTTACTGTATATTTAGCTTAGTGTCTTTTGACATATGCAACCCCTTTAAACAGGAAAGAAAAGGCTATTCTTTTAAGAACTTACAGGTCACAGTTAATGTGAATAAGGCATTTAACAGATGAAATCTCTTCTCTGAGCAGTTCACACATATTAGCACATATTGCTATTTTGTAGCTGGGAACACAGAGAGCTCCAACTTGTGAAGGTCATTTGACTCCAAGTGGCAGAGCCTAGATTCAGTGCTAACATCTGTGTTTCCGTTAAAATGATCGGGACACTAAGGAATTGTTTCTTTCACTAATTTGGAACTGTGCAGATAAAATGATCATTTTCATTTCTGAAGAACTTGAGAAATCATTTGTTATATCTCTTTTCTGAGTAATCCCAATATAGACCTTCCTTCATCGAAAATGTTACTGTGATGAATAGCCTTCTCAATGGAAATCTAAAAGGTAGTGTCAGCATACTCAGAGAGAAAAATTAAAAAGTAGAAATGCGCTAAAATGCTGATAGAATGTTTGTGCAGGGAGTTTTGAGGATCAGCTGTTCCTCATCAAAGGTAATCCATTGTCAGTATTCCTTTGGATAGAATTTGGGTCTGCTGTTCATGTTTCCAGTAGTATGTTGGGTTACTGTCTGGAAGAGCCTTTATCTATCCTGGCCAAGAACTCGACTGAAGGTATCGCCTGTCTGGCTTTGCTGTTTGTCAAGTAACTTTTAGTTATATATATGTGTGCTCTTATGAAATTATATTGGCCCCTTTAATCTTTGGTTATACTTCCCTTTTGGGTGTTTAAGGACATACAATTGGACCAGATAAACTGATTTGTTTTCACTCTTGAGGTCGTTTGAGGATCTGTTCCTCAGGGGTCC
>NW_008344645.1:661991-663553 GCF_000622305.1 Nannospalax galili
AGTATTGGTTCCCCAGGTGTCTGGGGCCCCAAGACTAGGAATGGCGCAGGGCCCAAACTAGGAGTATAGAATGCCGGGGGGGATGGAAGGGTGAATGTGGCTTAGGGAGTCCCGGCATGGAGGGCTGCCCTATAGCCTTACCCCAAGAGGCCTGAGGATAGTAGTGTAGGCTAGGAGAGGTAGCCGGTGGTGCAGGCCCAGGGAAGGAGAGAGAGGTGAGGGCGGGACCAGGACCAGAAGCAGTGCTCCTTGGGCCCAAGAAAGGGACTGAGTTGCTCTGGGTGAGAAGGATCAGGAAGCAGTACTGGTTCCCCAGGTGTCTAGGGCCCCAAAACTAGGAATGGCGCAAGGCCCAAACTAGGAGTATAGAACGGCGGGGGGGATGGAACGGTGAATGTGGCTTAGGGAGTCCCAGCATGGAGGGTTGTACTATAGACTTACCCCAAGAGGCCTGAGGATAGTAGTGCAGGCTAGGAGAGTTAGCCGGTGGTGCAGGCCCATGGAAGGCAAGAGAGGTGAGGGCGGGGCCAGGACCAGAAGCGGTGCTCCTGGGGCCCAAGAATGGCACTGAGTTGGTCTGGGTGAGAAGGATCAGGAAGCAGTATTGGTTCCCCAGGTGTCTGAGGCCCCAAGACTAGGAATGGCGCAGGTCCCAAACTAGGAGTATAGAATGGCAGGAGGGATGGAAGGGTGAATGTCCTTAGCCCATCTTTTAATTGGGTTACTTCTTTTCTTGATTCTTTGTTTTTTGTGTTCCTTATATATTCTGGATGTTAAACCTCTCTCAGATGTGTCACTGGTGAAGATTTTCTCCCATTCTGTAGGTTTTCTCTTCACTTCCTTGGTTGCTTCTTTTTATGTACAGAAGCTTTTTAGTTTAATGAGGTCACATTTGTTGATTCTTAACCTTGTTTCCTGGGCAGTTGATGTACAGTTTAGAAAATTCTTTCCTACACCTATATCTTATAGGTTATTGCCAGTATTTTCTTCTAACAGTTTCAGAGTTTCAAGCTTCACATTGAGGTCTTTGATCCATTTGGAGTTGACTTTTATGCAAGGTGAAAGATAGGGGTTTAGTTTCACTCTTCTGATTCTTCTACAAGTGGAGACCCAGTTTTTCCAGCTGAACATGCTGTCTTTCTTCCAGTGAATGTTCTTGGCCCTCTTATCAAATATCAGGTGGCTGAAATTGAATGTACTCATATTTGGGTCTTCAATTTTGTTTCATTGATGTATGGGTCTATTTTTGTGCCATTGCCATGTGGTTTTTATGACTATAGCTTTGTAAAACAGTTTAAAGTCTGGTATAGTAATTCCCCCAGCATTGCTCTTAGTGCTCAGGGTTGCTTTGGCTGTCTGAGGTCTTTTGTGCTTCCATATGAATCTTAGGATTTTTTTTTTTACCAATTCTGTGAAAAATGTCATGGGGATTTTGATTGGCATTGCATTGAATCTATAAATGACTTTTGGTAGGATGCTCATTTTCACAATAATAATTCTTCCAATATTTGAGCATGGGAGGTCCTTCCATCTTCTGATGTCTTCCTCAATCTCTTTCTTTA
>NW_008344645.1:664227-669173 GCF_000622305.1 Nannospalax galili
GTTGCCATGTGGGTTCTGGGATTTGAACCTGGGTCTTCTTCAAGAACAGTCAGTGTTCTTAACCACTGAGCAATCTCTCCAGCCCCGGTTTCCAAGTATTTTGTGGAGAATTTTTGCATTTATGTTCATTAAGGATATGGGTCTATAGTTGTCTTTTTTGGTTGTATCTTTACCTGGCTTTGGTATTAGAGTGATGCTGGCTTCATAGAAGGAATTTGGAAGTTCTTCCTCACTATGAAAGCCAGAAGAGCCTGCAGCAAAATAGTCCCAGTTCTAAACAACCATGGATGCCAACTCCAAATACTTTATCCAGGAAAACTATCTATCAAGGTTGAAGGGGAACAGAAAAATATCCATGACTCAAATAGACTGGAAGAATTCGTGTCTTCCAAACCAGCACTACAGAAAATACTTGAAGCAATACAAAGGACAGAACAAAGGAATGAGTATGCCTAAGAGGCTACAGATAGAAAATAAGGAATGGTATAACAACAGAAATACAAAATAGGGCCACAAACACAAAGAAATTAAAATGACAGTACACAAGCTTCACCTTTCAATAATAACACTAAGTATTAATGGCCTCAACTCCCCTGTCCAAAGACACAGACTGCTGCAATGGATCAAGAAAGAAAACCCAACTTTCAGTTGTCTTCAAGAAATTCATCTCACCCTCAAGGATAGACACTATCTTAGGGTGAAAGGATGGCAAAAAAATATTCCAGGTAAATGGCCCTAAGAAGCAAGCAGGTTTTTCAATTTTAATATCTGACAAAATAGACTTCAAATTAAAACTCTTCAGAAGAGATAAGGAGGGCTTCTTCATTCTAATCAAAGGCAAAATTGACCAAGAAAATATTACAATCATTAACATTTATACACCAAACTCCAGAGCACCCAATTTCATAAAATTAGTAGTACAGGACTATAAAACAGAGATTAGCACCAATTCAGTGATAGTGGGAAACTAAATACCCCACTTTCTTCAATGGACAAGCCAACTGGGCAAAGAATAAATAGAGAGACCATATGAATTAAATGACATACTATATGAAATAGACCTAACAGTTATATATAGAATACTTCACCCAATCACCAAAGAATACACTTTCTACTCAGGAGCTCATGCAAGTTATTATAAAATTGACCACATTCTGGGGCACAAAACAAATCTCAACACACTCAAAAAAACTGAAATAATTCCATGCCTTCTTTCAGACCATAGTGTGATAAACTTATAATCAACAACAAAAGAAGCTCTAGTAAATACATGAACTTATGGAGATTAAATAACAAACTCCTGAATCATGAATGGGTCAAAGAAGAAATTAAGAAAGAAATAAAAGTATTCCTGGAACAAAACTGCAAAAGTCAATACAACACAACAAAACCTCTGGGACACCCTAAAAGCAGTCCCAAGAGGTAAGTTTATAGCTCTTAGTGCCTACATTAAAAAAATCAGAAAGAGCACATTTAAACAACTTGGCAATACAATTCGAGACTCTGGAAAGGCAAGAACAAACCAACTCCAAACCTAGTAGGTGAGAAGAAATAACAAAACTCAGAGCAGAAATTAATGAAATAGAAATAGAAAATAATACAAAAAATTAATGAATCTAAGAGCTGGTTCTTTGAAAGGTTAAACAAGGTAGATAGACCCTTAGCCCAGTTAACCAAAAGAAAAAGCATAAATCCAAATTAACAAAATGAAAGATGAAAGGTGAAACATCACAACAGACAAAATTTCTAAAACATTGTAAGGGAGTACTTTAAAAATCTATACTCCATTAAATTTGAAAACCTAAAAGAAACAGATGAATTCCTAAAATTATGGCTACCACAAAGTTAAACTAAGAGGAGATCAACAACATAAATAGACCCATAATAAATAAGGAAATTGAACAGTAATACAAAACCTCTCAACTAAAAAAAGCCCAGGCCCAGATGAATTTACAGCAGAATTCTACCAGACATTTAAAGAAAATCTACAACCAATGTTTCTTAAATTATTCAAAAAGATAGAAAGAGAGGGAGAACTCCCAGACTCCTTCTATGAAGCCAGTATCACTAATACCAAAACCAAGTAAACATACAAAAGAAAACTAGACCCATATCCTTAATAAACATAGATGCACAGATACTCAACAAAATTCTTGCAAACTGCATACAGACACACATCAAAAGGATCATCCACCATGATAAAGTTGGATTTATTCCAGAGATTCAGGGATGATTCAACATTCATAAGTCAATAAATGTAACAAAACATATAAATGTACTCAAAGACAAAAACCACATGACCAGCTCAATAGATGCAGAAAAGGAATTTGACAAAATCTAACATGCATTCACATTAAAAGTTCTAGAAGGAGTTGGTCTGGAGGGACCATACCGCAACATAATTAAAGCTGTATACAACAAACCTATAGCCAACATTTAGGATGCTAAATGGAGAAAAGGTGGAAGCATTCCCATTAAAATCAGGAACCAGACAGGGCTGTCCACTATCTCCACTCCTTCTCAATATAGTGCTTGAAACCATTGTTAGAGCAATAAGACAAGAGAAAGAAATTAAAGAGTACCAATTGGAAAAGAAGGGGTCAAATTATCCCTATTTGCAGATGATACGATATTATGCATTCCATATCCAAAAATTCCACTAGAAAATTGTTAGAATTGATTAATGCACTCAGTAAAGTGGTAGGTTACAAAATCAACTTACAAAAGTCAGGAGCCTTTCTATATACCAATAACAAGAAATCAGAAAAAGCACTAGAGGAAACACTCCCATTCTCAATTGCTTCTAAAAAGAAAATATTTAGGAATATACCTAACCAAAGACATTAAAGGTCTCTACAATGAAAATTTAAGAACTCTAAAGAAAGAGACAGAGGAAGACACTAGGAGATGGAAAGACATACCACGCTCATGGATTGGTAAAATCAATATTGTGAAAATGGCCATCTTACCAAAAGCAATTTATAGATTCAATGCAATGCCAATCAAAATCCCCATGACATTTTTCACAGAATTGGAAAAATCTATCCTAAAATTCATATGGAATCACAAAAAACCTCAGATAGCTAAAACAATCTTGGGCTAAAAGAACAATGCTGGGGGGAATCACCATACCAGATCTCAATTTATATTACAGAGCTATAGTCATAAAAACAGCATGGTACTGGCTCAAAAATAGACATGTTGATCTATGGAACACAATAGAAGACCCAAGCATGAGTTTATATAATTTCAGCCACCTGATATTCGACAAAGGTGCTAAGAACACACAGTGGAGGAAAGATAGCACCTTCAACAAATGGTGTTTCAAAACTGGATCTCCAACTGAAGAAACATGAAATTGACCCTTATCTTTTACCCTGTACAAAAGTGAACTCCAAATAGGCCAAAGACCTCAATATAAAGCCTGAAACTTGGAAACTGCTAGAAGAAAACATGGGCTGCCCCCTCCAAGATATGGGATAGGAAAGGACTTTCTAAACCAGACACCAGCTGCTCAGGTGTTAAGTTCAACAATCAATAAGAGGGACCTCATTAAATTACAGAATTTCTGTTCAGCAAAAGAAACAACTAAGGAAGGGAGGAAAAAACCCACTGGTGGGAGAAAATTGTCACCAGCTACACATCCAACAAAAGACTAATATCCAGAATATACAAAGAACTCAAGAAAGAAAGAAATAAGAAGATAAATGACCCAATAAAAAGATGGGCAATAGACCTAAACAGAGAGTTCTCAAACAAAGAAATAAAAATGACTAAGAAGCACCTTCAAAAGTGTTCAACATCCTTAGTAATTAGAGAAATGCAAATCAAAATCACTTTAAGATTTCATCTTACCCTAGTCAGATTGGCCAAGATCAAGAGAATGAAAAACTCCAAATGCTGGAGAGGATGTGGAGAAGGAGGAATGTTCATTCACTGCTGGTGGGAATGCAAACTCATGCAACCACTATGGAAAGCAGTGTGGAGAACTCAAAAATTAAAAATGAACCTAGTATATGATCCAGTGATACCACTCCTTGGTATGTACCCCAAGGACTCATTGTGCTATAGAGATGCATGTACATCATTAGTGCTCAAATAATTGGAATGTGTAATATGAATGGTCAGTGTTACACAGAGGTTATGAATAAAATGATCTACTTTGCTTCATCCCAACACAAAATGAGACAAAACGAATGCACTGAGATTTTGAGATTAGATACACCTTAAATCTCAATGGCCAGTTTGGCCATTATGAAGGAAAAGGGAGGCAAGGGAAAAAACAGAGTAAAAATGACAGCCTTGAGGCTGGAATAGGAATAATGGTTTTTAGTATGCCAATCATTTCCCAGTGAATGGACCTACACTGAAAGACATTTGGGGACACAAATCAGACTCTATAGGCTGTATTATATATAAAAAAGTACATTCAATTGGGTGGGGGGTCAGTGGGGAGGTATAGATAGGGGAAATAATCTAAATATCATCAAACTATATTGTATGAAAATCACAAAAATTCAATAAAGAAGAATTGAAGGATACAGCACTCATTAGGGACTAGAGACGTAAATGTAAACAGCAACCAGGCTTCCAGTTCCAATAGAATTAATAAGCTTCTACTTAGCAGATACATAGACTACAGGATTCCTTTTTCATAATTCATTTTGTCTGAAACAGGAGGTTTCTGATTCAAGATAGGACAGTTAATTATCTTAGGTGACTTTAAAAGTATTAACTTTCAGAAAAGTACTTGAAATCAAATTAAATAGTGTTTTGTTGTAGTAACTAACTTGGATGTAACTTCATTAAAATAAAAATTATTTTAATACTTGTTATACAGTTCACAGATTTCTAAGTGCATTAAATGATTTGAAACATTCTTTTGGGAAGCAGAAATAAAACTATGATGAGTCTGAAACCATCCTGGGTTATACAGATTTTGTTAA
>NW_008344645.1:669256-677505 GCF_000622305.1 Nannospalax galili
TAAATAAATAAATAAATAAATAATAAAACAGCAGAGTCCTCTAGAAGTTGACCTGACAATTTCTTTTACCAGTACCACCTTCAATATTTAACTCCAAAACTAAAAGTAAATTTCTGGGTAAAACAGAGCAATGTAAATGGGGCAGGAAGTCCAAGATGACCATATTCAAACAAGGTTAACTCCTCATGGGTGTGTGCATGCACCAGAACAAGCTAGAATTATCGACAGTGGGAGTTGGGTTCCTGAACATATAAGTCAGTTATTTTTTGAAATGTTGGTCATGCTGTTGGACCCTTAGGAGGCTTAATGAGCCCTCCTTGTTAGTAAGTATATCATCTTTCCTGAGCTTCCTAGGTAGGAGGTTTCAATAAGCGTTTCACCTTGCCTATCATCTGCAGGTGTTTTCTTAGTCTATTGATCCCTACCTTACTGCCTCGGTACAGCTGGGGCATGGATATTAATGTATCTTTTGTGTTTATTCAAAATTATGAGCTCTAGGTCTACCTTACTAAAATACAGCTTGTACCTATCTACCTTTGAACCAGTACATCCTGAGCACTGCATGCGTGTGTTCCTTGCTCTCTCCCATCACACCCAATGCTTGTCCACCTGTAGTTTTTGCACAGGTGTTATTTTCCTCTGATGCCATCCCCTCTGTATTCATCCATTAATCCTATTGCTCTGTAGTTCACCTCCTCAAAAAACAGCTGAGCCATTAGACAGAATGAACATTTCCTTCCCTCATAATTCCCTGTGGTGTAATTTGAGCCTCTTTATTCTCCTCATAATTTTCCTTGCTGTCACAAAATTCTATTTCACTTAGAATAAATACAAATTTCTTACCAAACTTAATGCTACTAAAGTGGTCCCCAGTGAGCCATGCCCTTGTACAACCCTCTCATCCTTTGGGTGCAGTGAAAACTGTGAGCCCCTAATCAATAGACTGTTGCAAAGAAGAAAGATGGTTGCTTTATAATTATAGGTTATTCCATCAGCTGACCATTGGCTTTGAAGGAGCAGGTAGCATGTTGTGAAGAGGCATGTGAAATTCCATGCAGAAAAGACTTTTGGAAGACCTCAAAAAGCTGAAAGTAGACTGTGGCTGTCAGAAACTAGTAAGAACATGGAGATCTCCCTCCTATAAGCACCAAGAATGCTCATGAAAGCTGAGCTCCAGAAAGAAATGGACTGGTTAATGCTTAGGGTGCAGACTTATGAGAATAATGTCTGAGCCAAGTACCCAGCCAATCCATGCCCATACTCTTGACACACAGAAACTATGAATTAAATAAGACATGCATTTTTAAGTCACTAAGTTTGTGGTGATGTTATACAGAAATAGAAAATAAATGCAAGTTCTTACCTACATGTCTATCACTTTTTTTCTGGAATCTCTTCCCTTACATCACTCTGAACTTCTCACTTAGGATCTTTCTGGTCCTCATCTCACAGACTTTGAACACGCAGATCTCTCTTGCAAGATTTTTGTCTTCTTTCTTCACCCTTTCCTTGTCTGGGTCCTTCCCAGTCTAAATGAGTTCATTTTCAGTGACCCCACATCCATTTGTCTGGCTACCCTGTCTCATATTGATGTTTCCCCATATTATTATGGCTCTGAAGGAAGCCTGTTTCAGGACATTCATTAAAATCTATTGTAACTAGCATACTTATTTCTAGATCCTCGACTAGGGTATGCTATTGTTGGCAGCTAGAAAGCACATGTGTCTAGGTATACATTGTTTAATATCCACCATTATCCTGGCATATACTTGGTTCTTCATAATTACGTGCTGGGAGGATGAATCCAGAAAGACAAGACAGCAAGGAACATCACACTAACAGTGGTGAGATTTTGTTTACACTGGAGATACAAAGGATTCAGTATACTTTCTAAGACACTTACTCATTCTGATTTGGAGAGTTGATACATACCATAGTAGTGTGACTCAATTAAGATGTATTAGTTTGCAGAACTGGAGAGATGGCTCAGTGGTTAAGAGCACTGGCTGCTCTTGCAGAGGACCAGGTTGGTTGGGTTCCCAGAATGCACATGGCAGCTAACAACTGTCCTTAACTCAAGTTTCAGGGAATCTGAAGCCCTATTCTGACCTCCATGGGCATTGCATGACTTGGGTGCACTTACATGCCTGCAAGTAATACAGTTATACACATGTAATAAAATAACAATAAATAAAATATTTTGTTAAAATTGTATTAGTATGGGGACAGAAACAATGGGCCTGTTGAGTCAATGAAGGAACATGAAGGACTTATTAACATATGGACACAAGCAGGTAGGTAGAAAGCAAGTTGGGTTGGTAGACAGAAGATGCCAGAGAAGAGCCAGAATAAATGGTGGAAAATATAGCTCAGTGGACTGGTGACTGGTTTTGGGAGAAAACATAGAAGAAAAAGGAGAGGAAGAAGAAGGAAGAGGAGGAGGAGGAGGGAGTGATTTTCAGGTTTCTGGCTTGGGTCTTTGGGTTTTTAAGAGTGTTCCAATCCGCACAATTCAATTCCAGTGCTGTGTATAATTATTTATGTTTCTAGCACTTCAGCTACACTGTAAGCAGTTATAGTTATAATTTTTAGCACCATGATGGGCCCCAGGCTGAGTCCACAAATGCAAAGTAAAGCCAAGAATTGTAAAGATTTTTTAACATTGAAGAGAAAGAAAGCTTAGACACCTTCCTGAATTATAAACTACTCTGACAAATGTATAGGCATAGTCATTTTCTTCTTCAGTGTCTCCTATAACTCACAGGTAAATATATGATGCTATTCAAATACCCTTTGAGTTTACTCCTGTAATGTAGGCAATTGACTCTTCTCATATTTATTCTGTCTGTATGAAATGTTGATTATTGAAGTATTACTGGTATGTCTACACTGTAACATGTTAATGTGCTATTCCTTCTGTTATATATATGCCCATGATTCCACAGCTGCATATGACAGCTAATTTCATGCAAAGAACCTCCTTTTTCAGTGCAAGTGATCTAATACATTGAAACAAATATTTTATTTGAAAGCTTGCTCAACACAATTTCATTCTTTTGGTATACTGAGAATTGCTTAATCTGAATCAGTTTAAGAATCTCATTTTCTTGGGCATTAAAATATGTCTAAAATTAGAAATGTAATGGCTTATTAGTTTTAACTGTCTGGTTACTATTTAAAGACACCAGGAAAGAAAACCAGGAGAATAGACAAATCGAACTTACATTAATAGTCTGATTAATTCTTTCCTTTATTAGGATAAATGTGGACTAGAGAAATGACTCAGTCAGTGGTTAAGAACACTGTTGTCCCTGCAGAAGAACTGGGTTTGGTTCCCAGCATATGGAGAGTAACAACTATCAGTAACTTCAATTCCAAGGGCTCCAATTTGCTCTCTTCTAGCCTCCTTGGGCATTGCACACATGTAGCCCACTTAGGTTCGTGCAGGCAAAACAATATACACAAAAAATAAAAATATATAGTAATTAAAAAAAAGAGATCAAAGATAAATTCTTCAGTATTTCCAGATGAACGTTTTTCTCTGCAATGATACTATGTAAAATCAATTATGGTGATTTCTGATCAAGGGAATCTACAGTTTTCATCTCTCATTAACGAGTATCCTGTCACTATTTTCAAATGGACGTTGTAGATTAAGGAAAGTATCTTTCATAGTTGTTCTCCCTGAGATGAGATGGACTGATGGCTCACTGTTGAGAGCAGGTCAGTAGCCCATGGTGTTCAGTTGACACTCCAGTGGGGTTCTGGTGTTCGGGTGACACCCAGCTACATCTGGTTCATGTTCACAGAGTGTGGAAACTGCTTAAGGTGATCTACCTGGGAAGCTATTGCCTTCTGTAAAAATGTATTATCATTCAACTAAGGAGATTTTGAAAGATTTAATGCATCTATGGAACTCTTCCCTATAAAGAGTCACACTGTCCCCCACTTACTGAGTGAAAGAAGAAAAGGTCAGTCTTTGACAAGGGTGTACAAAAACAACAACAACAACAACAAAAACCCTACAAAAAAACTAAACAGCTTCCCTTTAAGGTACACTTGGCTTTTAATTTCAAATGGTTAACAAATATTTTCATTGGCATTTTTCTTATTTTCACACATTTCTCTGTAATGAATGGCATAAAACTTTCACTTTCAAAAATGTCAAATGATCATTTCTTATTCATGCTTCTTGACAATTGCTACTTTCTCAATATATTATTTAGAGTTATTTGCAGAGTAGAGAAAATTGTATAGCTACTATTCTATTAAAAGTTTGATTCAGAGTTATATTTCTTTAAGTCAATTTTTGTTCTTAGCATGCTGTGCAGCAGGATAATATGCTGTAGAAGATTATTATGAAATATTAAACATCTAGGATTCATATTGTTTCTCATAATAACTTATATTGACTGAATACCTAATGTGAATATTGCACTGTGTTATGTATTACAACAGTATGTGGAATGTGAAGAAGACAATTCATCACTTTTCCCTCTGGATAATAGTCTAGTAAAAAAATGAAAAATGATGGGAGGCAGAGTCAGGCAGATTTCTGCTAGACTGAGGCCAGCCTGGTCCACATAGTGATTTCCAGGCTGGCTAGGACTAGGAAGACTCTGTCAAAAACAAAAACAAAAACAAAAACAAAAAACTGAACCCCCCGCCAAAAAACAAATAAAAATAATAAGTTGCAAAAGTAGAAATTATGTTTATTATAGTGGAAAATATAATAAAGTAGATACACCCTCATTTCTGACTATAAATTTTACTTTTATAATTTAATCAGATTTTAATCTTTTTTAAAATTAAATCAAATAATGAATAATTTTTGAGGAAAATTTAGTTTACCCAAATTAATTCCAGTAAGGATGGAAGGATGAAGTAGGTAGATTTTCATGTTGGAAGGACAGGAGAGATGGTTCTGTGGTTAAGAGCACTTACTGCTCTTGCAGAAGATCTGGATTTGGTGCCCAGAACCCACATAGTGGCTCACAATCAACTATAATTGCAGTTCCAGGAGATCCGACCCCCTCTTCTGGCCTTCAAAGGCACCACACAAATGTGGTGCACTTGCATACATGCAGGCAAAACAGTCTTATATATATATAATTAAAATAAATCAATCTTTGAAAAATGTAATGTTGTAAAGGAGCTACTTCATTAAATAGTGCCAGTGACAAGGGAGGCCACCAAGACAGTCTAGCAAATGTTTAGGCAAAAGTTAGGCCATAAAACATTTTGGAAGCATTCATATTCATTCATGAAGAATAAAACTGATACATAATTTGATATGTATAGTGAACAGGGAAAATTATAGGCAAGTATTTTATATAAGTGTTTCATTATTTTAACATGAAATGTTAGCAAGTAGACAGCATTATGGCCTCGGTGTTTTTCTCTCTAAAATTCATATGTTCGGTTTCTAACTCCTAAGGTAATGGCATTTTGAGATAGGTCTCAGGAGTTGATAAGGATTTGATGAGGTCATGAGACTGATCTGAGAGCTTAGTGTGCTGATGAGAAGAAACACCTGGGAGTTTGTTTGCTCTTCTCTCTCCACGGTGCCAGAACACAGAGGGAGGTAGCCGTTCACAAATCAGAAAGGGGGTTTCACTCTGAAGTAAATCAGTTGCCACCTTACCTTGGCAGCCTTGTCTCCAGAGCTGTGAAAAATTAATCTCTGTTGTTTAGGCCTCTCAACGTGGAGTGTTTTGTTATGGCAGCCCAAGTACTCTAATCCCAGTTTTACAGACAAGTGAGGTGCCATTATAACAGACACCTAAGAATGTGAAAATGGCTTTTGGACCAGGTAAGAGATGGGGGCTGAAGGAGTCTGGAAGTGCATAGTATAGAAAGCTAGGAATGCTGTGAAGAGAAGGTTCATAGAGATGTTAATATTAAAGGAGAAGTTCGTGAGGATCAGAAAGAGGAAAGGCTTAAATCTTAGCACACATATATAGACAACCCTGAAGAGGATGTCAGTAGGGATGTGGACATGAAAGACCACTCTGGTGAAGTCCAGGAACAGGTCACTGAAAACTGGAAGAAAGATGATACTTATCATGAAGTGGCAAAGAATGTGGCTGAATGTGGTGTACTGTGTTCTGAGATGAATTTCAGTGGTTATCTGGGATTTCTAAGAACATGAAGGGTCAGTTTGGTTTCTCCTGACTGCTTACAGAAAAATGTGAGAGGTGAATTAAAGGAAACACTCATAAGCATAAAGAAACAGAATTTGAAGATTTGGCAAATTTAAGCATCTTCATAATGAAAAAGTGAGGAAGTTTGTTGTCAGTACTCACACCAGGGGTATGACTGGACAGTTATTCAATATGAAGCTCATGGGCTCAACGCATGGACTTTGCCATCTCAGCAGAAGCCAGGAACAGACATGAATTATACCAGTAGAAACCCTGGCAGTCTGAACTACAAAGAACAAGAAAATCAGCACTGAATGAAGGGAGATGGCATGCTTCCTGGATTCTATAGGCTCAAACCACAGAGCAATTTAGCTATAAATGTGTGCTAGTCTTTAAGCAATGGGAAGAATCACATGTCCGGGAGCAGGACTGTTTCGTCATGGGCTTCAGAGGTCAAGGCCACCTGAGAGAGCTATGTAGAAAGGGATGTATAACCTTGCCAGAGAATAGATACTACCTGACAGATTCATGAAGGAGTACCTGACATTCCAGTGGGTCTGGAGTACAGAATGTTGAACAAAAAAAAAGGGTTATTCTCAAACCTTAGGCTCTAATGTAATTTGCATTATTAAGTTTCAGACTTCCTTGACACCTCTCATTTTTCCTTTCTTCTTTCTCCCTTTTGGAATGGGAATGACTGTACTCTCCCTGTCTAACAATTGTGTTTTGGAAGCACATAACCTGTGTGATTCCATGTACTCATGGTTGGAAAGGATTTCATTTTATGATTAATTATGTCTTGAGTGTTACTCATATCTGATTTAGATGATATTGGGAGGAGACTTTGGGCTTTGGATTTTAGAGCAGTTGCTAGATGAGTTGAGACTTTTGAGACTGATAATAAATGGACTTTGTATGCAAGGAGGATGTTAACTCTGAAGCAACGGGGGCATCATGATGTGTCTGTATATCCCTCTGCATGTCAAAGCTCTAATTCCCAATGGGACTGTATTTTATGGTAGAGTCTTTATTGAAATAATTAAGCTTAAGCAAAGTCTCTAGTTAGCTCCTTGACTGGATAGGATTAGCATCTTTGTAAGAAAAGACAATAAAGGGCTCTCACTGCTAGTGTACAAAGAGGAGGTCCCATGCATAGGAGATGTGGCCACTTATCTAAGTGTTAGGAAAAAGACTTCAGAATGAAAGCTACCTTGTCATCACCTTGACCTTGTACTTTTTAGTACTGCTCAAGAGAATAGTAGGAAATGCGTTTCTGCTCCATAAGCCACCTTCGGTCTGTGGTATTTTGTTAATGGCAGCCTAACTGAATCATTCTATATCCAGATAGAATACTTGGTATGCAAGTGTGGCTGACAATTAGAAAATTTAACAAAATAGCATATCTTTAAAAAAATGCTCATCTTCATTGTTGGTGAAAAAAAATCATTATTTATAATGAAAGTACCTGGAAGTCTATGACTTTAGGGTACTTTTTTTTTTCTATTTTTGGCCTTTTTGAGGCAGGGTCTCCCCATAGCTCCAGATGGCCTGGAACTCACTATGTAGACCAGGCTGGCCTTGAACTCACAGAGATCCGCCTGTCACTGCCTCCTGTGCGCTAGGATTAAAGGCATGTACCAACCATGCCCAGCCCAATACTTCTTTAATTTTACAAATGTATGATAATTCCAAAGCCAGTGTCTTTCTTAAGAAGCCTTTCCCACTGAGGTCAGGAACAAAGCAAGGATGACTGTTGCATTTGCTACTATACTGTGTTTTAGTGAAAGCAACAGCCAAGTAGTTAAAGAATGGAAAAGTAGACAAATGAAAACTAAAAGCATAAATGTAAAACTGTATTTACAGATATAACTAAGAAAAGCCACAGAAGCAGTGATACAGCTAGGAAAAGAAGTTAAGGACGATAGAAAACTAATAGATAAAAATCAATACTAGACAATCCCCAACAATGAGATAGCAGATGTGACAGATGCTAAATCTATATTAACAACATTGACAATAATGACAATTAGAAATACATTTAGTAGAGGTTTAAAATCATATGAAGGAAGTTTTTAAAGACATTAAGGAAGAAACAAATGTAGATTT
>NW_008344645.1:677516-697117 GCF_000622305.1 Nannospalax galili
TGGATCCAGAATAAAAAGACTCAGCATTATAAAGATGTGCACTCTCCCTAAGTTAATTTATAAATTCAATGTAATATCATCATATTTTTTTCTTTTTATGGTACTAGAATTCCAACCCAAGGACATGTATTCAACTACTAAGTTGTTACCTCCATTCCTCCATTCTCATTTCTTTGCTTCCTTATTTATTTTTAATTTTACAAGTTGATTTAAAATAAAGCCAGGTAGGAAAAGCTAAAAAAAACATTAAAAATAAATATGATAGAGTAGAAATAACTTCAAATATTAAAACAAGATTAGGGAATCTCTAATTAAATTGCATGGAACTCGTGGCTAAACATCTCTCTCTCTCTCTCTCTCTCTCTCTCTATATATATATATATATATATAATGTATCAATGAAACAATGTAAAAACCCAGTAATAGATTAAACTACAGGTGAAAGTTTTGTATTTGAAAAATATGATGTCAAAAATTTCAGCTGCAAAGATAATCCTTTTAATAAATGATGCTGTATTCACTGGATTATCACTTGACTAAACAGAAAAGTAAGGTTCATACCTCAGTGATAAACAAGGATAAACTCAAAATCTCATGCCTCTGTGGATGTCCCCACGCCCATGCACACATGGGTATCATTAACAGGACTCATTGATATATATATATGAATGACATGAAGTTGGGAGGGGAGGCATATTGGCGAGACATGGGAAGAGTTGGGGGCAGGATTCGAGTAGATATGATCAAATTCTATTGTATACATGTATGAAAATCTCAAAAATAAAGACAAAAATTTGTTTTAAGACAAATCTCCCTGTAGACCCAGCTAGCCTAGAACTCACTATGTAGATCAGGTTAGCCTCAGTCTCTCAGAGATCTGCCTGCCTCTGCCTCCTGAATGCTGAGGTTAATAGCATGCCCCATCACACTCAGGGAAAAAAGTTAGAAGAATTATAATTATAAACACTGAAATAACAAAAGTTCTAGAAGAGTATGTAGAGAATTCCTCTACGACCTAGGTATTAGTTTAGTTCTATTTCCCATAATCTACATACAATTAAATAGTGAAAACTTGGGGCTGGAGAGATGGCCTAGCAGTTAAGAGCACTGACTACTCTTATAGAGGACCCAGGTTCAATACCCAGCACCCACATGGCCACTAACAACTGTCCACAACTCCAGTTCCAAGGAATCTGACACCTTTTTCTGATCTCCGCTGGCATTGCATGACATGGATGCATTTACATACATGTGGACAATACACTCATACACAAAAATAAAAACAATATATGTATTTTTTTGTCTTTTTAAGACAGGGTCTTCCTGTAGCCCCAGCAGTCCTGGAACTCACTATGTAGGCCAGGCTGGCCTTGAACTCACAGAGATCCACCTGCCTCTGCCTCCTGAGTGCTGGGATTAATGGTGTGCACCACCACACCCGGCAATAAAAAATTAAAGAAATATATTTGAATTACTAGGCAAATCAGAAGATGAGATAAAATATTTGATGAACTCAGACCATATAGTATTGGTTATTCTCTCATTTAATGGATTATAAGCTTCATGAAGGTAATAGTGCTGAGGCTCCTTTTCATCTTTAAGTCACAGTGTTTTCCACAACATCTGGCATGTAGTAAGTGCTCATTTTGAAGTAGAAGCTACCAGAGAGTAGCAAATAGGAAGCAATCAGTGAAGAATATCCTCAAAGATAAAATGATGACATGCAAATACAGAGAAACTATTCTAGAATAAGAAATGGGGTGGTTTTAAAAACCATGATAGAATGCAAACAAGAAGCTGTGCGTGCAGCAAAATTTTTTAGTAGAATGTCAGAAAAGTAAGAAAAGTTCCATCTGTTGGCTTTTTTCTCCCCATGGAGTAGGAGGACAGGTAGCGTGAGCGTGAAGCGTGGTGTGGGAAGTAGACGAGCAAGAGAGGGATGACTAAGAAGGTCTAGGCAGAACCAACGCAATAATCCTGAAACCACGAATCTGAAGCAGCCACCATCTACAGTAGTGGAGGATTTTCCCAGGACACCAAGGCTGAGAGAAGAGAAAAGGAGCAGTCAAGGGACTCAGCCTGGGTTGAGAGGCCTGAGGGGAAGCACAGCAGGTCGAGGAAGTGCGAATCTCAGGCCAGGTTTTATTTTACCATCTACCTGAACTCTTTTTAATCTCTGACCATTTTTGAAATGGATAGCTTGACAATTCTAACCTACAGTGTGAGTCATAAAGTAGAAAGCTGAAAAAAGGTTGATGAAAGGGAATATGAAGTAACTGAGATTTTAAGAGAGCACAGGAGCATTGAAATTGAGTTTGATGAGGAATCAACTAAGACTGGATGAAAAGGAAAGGAAGAAGATAATTTAATCAGTTGATACAAGAATCCAAGAAGATATTTTAATAAAATATTAAAAAATAACATTTTGGGGCTGGGGAGGTGGCTTAATTGGTAAAGTGCTTCCTGCAAATGTATGAAGACTGAGTGCAGATCAGTAGCACTCATTTAAAAAGCCAGAATTATGCTACACAGTGTAATTCCACCAGTAGGGTGATAGAGATGAGGGCTTGCTGGCCATCCTGTTTAGCTCATCAGTGAACTGCAGGTTCATTGAAAGATCTGTCTCAAAAACTAAGGCAGAGGGTGCTGGAGCCATGGCTCAGTGGTTAAGAGCACTGGCTACTCTTGCAGAGGATCAGGGTTCAGCTCCCAGCACCCACATGGTGGCTAACGACCTTCTATAACTTCAGTTCTAGGGATCTCATGCCCTCTTCTGGCCTCTGCAGGTAAAAACTAATGCAGAGAGTAGTTGACAATAGATCCAAGGTCAACTTCTGTCCTTCACACCCACATGTCCATGTACACACATGAACTTGTACACACACCCCCATATATACACAAGCATACACCACACACCCCCAAAATCAGAAAGAAATTGTTAGTATGGAAATTGTACTAGGAGAGAGCATATCCACTCCATAACACATTTGCAAATGCTACGGGAGAAGACTCATCATCTTATAGGAAGTTGACCTTCATTGAAGTGGGTTGAACAATAGCCTTCAAATATTCATGTTCATCTCAACTTCAGAGTGTAACTATTTTGGAATAAGACTTTATATAGATATAATTGAAGCAAATATTAAGATCTACTGACTTGGGATGAGCCTGAAGTCTGATGTAAGTTCTTGTGAAAGATTTGGAGGAAGACATAAGATATAGATATGTAGCAATGTGAAGACAAGAAGGGAGGCAGACTGTTATAGGAAGTAATTCAGCTTTATGTGAAATATTGGCCTTCTATCATGAGTTGATTTGTTCTAAGTGCTGTTAAATATCCCATCCTTATGAGTTATTTACAAGGCCCTGGTGATTTTCAACAGCTATTTTAGTTCATTCTTTAATTTTATCCAGTCATTTATTGATTCAAAAATGTTTTTTGAGCATCAACTATATGCCAAGTAGTGTTCTAAAGAATGTCAGAAACACAATAGATTCCAAGGTGGTGGCTCATGCCTTAAATCTGAGCACTTGGGAGGTAGAGGCAGGAGGAGGATCAGGAATTCAATCCAAACTACATAGTGAGTGCAAGGCTATCCCTGACTTCATGAGATGCTGCCTCCCCCCCGCAAAGCAAAATAAAACAAAACAAAAATGAAATCATGAAAAACAAGACCTACGTCCTTATGGAATTACGTTCTAGTGAGTAAAATGAATAGAAAACATTAAACACTGCACTTTTAACTAGTGACAGTGTAATGAAGAAAGCAGGTGGGAGTAACACCCTGGACAGGGCTGGGTGAAGGATGTCTCTGACAGGGCAGCATTGAGATGACTGATGATTGCAAAGGCAAAGGGATTTGGGGAAAGTTTTTATGTCTTAAACTAGAATAAAATGAAGTCTGATGCAGAGTCAGATTATCATGTCCCAGTAGTTTTCTGTTTCCTGAATTTAGTGGTCAGCAAGAATGTGGTATGTATTCTTGATCCACACAATATGAATATGTAGGGCACATTTTAAAAATAAGGCTTGCCAAGGATTCATAAGGAATTCATTTGGAAGAATGTGAATATTCTAAAATGTAAAGCTGTATTATAGGCATGATCAGACTCACCATTTTGCCCCACTGAGTATTTCTTGCATCCAATTAAGCAACCTGACTGCTTTGTCATTATGTCATCAGTCTGCACACATTTAAAGCAGCAGATGAAACGTTCCCAAATTACTCTGCACTTTCACTTGAAATTAGTGCTTATTTTAAGCTGAATCTTGGTGCTGGAAAAGGCTCACTTTATTGCTATCACACAAAATTAAGACAGTGTTTACAAAGGTAAAAGAAAATGGAAAGCTGCTTTTATCCAGGGAATTGAGTTAGCATAAGGATCCAATCTAGATAATTTATATGAAAAGCCCCAGTTTTTCAGCAGTCTGTTCTTCATTTGTCTTTGCAAATGCAACAAGCATTCTGCAGTCACTTACCCTGCAAATCATCTACAATTGTTTCATCATGTTATAAAATAACTGATGTATTTTAAAATCAGATTGCTAGAAACATAAACACATTTATATGTATTTTTTCAAATCATGGCATGCTTAAAAATCACTTATAACAAGCTATCATTTGGATTTCATTTTCATATAGATGTCCATATTTGTAAATTTAATGTTTAATGACATAAAAGAGTGGTATAATGATTGAAAAGTTGCTAACAAATATAAGCAATTTTCTTTCCATAAATAGAAGCTACTGTTGGCATCATAACAAAGCATACTGCGATCTGAATGAATACTCAGTTTACATAATATTTTGAAACTTTCCCAAGGTTAAGACATTTTTTCAGAGTCTTTATTTTAGACTGATACAGCATAACTATGCACACTCATGTTATGCAATGTGGTGCCAGGACACATGCATACATTGTGTCAATACTTTTAAAATTTACTAACTCTGGGATCGTAGTTCTAGGATTTTCTTTTATTTCATTTTATCTATAAGCCATCAAATCATCTGATTTTTTTTTCTAATTTTTATACATGCTGTTGAAACTTCAGCAAGGAATTTAGAAAGCAGAGAGAACAGGAGAATGAAAAATTAGTTTCCACAGTAAAGAGTGAATAGCAAAATTATTTTAGTGTTGTACCCCACAGTATTTCCCTTCATCCTTTCCTCCACTTTATTACTTTGAATAAGAATCTCAGAAATTATTTATATAAACTTGATATTTTTTCTTTAAACCTTGTAAGTTTTAAACAGATGTTTAAGATGTGATTACTAAGTCATATTCCAGGTAACTTACATTTTTGTCACAATCTCTATGATGCAGAGATAGGAGATAGGAACAAAGATAAAATATGCCTTAGATATTCTTTACTGGGTTTAGTAGACTATAGAGCGAAAACCTTAACAGTTTAGCCTTCAGCATTACACATTGCATTTTAATTAAAATCCCACTGATAAAATAATCAGCATATCCTAGTGCAAGGCTTCTGTTGAGGTTATGAAGTTGCACTGCTGATAAATTGCAGTGTAGGCAATCCACTGCTGATAATTAAAAGTTAACTATGGCTAAGAATACAGTGATAAGAATTGCTAATGCCTCTATCTAAGCCATTGCACTGAGTGTGAATGTTGCTTTCAAAAATTCAAAATCTTCTCCTACAAATAGGTGTCTACTTAAATATTTCTTGATGCATCTTTCTAAATGGATAATGCAATTATATTACAACTGTATTGAGTTTTACACATTATGACGAATTTTCTTTTCTAACTATCAAAACTTCAGCATGTAGTTTAGGAGGATGAAATGATTTTCTAGAAAGTCACATTGCTGGTAGGTAAAAGACTTGTGCCATACATCCGTAACAGTTTGCCTTTCAAGATCATTAGCATGCAAATGCCAGAGATCATTAAAAACAGAATTCAGGGGTTAGAGAGAGCTTAGTGGTTAAGAGAGCTTGCTGCTATTCAGAGGTACCAAGTTTGGTTCCCAGTATCCAAGTCTGGTGGGTCACAATTGCCTATAACTAGAGCTTTAGGGGGTTCAATACTCTTTTCTGGCCTCCAAGGGCACCTGCACACATATAGCATACAAATACAGAGACATGCGCACATAAAAATTTCAAAGAAATCTAAAAATAATTCAATAGTATATGGAACTTACCTGTTTTTCCAGGGGCATCACTTTTCTAAGCTGGTTGTTATGTGATAGGGCATGGTTGTGTTTTCATGCTAAGCCAGCTCTCAAAACCCAGTTTTCTGTAAGAACTATGGGATTTGTTCTGAAGTTTTCCAAATGGATTCCTTATAGTACTTTCTGTAAGAGCTGCCTTCCAAAATTAGTTACTTGAACTAACACAAATTCCAGACACTAAACATGGACTTAGTGAGAGCAGGCAGACATAATTGTTAACTTTTCTGTAATAATCTCTGGCCACTGCACATTATTTCTTAATTGAATTTCTATTTTGTGATGCAGATTAAAAAAACTCTTCCTCCAAATCTTAATCTTTTATTTTCACTGCAATATTTATGTCATCTTTGATTTCAGTGATATGAGTATTTTGAAAAAAATCATTGCTGGGTTGATTCTTACGTGTTTCAAATTATCTTGTGTTATATTTCAGAAAGCTCATACCATGATATCCAATTATGAGTGTGCAACTTAATGTTCCAGATTATGACAGTAGAAGCCTCTAACCACTGTGAAATCATTATAAAATAACTCATAGTCCTGCATGGGTGATTTTTAAATTTTTATTTTAGTTTCAATAACCTTCCTGATTTTAATGAGCTTTTCAGTATATTGGAAACCATGTATAGTGAAATACCTCCCAGTAGGATATGTGGTTTGAATCCAATGACATTTTATTTTTTTCAAATTAATAGCCAAAATAGCTACAGAGTTGTTTTCCCAAATCCTACTTTCAAATTGAATATAAATGCAGATTGTTATTTTACATACTGCAAAGGATCTCCAATAACATGGCCAGCTGGCAAATGAAGGCAAATGATTCCTGATCCTTGATTTTGATAAGCATATCATGAATTTCTTTTTAATGATATCCTTATAGATTAATATTGGAATCTGTTGACATTCCTTGTCATGCACATCAACTGAGCAGAAAATACGTCAAGGAACATTTGGAGCACCTGGAAGAAGGCTGAGTTAGAGTCTAAAAATACTTACAGGCTATCCATTCAGGGTCATGAAATGCAATATTCAATGTAAGAGGCTAAAGAGATTATGAACACTGCTGTTTCAATTTATACACACCTGAACTGAGGGCCTTGAAACTAAATAACTGGTTCCAGGCCACAGGTGATAAGCTATCTAAGTTAATACCATGATGTAGTTGAGTATCTTAAGAAATGATGAAACCTAACACCTTGATGGCAGAAAAACTGAAGCCCCAGGTTTGTTCATGATTCTCCACATAGCCACGGTCTTAAAATGTTCTCAGGTTTGTCTTTTAAATTTATTTCCATTTGTTAATAACAATAAGAGAAATGAACTTTTATTGAATACCAATCATACACACTACATATTTTATATACATTTTTCAAAGTTTTATAAATAAGCTACAATGTAGACATACTTGTTCATTAACAGTCAAATAAGAGATATATGAAATTAGTCAGAAATGGGGAAGATTGTCACTATAACCAAATCTATAAAAAAAAAACTGAAGAAAACATAAAATGCCAAGATAAAGCAGCAAAACATGTTCCTGAATCAGTTATAAGACAAGTTAAGTGCTTTAAATCTGACCATTTATAAACAGCAACAAAATCCATATAAAATACGGCAAGGATGAAGAGGAAATGTGAAGGTGGAATTGAGCTTGTTCCGCCTTTCCTATTTCAGAGATATTGGAGTTGGAAGTTGCATATTTAATTCTTGAGGGATGATAGACTCCTATGAATATTGATGTTAGGACATAGAAATTGATGTGTACTATTAAAAGTGAACTTCCTTATTAAAGTCGCTTGTTTTATTTAAAGTAGAGAAGAGCACGTGGTGGTGGATATTGTGAGCTGTTATCCTCAACATTTATATATTATAAATAACTCCTTACATTGTACAGTGCAGACAACTAAAATGACTTGCATGTGCTCAGATTGCAGATGTGTTTTAGGACATACTAGATACAGATGTTCACTGACATGTGAACACGGAAGTGAGAGAGAGGGAGTACAAAGCATCTGTTTCCTGATAGAGACAACAGTGAAACCAATGCAGCGCTGGAAAGAAACACCAGCTAAGATATAGGATTGGTAGTTTCCTGAGTGTGAGAAGAATCTCATGGTCACATTTTCTCATTCAGCATTTTCTATAAACATCATGGCAGACTTCTCAACCAAAGTCAGGACTGAGACAGGGCACTCCTGGGAGCAAGAAGTTTCCCAAAGCCTACTCTTCCAATCCTTTCAAAATTGCTACAAACTGTGGAACTGCCTGATATTAAAGTCCCCTGTACTTAAACTACTCAGTTATCACAGTCTCTCACTCTCGCTCTCTCCCTCTCTCACACACAGACATACACACACACACACACACACACACACACACACACACAAGCACACAGACTCTTGCTCTCTGTAGAATTAAAGGTACTCTTTAATTAAGCTCAGTGATTACTTATAAGATATAGGCAAATGGGATAAATTCATCTTGTAGTATGTGAAATAAAAATTACTTAGAGATGGGGCTGGAGAAATGGCTCAGTGCTTAATAGCACTGGCTACTCTTGCAGAAGACCCAGGTTTGATTCCCAGCACCCACGTGATGCCTAACAACTGTCCATGGTAACTCGAGTTCCAGGGGGTTTGATGCCCTCTTCTGACTTCCGTGAGTATTGCACAACATGGGTGCACTGACATACATGCAGGCAATACTCTGATGCATATAAAATAAAAATAATAAAATATGTTTTCAAATATACATAGAAAGAGATGTGACCAAAACAAGGTGGCTCTGAAAGGATGGCTAAAGGCATTTTGAGAAATGAAAACAAAGAATTGTCAGGATGTAATAGTACACATATCAAATGAGGAAAATGTTCATTATAAAATAAATAAATTATACAAATAGTGTCATTTTAAAAGAATACAAATTGAATTCCATAATGAATCTTTAAGCATCAGAAAATATAGAACTAAAATACAAATACTGAAACTTCCTGTAATTATAAAAATTCAGTTGAAACAATAAATATAACAGCAAGAAACTTAATTCCCCTCTCCCTAAACCAGGAGCTAGCAAAGATCTGTGCAGAGATAGAAAGTAAATATTGTATGCTTGGAGGTTGTGCTGGATAGCTTTAGTGTCAACTTGACACACCTGGGTTGAGGGAGCCTCAATCGGGGAATTGCCTCCATTGGACTGGCCTGTGGCCATGTCTGAAGGGCATCTTCTTGATGAGTGATGTGGGGGGGCTCAGCCCACTGTGGGTGGTGCCATCCCTGGGCAGGTGGGCCTGTGTTGTGTAAGAAAGCAGGCCGAGCAGGGGCCAAGGGAGCAAGCCAGTAAGCAGCGTTCATCCATGGCCTGTGCTCCAGGAGCTCCTGCCTCCAGCTTCATGCCCTGAGTTCCTACCTTGGGCTCCCTGATGAACTGCGACCTGGGAGTTGTAAGCTGAATAAACACTTTCCTCCCCAAGTTGGTAGTGGTCAGAGTGTTTTGTCACAGCAATGAAGAAACAAACCAGGACAAGGTTCCAGAGTGTGGGGAATTGCTGTGACAGACCTGACCTTGGTGTTTTTGGGAGGACTGTGGAAGTGTTTGGAACTTAGGGCTGGAAAAGTCATTGCGTGCTCAGAATTTGTTGCAGTGGAGCTTGGAACAGTTATGCTGAAAGAGCTGTAGATGATGGAGGCCTGGCTTGTGAAGCTTCAAAGGGAAACAGAGACCATCAGGGCTGTACGTGTGAGATTTTAGCTTGAGAATCTGTGGGTTCTGGTCAGCTGGGGCTGAAGAATCAGCTGTGATTAAGAAAAGACCAGAACCTGAAGTAAAACCTTTGCTTTATTGGGACAATTGATGCTGGTTAGCTGGGGCTGAAAAATCAGTTGTAAGTAACGAGAGACCAGCATCACTGTGATGGAGTCTTCTGGGAGGTATTTCCTCAGGGTCAGCACACAGAGGGGACCTGCACCTCTATTTCAAGCTGGAAGCAGGACTTGGTAATGTGTAAGAGTCTCCTGCATGGTTCTGGTGTTGAAAGCATGAAGGGGTCACAGAGAGCAGCTGAGGCTTGGCACACAGAGGCCAGGAAAGGCCATAGGTGAAAGTGCAGCTTCAGTTGCAGTGAAGACCCCAGGACTGAAGGGGTCATGGAGAGAAACTGAGGCTTTGCACCCCAAGAGGCAAGAAGAGGCTATTGGTGAAGGTGTAGCCTCAGTTTCAGTGGCGACCCCAGCTTTTTGGAGATGCCGGGACCATGGGACGACCACCAAGGACAGCGGCAGGTGTGGCATGGAGCTGGCCTGGGTCTGCGAGATGAGCTGAGTGTGTTGTGGACTGCAGAGTCAGAGCAGTGGAACTGCGAGTACACTTTGGAGTCAGAAGATCGTGAGTGAATCCCAGATGTCCAGCCTTGAGCTACTTTGCTGGACTTTGGTTTTGCTTAGGTGTGCCCGATTCTTCCCTTTGAAATAAGATAGTACTTGTTTTGGATTTTACAGAAACCCACCCATGGTTGAGACTTTTAAAAGAGACTATGGACTTTTAAGTGTTTGGATTTTGTTTTAAGGACTGTGGGGTTTTTAAGGTTCTACTGTCTTATGTTGTGATATTAATGTTAACATCATATCTTGGGGACAAGAATTGGAAAGCTTATGGTTTAGTAGTGATGTGTTTGTGCGTCAAGTTGACAAGGGGTCAATTGTGATGGATAGCTTTAGTGTCGACTTGACACACCTGGGTTGAGGGAGCCTCAGTCGGGGAATTGCCTCCATTGGACTGGCCTGTGGCCATGTCTGAAGGGCATCTTCTTGATGAGTGATGTGGGAGGGCCCAGCCCACTGTGGATGGTGCCACCCCTGGGCAGGTGGGCCTGTGTTGCATAAGAAAGCAGGCTGAGCAGGGGCCAAGGGAGCAAGCCAGTAAGCAGCATTCCTCCATGGCCTGTGCTCCAGCTCCTGCCTCCAGGTTCCTGCCCTGAGTTCCTACCTTGGGCTCTCTGATGAACTGTGACCTGGGAGATGTAAGCTGAATAAACCCTTTCCTCCCGAAGTTGGTAGTGGTCAGAGTGTTTTGTCACAACAATGAAGAAATAAACTAAGACAGAGGTACATAAAGTTTTTCTCACTCGTAAACAACACTACCACAAATGCTGTATAAACAAATGTGGCTATACAATAAACTTTATAAAAACAAGTCTCAGGTGGTCTGTACTGTTTATAGTTTGCCAACTTCTGTTCTAGACTACAATTGATCCAAAATGTAAGTAGATCTGATACTAAAGCAAGACTTATCTCACTGAACTGACCATATTATAAATTGACCATAATATGATCAGAGGACCCACATACCTAGTTGTATGCTTACCTCATAGGTAGTAACATCCTTTGCCCACAACCGTAATACCCCATCCATCTGATGACATGACAGTCAAGCCATGTGCGTGTCTCATAGGTAGCACCACTCCATCCCTGTGACCCCAAGCCCCCATCATTTGAACATCTGTGACTAAGTCCCTGGTATACTCCCAAGGAATCCTCCACCTCCCCCTACTCATTGCATCTCTAATGTTGTCAGCCAAAGATCTCTGAGTGTCTATGCTGCACAATTATGACCCTCTACCTTGTCCCTCTGGCACTCCAACCTTGACTTCTAAGGCACTGTAGCAAGAACCTGTTAACCCTATGGAGGGTTCATTCATGCCTTGACATAGCTGAGCTAGGACCAGTCTGATACCCCAATCCCATATTTCCATTGAGTGACCCTAAGACTGAACCTTAAGTGGAATCCAGATGTTCCAAAACCCACAAAGATGGGGTAACAGCAATAGATACCCAAAAGCACACTCAACAAAATTTACCAGCTATACATTTGACAGAGGGTTAGAACCTAGAATATACAAAGAACTAAACAGCAAGAAAACAAATAACTCAATTTTAAAAATGACTTATGGTAGCTGTTGATTACCCCCAAGATAAAAGTGCCACCACTGCACCCATGTCATTTGCTGTGCCAGTCATTGATGTGGTTATTTGGTCATGAAGCTGAGGTTGGACCATTGACTGATGTTGTCTCTTAGCAGTTTGCATAGAGATGTCCAAATCTATGAGAGCTAGCCTTCAGAGGAGGTGACTTCCAGGTCAGTTCCAGCTCTATTACTCCAAATCTTCTGTTCACAGTATGTCCTGTCTTCAGCAATAGGGTCTTACCTTCAAGTTCTGGGAGGCAATCAAGAGCTGCGGCAATAAGCTGTGTAATTTTGGAAGTTTCTTGGACCACCCTGGCCAACAACTCAAGGGAAGATTTCTCCTGTCTGGCCCTGTTTCTTATTCTATACCCTTCAGCTATGTACATGGACTCATGTAGATTCCCTTGATAATACCAGTATCCTACAGTCCCACCTCTCTTGAGCACCTTCTTCCCCTTTATCCCCTAGTCCCTTGCATAACCATCTCTCCCCCCATTTTACCTATTTCTCCCTTAGCAACACTTGTCTCCTACAGTTCTTCTCCCTCAGGTTCCTTCTTTCCCTTTACCTCCCTGATTCCCTTCCATTTTCCTAGTTCCTGCGGTTATATCAGGACATATATTCATATATAAGGATTTGGTGTTAGGATCCATAAATGAGGGAGAACAGCCACATAACTGGACTTAAAGCCCTCTCAATGTGAGGAAACTCATATGTGGAAATGTAAACATAGCTAAATACATATGGCGGGAGAGGTCTTAGATCTTAGGAAAAAATCTAAGGCTATCACTTCCCTAGACAAATGTAATGGGGGGCTTTTTTTGAGACAGAGTCTCCCTGAAACCCCAGGTGGCCTGGAACTCACTATGTAGACCAAGCTGGCCTAGAATTCACAAAGATCTGCTTGCCTCTGCCTCCCAAGCGCTGGGATTAAAGGGATGCACCATTCTGTGCAAAATATGGATCCTTGTGTTTACAGACAAGTATCCCAGTCACTACTCATCAAAGAATCTTCTTTTGAAACAGACCCATACTATTACAGAGTTCCACAACTGGTCACACACAGACATTGTCTGTGAATTGCCCAAGTCTAAGTGGCAAATCTGCAATGCAACCTCTACACCCAAGGCTCACAGAACATAGAAGAAAGGGTAAAGAGGACACTAATGCATCTCTCAATTCTCATCAATGAAGTTCCCTCATGCAACAGCGGTCCCAGAACACAAAAGGTCTTGGTCAATGCATGAAGAGTAAAAGTCTGCAGAGTGTGGATCCTTGGACAATATATTAAACTCGATTCACCCAGGACTCTGGGACCATCATTGAAGAGGGATCAGAAATATTCTAAGAGCTAGAGAAAGGTACATGATCATATGGAAAAAGAGTCCTACAGGCTCTTGGGACCTTGTTCATATGAACCTACAGCAATGGTGTAAGCATGCATAAGACCCACGCAAACTCAAGAAGACAAAACCCCAGTGCAGAATGGTGGAAATGGACCACAATCCCTAATCTTAGTTGAAGAATTATTGGGATATGATTACTGCTGGATGAGGAAGAGCTGATATTCTTAAAGGAAGGGACTCTAGATGGGTTGCTTAGACCCCAGTGGATGAACGTGCACTGAGGGACATCCGGAGACACTAACTTGACATTATAGGCCTTAACACAAATGACAGAGTGTATGAATTCCAGTGGGGTGGGGGCTATGGGAGGTGCCAGTGGGGAAGGGGGTATAAAGATGGTTAAGATTGATTAAGATGTTCTATATGAAATACACAAAAATTCAAAAAAATTTACAAGAAAGAAAATGGGTTATGGAACTGAACAGTGAGTTCTCAAAAGAAGATACGTGAATGGTGAAGTTTTTTTTTTTGTTTGTTTGTTTTTGATGTTCAACATCCTTAGCCATCAGGAAAAGCAGATGAAAATTTCTTTGCGATTTCATCTTACCCCAGTGAAAATGGTTAAGATCCACAAAACAAATGATGAAAGATGCCATCCAGGAGGTGGAGAAAGGACAAGACTTACTCACTGTTGGTATGAGTACAAGCTGGTATAGACACTATGGAAATTAGTGGGGAGGTGCCTCAAGAAACTAGAACTAGATCTAACTAGGACTTAGTTGTGCCATTTCTGGGAATATAGCCAAAGGATTTTACATTCTACTACAGAGATCCTTGCTCATCCATGTTCATTGCTGCTTTATTCACAATGGCCACGTAATGGCAACAGCCTAGATGTCCATCAGCTGATGAATGGAAAATGAAAATATGAAAACTTATCTGTAAAGAAAAATGAATTAATGATTTACAGGTAAATAAATGTAGCTGGAAATAATCATACTGAGGGAGGTCACCTGGACCCAGAAAGACAAACACCACATCTTCTCTCTCATGTGTGGATACTAGCTTTGAATCTTTAGACATGTCTGTTTAAATTAGAATACCCATAGAAATCAGGAAACTATAAAAGGGAAAGGAGGGATGTTCAGGGAGGGAGAATAGTAAAACACAGTTCTATGAAGGGGAACTAGAATGATGGGGCAAGAAGGGTTAAGTAGGGTGGGAGGAAGGGAAAGGGAGAGGAGTGAATGTGGGAAGGGATAACCAACATTAAAGACCTTTAAGAAGCTATATGGAAACCTACTATTGTAGAAGCTTCCTATAATATATCCATGTACATACACAAAAAGAGTTTAAATGGAGTTATACAAGAGAGATAATGCCTCTCTAAGACATCATAGGCTATCAAACAAAAAGTCGAGTGCCAGGTGTGGGTTACCTCTCTTCAAATTATTAGTCAGTGAGGCTCCATAGAACCCCATATAAGCTATTGCCATTCTTGTGACTACCATCCAGAATTTGATGGTAATACCCTATTGTTGAAGACACCACATACTTGAGTCATAGGACATAGAGAAATCAAGCTGGTACTAACCTAGAAGCTTCATTACTACTGATTAACTTTCATAGTGCTGGACAGTGCAATGCATGTTACTGAGGGAGAAAACTAATCAACAGCTTTTCCCAGCTGTGAACTCTGGGAGTTGGCCTGGCAAGATCTGTCCATTTGTGTAATACTGACATGAATGTTTTAGAATTGACCAACCTCTTTCTGATTGGTTTTAAGGCTCTCTCCAGAAGACAGAACTAATGCCTGGTATTGTTAACTGTGCCAAGAATCCATGGCTGGGTATGTCATAGGTTATAGAGGAGAGCCTACTACTATTATTCTACTAAACTGACAAAATATTAAACCGTCCCCTAAATACTTCTCTTTATACCCATAGATTAGTAGTTCTCAGTACTCATAAGAGAGGCCTCTTTTTGCAGTAGATGATGGTTAATACAGGGACTAACAACTAGTTAACGGGCAGAGAATAAGATGCTGTGGTATGCTCAGTCCTAAGTGAGACATTCATATCACACCATCTCCCCCAAGGCTCAGGGATCATCATGGAAGAGGGAGCAGAAAGATTTTAAGAGCCATAAGTAATGGAGCAATGCTACAAAACAGTGTTCTTTTAGACATGACAGGGTCCTTGCATGCATGAACTCACAGTGGCTGTGACTGCATGCATAGGACCTGCACAGAGCCAAACCAGTCAACATTCCAACATAGACGGGGAAAGGCTCATGAAGCACCACCCCTAGCTAAAGAACTATTGGCAATTGATGGCTGCTGGGGGAGGGAGAGTTAGTTTTCTTTGGATGTAGCTCCTGATAGGCTTCCCATGTTCCAGTGGATGGCCCTACACTTGTGTACATACAGGCATCACTAAATGGGTATGAAGTGGGGAGGGAAAAATGGTGGGAGTGTTGGGGGGTAGCAAGTGGTGGGGATTTGATCAAAACACATATTTGTGTATGAAATTTTTAAACAAGAAATTAAAAATTAATTTATTATGATCTCATGTAAACAGAGAAATACTTCTGAGTTATCTAGGAACAAAATTGACAATATAATAATAGAAACTGATATTTATTAAGGGCTTTCTGTGTCTGGCACTGAGCAATTGGCAGCATTATTTCATCTAGTCCTCACAAAAATGTCATAAAGTGGATTCAATTATTCTATGTCCACTTTACAGGTAATAAACACTGTCATACATTAATGAATCCTGCGTCTCAACTGTCTTCCCTCACTTGCACATTATATTCCTGCAAAGCAAGTCTTCATCATCCAGGTGCTTTCCTGTCGCCATGCTCCCCACCTCCTCATTGCCTAGAGGACCTTAGGCTACATTACCACTAGTGCATTTCAGGCCCTTCCCAAAGTACAGCTCAAATGTTGCTTCTATAAAATTTCCCCCTTTCCACTTCAAATACAGTAAACTGCCTTCCTCCTCTGCCCTTGGGGGAGGTTTGTGTTCTCTGATTGTGGTTGTATCATTCTTTACAGTAAGTGCATACCTTTGCTATCCTTTTTATGCAAGCCACTAGATAGGTGAATTTATTCTCATCAGTTCAAAATTTTTAATAACTCATACAGCAGTAATATTCATATATACTGAATTTATCATGGTTCTCTTTTCATAATGAGATCAGTGTAGTTTATCAGCCTTTCTTTTTTCTAATTATTATTTATTTTTGACACTTCCACACATATACACAATGTATCGTGTATATATTCATCCCATTACCCTCTCTTATTCCCTCTCACTCTTACAGATCCCCTCTTCCTCCCAACTTCTCTCCCTCTCCCTCCTACTTTTATATCTTATGTATTTCTGTAGGTCTTGTGCCATTTAAAACATTTATATTTATTATTATTATTATTTGTGTGTGTGTGTGTGTGTGTGTGTGTATGTGCATATGTATCATGGTATACATGTGGAGGCCAGGGGACAACTTTTGGGAGTTCTCTCCTCTATCATGGGTTCTGGGGGATCAAATCTGGGTTGTCAGATTTTATGTTCTTAGAGATATTTTTATACTTTATAAAAAGTGAGTAATATATACATATTATCTACTACATCTTATTGTCATCTATCATCTATCTAATCTATTATGTATGGAGATAGATAGGCATGGATAGTAAAATTATGTAATTATTGTATATATGCATATTATACCATACATTTACATTGGGAAGGGGTATATGTTAGAAGGGGAACCTTAAAAGCCACACAGGACTCATTTGGATTAAGCTGTCTAGGACAGAAAGAAGGTTGGGTTCCATCTTGGGCCAGACTTCTTTCTGGTCAGTTTTCCTATCGGAATGTGAAGTACAAACTCCAGAGTCAAAATCATCTGGTCACTCCAATGAGCTAGTGTGGCTGCATTTACAAAATGTAACTAATTCATGTACTTCTCTGTGAGGAAGCCATTACAAGAGCTGTGAAATGCTGTTAACAATTTTAGCAGTCATGTGTAATCACAATACATTATGTAACAGATGTGCCCACTAAATTTAATTTGAAGGAAGAACAAAGATTCATTGAAGTTAGTAGAATAGCTTATGACTAGAGATTTCTGCAAAGCTATCCAGTTTCTACAGGAGATTTCTTCACTATTTTGTGTTCTTTTAATCTCACAGACAAGCATAATTCTTGTATGATAAAAAATAATTGTAATACTTGCTTTTTGTTTTCTTGGTGATAAATAACAGTTAGAGAGGATGGTCTTCTGTACCTCTCTAAACACCATTCACACTGTGAATGCCATCTCTATTCACACTGTGGCAAGAAATATGCTCAGGTAACAAAGTTGAACATTTAAAATAAAAATCAGAGAGAAAGCAGACTTTTCTACCTTTGAATATGGGGGAAAAAATCTCTAGTAAACCATAAGTTGTTTTATAGACTTCCTAGTACAGTGGTGTTGAGATAAAATAGGCTTACTGAAAATGAAGGGGTTTTGGTGAGTTGTTCTTGTTTTCTTTTTTTTCCCGAGGTGAAGAAAAACTCTAATCATTCTGACTCTTAGACATAGTCTTGATGAAGGAAACCAGTATCTTTCCCATGTTATAGAGAAAAAAATATGTAACAAAAGCACTTCTTTTCCACAAGAAAACCTGCCTTAACCACACTACAGCTCCCGAGGGAATTTCTATGTCTCTGGATCTATAAAAACAAGAACAAAACACTTTGTTTTCCTCTAGGGAATAATACCAGAAGCAGAGACAGATGTGGCCTTTACCCAGAGTCCTGTAGCACATTGACTAGAGAACTCTACTCAGGCAGCTTCAGAGAAGGGTTGAGCAAAAGATATTTTAGGAGGTTCCACTGAGAAGTATTTAGTAGAAGCCCATGAATCCAGGGGAACAAGGACACACTTCTTGGTGTTCTTTACTTGTAGAGTGATTAAAGCAGGAACAGATTGGCAGCCCTTCTAGGATAGCTGAGAAGTCATGTGCTTGTGCGCTGACCCTGAGTGATGGGAACTCGCTGCCTTTAAAGAATGCAGCCAGGACTCAGAGTCACAACCAGCCTGAACAGGAGCAGCAAGGGCTTTCTTTGGAGCAGCAGAGTATAGTCAACACACATAAGCTGTTCCTGATTTTCTCAGCCTCTCATTTCAGAGACAAGAGAAAGAGCTTAAATCGTAATTTTAAGAATTAATAGATTAGGCTTCTCTCTCTGGGGTAAGTCGATTGGGCATTCCATGACTAGACTCCCCCAGCCTCAGTCACCCTCCCAGCTCCCCGGCTGGTCTCTCTTCCTAGCCTGGGCCCTGATCCATTCCCTGTCTTGGCGCCCCAGACACATGGGGAACCACCACTGCTTCTTCCTGATCCTGTGCATCCAGAGCAACTCAGTTCCTTCCCAGGTACCCAGGAGCACTCTGGGCCTGGCCCCACCATCACCTCCCTCTGCTTCCTGGGCCTGCAGGACCTGATCCCAGGCCTCTCTCCTATCCACAGGCCTCTCTCACTGGGGTAAGTGCTCTGGGCCTGGCCCCACCCTCACCCCCCTCTGCCTCCCTGGGTATGTACAACACACCAGCCTCTTTCCTGGACACTGGGGCTGACCTTTCTTTTCCTAGTCCTTTGCATCCAGACCAACCCAGCTCCTCAGTGCAGTCCCAAGGGGCCCCTGTAGCAGACTTCTGCCCATATCTTCCTTTGCATCTCTGGGTATCAAGGCCAACAGCTGCCCTAGACCAGCATCTTTCCTGGGCCTGGATCCCAGGGAAGTCCAACCCCCAAATTCCTGAAGCCAAAGTCTATCCTGGAGGGATCCAGACGTTAGGAGAAAGCCTGAGAGCATCTGATCCTCATCTGACTTGGGCCTCTGTGGGAACTCCTGGAGACAAAAGCAATCTGGCTACTCCAATATAAAATCAATAGAGAGAACTGGAAGCTTAGAGGAACCAGCCTTTCATGCCCAAAAAGTAAACCACAAAGACACATAAAGTTCACAAAAAGAAGCAGACCGAAACTTGAAGGCTTGAGTCTCACACAAGAATCAGAAACTACAAAAGAAATTCATGTCAATATCACAGAG
>NW_008344645.1:697782-698656 GCF_000622305.1 Nannospalax galili
AAAGCTGCAAAAGAGAAACAAGTCACATATAAAGGAAAACCCATTAGGATTACAGCTTACTTTTCAGTGAAAACTATGAAAGCCAGAAGACCCTGGAACAAAGTATTCCCAGTTATAAATGACCACAGATGCCAACCCAGACAATATGTCTTTTATAGTCAAAGGGGAAAGAAAAACCTTCCATGACATAAATAGGCTGAAGGAATTCAGGTACACAAAACCAGCCCTTCAGAGAGTTCTGGAAGCAATACAAAGAGCTGAAGAAAGGAATGACTACATCCAAGGAGTTGTGGATGGAAATTCAGTGAACGTATAACTGTGGAAAAGAACAGCTACATCACGAATGTAAATAGAAATATAAATGACAGGATTCAATACACATCTTGCATTGATAACTTTAAATATTAACAGACTGAACTCCCCAGTCAAAAGACACAGACTAGGTGAATGGGCAAGAAACAAAACCCATCTTTTTGTTGTATGCTAGAAACCCATCTCACGTTCAAGGACAGACACTATCTTAAAGTGAAAGGATGGAAAAAAATATACCAAGCAAATGTTACTAAGAAAAAAGGTGTAGCAATTCTAGTATCTGACAAAATAGACTTTAAACTAAAACTATTCAGAAGAGATAAAGATGGCCACTTCATTCTGATCAAAGGAACAATAAATCAAGAACTTATTACAATCATGAGCATATATTCACCAAACTTGGATGCTCCCAAGTTCATAAAAACCATACTACAGGACTTTAAGATCCAGATTAATCCCAACTCATTAATAGTAGGGGAGTTCAATACCCTACTGTCTCCATTAGATAGGTCAACAGGGCAGAGAGTTAACAGAGAGACATCTGAATTAAACAATACCATAT
>NW_008344645.1:698793-699543 GCF_000622305.1 Nannospalax galili
CAATCAACACCAGAAGAAGCCCTAATCACCACATGAACACATGGAGATTAAAAAACACACTCCTAAATGATGAATGGGTCAAAAGAGAAGAGAAATTAAGAAAGAAATAAAAGTATTCCTGGAACTAAATGAAAAGGACAATACAACACAACAAAACCTCTGGGACATGCTGAAAGCGGTTCTTAGAGGGAAGTTAGAGGAAAGTTTATAGCTCATCAAAAAATCGGAAAGAACACAAATAAATGACTTAACATTTCAACTCAACACACTTGAGAAGCAACACCAAATGAAACCCAAACCCAGCAGACAAGAAGAAATAACAAAAATCAGGGCAGAAATTAATGAAATTGAAACAAAGAAAATAATGCAAAGAATCAACAATTCCAAGATCTGGTTCTTTGAAAAGATAAACAAGGTTGACAGACCACTAGACCAGTTAACCAAAAGAAAGAAAGAGCACCTCCAAATCAAAAAAATCAGAGATGAATGGGGAAACATCACAACAGAAACCAGAAAGATACAGAACATTATAAGGGAATACTTAAAAAACCTATATCCTACTAAATTCGAAAACCTAAATGAAATGGATAGATAACTAAAAGCATGGGAACCACCAAAACTAAACCAAGAAGAGATTAACAGCTTAAACAGACCCATATCACAAAAAGAAATTGAAACAATAATACAAAATCTCCCGACTAAAAAAAGCCCAGGACCAGATGGATTTACAGCAGAATTCTATCAGACATT
>NW_008344645.1:699596-703960 GCF_000622305.1 Nannospalax galili
AAAATAGAAATGTAGGGAGAACTTCCAAATTCCTTCTATGAAGCCAGCATCACTCTAATACCAAAGCCAAGTAAAGACACAACCAAAAAAGAAAACTATAGACCCATATCCTTAATGAAAATAGATACAAAAATTCTCAACACAATACTTGCAAACCACACACAGACACACATCAAAAAGATCACCCATCATGATCAACATACATAAGTCAATAAACATCATAAATCATATAATTGGGCTCAAAGAACCACATGGTCATCTCAATAGATTCAGAGAAGGCCTTTGACAAAATTAAACATGCATTTATGTTCAAAGTCCTAGAGACAATTGGACTGGAGGGAACATACCTCAACATAATTAAAGCCATATATAACAAATCCACAGCCAACATCATTCTAAATGGAGAAAAACTGGAAGCATTCCCATTAAAATCAGGAATAAGACAAGACTGTCCACTATCTCCACTTCTCTTTAACATAGTGCTTGAAACACTTGCAAGAGCAATAAGATAAGGGAAGGAAATTAAAGTAGTAATAATTGGAAAAGAAGAGATCAAGTTATCCCTTTTTCCAGATGATATGATATTATATCTAAGAGATGCCAAAAATTCCACCAGAAAACTCCTAGAAATTATTAACAAGTTTAGTTAAAGTGGCAGGTTACAAAATTAACCTACAAAAGTCTGCAGCCTTTCTATATACCAATAACAAGCAATCAGAAAAAGATCACATGGAAACACTACCCTTCACAATAGCTTCAAAAAAATAAGATATCTTGGAATAAACCTGACCAAAGACATTAAAGAGCTCTACAGTGAAGACTTTAAATAACTAAAGAAAGAGATTGAGGAAAACATCAGAAGATGGAAGGACCTCCAATGCTCATGGATTGGAAGAATTAATATTGGGAAAATGACCATCTTACCAAAAGTCATTTATAGATTCAATGCAATGCCAATCAAAATCCCCATGACATTTTTCACAGAATTGGAAAAAAACATCCTAAGATTCATATGGAAGCACAAAAAAACCTCAGATAGCCAAAACAACCCTGAGCACTAAGTTCAATGCCGGGGGATTACTATAACAGATTTTAAGCTGCATTACAGAGATATAGTCATAAAAACAATATGGTACTGGCACAAAAATAGACCCATAGACCAATGGAAAAAATTGAAGACCCAAATATTAGTAAATACGATTTCAGCCACCTGCTATTTGACAAAGGGGCCAAGAATATTCACTGGAGGAAAGACAGCATGTTCAGCAAATGGTACTCTCTAAACTGGATCTGCACCTGTAGAAGAATGAAACTAAACCCCTATCTTTCACCCTGCACAAAAGTCAATTCCAAATGGATCAAAGACCTCAATGTAAAACCTGAAACTCTGAAACTGTTAGAAGAAAATATTGGAAAAAAACAAAAGATATAGGTGTAGGAAAGGTTTTTCTAAACCGGACATCAATTGCTCAGAAAACAAAGGCAAGAAGTAATAAATGGGTCCTCATTTAACTATAAAGCTTCTGTACATCAAAGGAGGCAACCAGGGAAGCGATCAGAAAACCCACAGAATGGGAAAAAATCTTTACTAGTGACACACCTAACAGAGGTTTAATATCCAGAATATATAATGAACTCAAAAAACAGAGAATCAATACAAGTAGGAACCCAATTAAAAGATGGGCTAAGGAGGTGAACAGAGAGTTCTCAAAAGAAGAAGTAAAGATCTCAAAAGTAAGACATAAACATCTTAAAAGATGTTCAACATCACGAATAATTAGGGAAATTCAAATTAAAACTGCTTTAAGATTTCATCTTACCCCAGTCAGACTGGCTAAGATCAAGAGAACAAATGATACAAAATGTTGGAGAGGATGTGGGGAAAGGGGAACACTCATCCACTGCTGGTGGGGATGCAAAGTTGTTCAACCTCTATGTAAAACAGTGTGGAGAACTCTTAAAAAACTACAAATGAACCTACCATTTGACCCAGTTATATCACTCCTTGGCATATACCCAAAGAACTCATCCTATTGCAGAGACACTTGTACATCCATGTTTGTGGCTGCCCTTTTCACAATAGCTAAGAGATGGAAGCAACCTAAGTGTCCCTCAATTGATGTGTGGATAATGATAATGTGGTTCATTTATATGATGAAGTTTTGCTCAGCAATAAAGAAAGATGAAATCATGAAATTTGCAGGTAAATGGATGAAACTAGAAATGGTTATACTAGGTGAAGAAACACAGACTCATAAAAACAAATCGACATATATTCTCCCTCATATATGGATCCTAGAGCCAAACCCTGATAAGCGAGTATGTATCCAGACATAACTACAGTAACCAGGATAATGGAAAGGAAACAGGGAGGTAAAGGGAAAGAAAGAACCTGAAAGGGAAGATCAGTAGGAAATGGGCCTTAATAAGGGAGATAGAGACAAAAATTTGGTTAGTTTAAGGGAGGGGGTGGGAAGGGTATACAAGGAACTTAGGGGATAAGGGGAAAGAAGGAGCTCAAGGAAGGTAGGACCATAGGAGAAGGGTATTATTAAGGGAGAAAGGGGGGAAATGGGGGCACCTTAAGTGGGACAACTAGGGTGGAGGGGTGAGACAATGCAAGAGATAAATAATGCCTAGCTAGTTTTGAAAACCAGAGGGAACCATATTACTCCTACAACATACTGACAAATTATACATAGCAGATCAAGAAATATATATCTAGGTAAGGTTTATCTGAGAACAATTGGTCTTTGCCCAAGATTTATCTACATGACACACAGTAATTAACAGTACCAGACTGGTGGAACTAACCTTCTTGGATGTTTAACAGGCATACTTTGAGGCCTATACTAAATTGGTAAGAGGGATATAAAGGACACTTTTTGCTTCTTGCCCTCCTAGGTCAACTAGTTCCAGAGGACTATGAGCATCTCTCAAAATGTCTTGTAATGGTGGTGGGTCACCTGTCCTTTTGATCAAGGAGGCTGAGGAGACCCCACCAGATGGGCTTGAACCAGTGTCCAGTCTACAAAGAGGAGGGTCAACTCAGAGGAATCACTTCCTCCATGCTTCCAAGCGAAGCCAACCATGGTCGAGTAGGACCTTTGACTTATCTTCACATAGATGGAACTGGTAAAAGAAAGGAGCCAGGGGCTCCTCCCAAGTCCATGTGACCCCTGAGGAACAGGCCTTCAAACGACCTTAAGTAAAAATAAATTGGTTTACCAGAGCCAACTGTATGTCCTTAAACATCCAAAAGGAAAGTATAACCAAAGATTAAAAGGGTCAATATAATTTCTTAAGAGTCCATATGCATAGTTAAAGGCTACATAACAAGCAACAATGCCAGATAGGAGATACTTTCTTTTGAGTTGTTGGTCAGGGTGAACAAAGGGACTCCCAAATAGTAACCCAGCATAGAACTGGGAAAAGGAACAGCAGACCCCATTCTTATCTAAAGGAATATTGACATCTGATTGCTGGTAGAAGAGGAACAGCTGACCCTCCTAAAATAAAAACCTCTAGATAGGCTGACTAAATTCACCAGAAGGGCAAGTAGTGGGGAATGGCTGGGGGGTGCCAACAACACAGCAGACAGTAGCAGGGATATCAGAGTATAAGTGTTCTAGTGGGGGTAGGGAGGCTATGGGAGGTGCCATCTGGGAAGTGGGTGTATAGTTGAATACGATGGTTTGGGATGTTCTGTGTGATATATACACACACACACAAAATCAACTAAATTTTAAAAAATGTATTATATTTGAGGAGGAAGCATGGAATTTTACATCATGCTAATTAGTAGAGGTGATAAACATTACCATTGAAATCCACCTGATAACTTCATAGATATGCACAGGCACCAACTGTCCAAGTGCAGCCAAGTATGACTAATTATAATCAAATGCATACGGATTAGAGATGCATGTGCCAACATCTCAGTGTTAGTAGCAAAGAAAATGAGTCTTTCTGCAAGGAACAATATATTCTAAAATGAAATGATCTTTTTTAAAGGTTAAAAACTCATTCAATATTACATCTTACAGGGCTTATACTGAGTTCAATATTGTAGAACTTTATTGACTGTGAACCTAGAAACTTGCACCCACTTGTGAAAGAGATGTGTTACTGAATATGTTGAATCTGTAGTGAAATGCTTCCTCTAATCATGTAACTAACTAAAAATTTTTAAAAATGATTAAAATAATAATAATAATTAGTAGATGTGAAAAACATTGCCCTTGAAATCTACCTGATGACTTTATATCCACGCTCAGATGCAAAGGAGCTAAGAAAGTAACCAACAACGGCTAGTAATAATCAGATATATAGAGATTAGAAATGCATGTGCATCTTAGTGTCAA
>NW_008344645.1:704110-713698 GCF_000622305.1 Nannospalax galili
ACAGCTAATTTTTAAAAAGATACATCTTAGCTCTGGAAATTGTTATTGAATATGTCAATGCTGTTGTAATGAAATGCTTCTTTTAGGTATGTGGTTATTAAATAAATAATTAATTGGAAAAAAAGAATTAATAGATTAACTATGTTAATAAATACACAAATAAAGACAACCTATCTATTATGTTACATTCTCGGTTTTTTTTTAAGTGTTTGGTGTATTCAAACACCCCAAGTTTATGAAATGCTGAGGTAAAGAAAACACTCAAACCTACTTTTAATAAATATTTTATTTATTATTTTTGTTTATGTGTATGCATATTTTGCCTGCGTGGAGGAAAGTGTACCTGTGTCGTGCAATGCCCGCGGAGGACAGAACAGGCTCTTGGATCCCCTGGAACTGGAGTTACAGACAGTTGTTAGCTGCCATGTGGGTGCTGGGATTTGAACCCAGGTCTTCTGCAAGAACAACCAGTGTTCTTAATCGCTGAGCCATCTCTCCAGGCCCTCAAGCCCATATTTTGTGTGTGTGTGTGTGTGTGTGTGTGTGTTGTGTGTGTGTGTGTGTGTTTGTGTGTGTGCGTGTGCGTGTGCGTGTGCAGGCTGGCCTTGAACTCACAGAGATCTGCCTGCCTCTACCTCCCATGTGCTGGGATTAAAGGCATGTACCACCATGCCTGGCTAATCCCATAGTTTTTAATAGTGGCATTAAATACAGGTTCACTGAATACCTTCCAAGTGCTAGGTCCTGCACAATTGCTGAGAAAACTACAGTAAGTAAATATCAAGAATTTTACAGTCCACGTTGGACCGTAAAATGGCTAAACAAAATGATCACAAAGAGCTACAACTTACTAGGGATTCATACAGTTTGGTGTCAGTCAGAGAAAGACATGATCCTAAGTTCAGATCAAAGGAAGATACTGTAATTCCAAAGAGAAAATTTAAATTTATTTTTGAGCACTAATCTTTGAGCATATAAGTCTGTATGAAGCAAAACAGATGTGGTTTTGGAGAAACCAGAGTGGCACATAGAGTATTAGTTTTAAGTTGACTGGATTTTAAAGGACAGGAACAGAAGAAAGAAGTTGACCTCGGGGTGAACCTACTGGGGTAATATGGCAGTTTGAGCTCAGTTTGAGAGATGGTAAAAACTCAGAATGAACTAAGACATAAAAAGGCTATTAGAGAAAAAATAAAACAACTTTATTCGAGTATGTTTTACACCCCTCCAAATGAAAAAAGTGGTTCAGTGCCTCTTGTATAGTCCATGGGATAAAGAGAAGACAAAAAAATTTCACCTTTCCTACCGCTGTGAAAAATCTTCAAATTAAAACAGGAGGCCATGGAAAAGAGAGTTAGTAATAATAAGGAAATGGTGAGACCATCCAGATGTTTTTGGTGAATATATATCCATAAGCCAGTTGTATTTTCTTTTGCCCCCTTTTTTTTTCTATTTTGAGACAGGGTCTCCCTGTAGCCCCATCTGGCCTGGAACTCACTATGTAGACCAGGCTGGCCTTGATCATCACAGTAAGAGGAAAAGAAATTAGGGCAGGATGACTGCCAAGGGATTTACTGAGAACATTCTGCCTGGAAGATCACATATCTAAGATTCTTAAGAACTGCATCAGGAATCAGTTAAGCAATGAGGTAAGTGACATGAAATAATCCTTCCACTTAGGAGTCCTATACTTCTGATGATCTGCCTTGCTAGCACCTGGGAGCTTCCTTGCTCTTATATCCCTTTTAGAATATTTACATTTCAAGATTAACTTGTTAACCAAAAGAGATGATAACAATTCAGGAGAGGTGTTTGGGGGAAGGAAAATATCATCAAATTACACCACATGAGCAGCTGCCTACAATGGCCTTCACTAAGAAATGGATGGTGTAAGTCCATCTCTGCTTCTCCCTGTGTCTAATGGTAACTTGCTACATGTCTATTTCTATACTTTCCTCCCAACATCTGTCAAAGCCTTCACAGGAAGAAGGATGAACTAATGATTTAATTTTATAATTTACAAAAGAAGTCTTTGTACACAGTAATGCTTAAACCTTTATCCTTACATGTGGAATATTATTTAATATATAGAAGCCCATGCTTTTTCATGCTGAAAATTTGTAATAAATCAGGACATAAGTCGCTGAGTACTAAAGCACAAAGAAACAAGGTATCAGAATGTTCTAAATAAAAATAACAAATCAATAAAAGTTGCCATGTCAATGCTGAAGTGCCTTAAAAATTATTTTTAACCATGTATTACTTTTCTCCACTTCTCTTTGTATTAAAATAATAATCTAAAAATGAACTCCAATGTATCTTTTCTTTCAACAAATACATTGTCTTCCTCCTGTTATATCTGAGGAAGCCCCCTTATCTCTTTATAGTTGATGCAATTCTATTCTCTTGTTTCATACTCAAACATTGAATGTGTCATTAGAGAAAAATGCTTCTAGGAAACAGCAAATGGCTAATTTTGTGGATGCTAAATCAGAAATTTAAGTTTTATCAGTTGGAATCCAACTGAAATCTAAAAGGGCTTATATTATATTCCAAGTTGAAAACTTGGAATTATCGAAGGATTCTGAAGAAAAAGAAGAAAATAACACTCTCCCAACTCTGCTTTTCATATCCTGAAGTGAGGGGAGGAGAACTGAAATTGGCAATAGAAAATAAACCCATGGAACCCTGATCACTGCTAGGCACCCTGCATCTAGGGGTGTTGTCCTCCACCTAGGACTATCATCACAGTGCCTTCTACAGATGAGGACATGGAGGTGCAAAGAAACTGTGTCACTTGTCACCATCATGATCTAATCAGTGGTCATATCAAAATCTAAAGTCAGGATTAAAATACGAGTATCTGCATTACTGCCCACAAGCAGAGGTCCGAAGCTCTTGGTATTTAGAACTAGCAATATTTAGCCCATAGATTGGGCAATACAACTTTTTAAACTATTTTTATTTCATTCTGAAAGCCTTCAAATATGTGAATGTCCTAGTTTGTTTCTTCATTGCTGTGACAAAATACTCTGACCAATACCAACTTGGGGAGGAAAGGGTTTATTTTATCTTCTATCTCCTGGGTCACAGTTCATCAGGGAGCCCAAGGCAGGAACTCAGGGCAGGAACCTGAAGCAGGAGCTGGAGCACAGGCCATGGAGGAACACTGCTCACTGGCTTGCTCCCCTGGCCCTGCTCAGCCTGCTTTCTTATGCAACACAGGTCTGCCTGCCCAGGGGTGGCACCACCCACAGTGGGCTGGGCCCTCATACATCACTCAACAATCAAGAAGATGCCCCATGGACATGGCCACAGGCCAGTCCAATGGAGGCAATTCACTGACTGAGGCTCCCTCAACCCAGGTGTGTCGAGTTGACACTAAAGCTATCCAGCACAGTGAAGGTAGGAAATTGGATATTTTGAGTCAGAAACAGTAGGGCTATCAATGCTCAGCAAGGTAAGCAGCCAAGGACAGACCAGAAAATGACCCACGCGGAGTGAAGGAGTACAATGGCAATCTCTTGTCAGGCGTCATATAAAAAGGTGAGAAGGTCAGTGATTAGGCTTGATCACATATGGAACGGGTCAGGGGTAAATAAACAAACAGAGGTAAATCAATACTGCAGCATTCTGCCCATTTAACAGGCTCAGGCCAGATCTCAAGGCTGGTATGAGATTTAGAATTCATAGGGAAAGGAATTGGAAGGAGGTAAAGAAAACCTGAGAAGTATCATTTCCACAAGCATGGAACTAATACATGGGTACAGAGCATTACAAGAATGATCTAGGAATGTGCCCACTTTTAAAGACCATCAACAAAAAGACCTGAGGTTAAGGTGCTAGTAAATCTTTGGAAGTGGCAGTGAGGGGGCGGGGGCGGGGGCGGCGGATAAGGAAAGAGGCATTGGCTCTAAAATCAGAGATAGACCCTAACACAAATCTACTCCAAATCACCCTGGAAAATCCTTTAAATCACCAGTAATATATAGTGATTCTTGTACACTATAAATCTGAAAGGCACTCAGCTAGATTAAAAGATGTGAACAAAACATTTGTCAATTTGAGTCAGACAAAAATCTTCTTGTCTTTAAGATTACTGAATTGGATTTAATTTTAACCTTCTGTGGTTTTAAAATATGGCAATGGATTTGTTGGTTGTTGAACAAATTTAATGATTGTGGTGATACATCCTTCCTTGTATCAAAAGCTTTAATTCTGAATCTAACATACTATATGCAGTATTGTGTAAATACGTCAAGACTGGTTCAGAGACAAATACTTTACTGTGTTTTGGGCACTGTTAGGGATATTGTCTTTAAGGAACGAGCCAAGGAGAGATAAAACGGGGAGAATTAAAAGATTCTTGAAAAATGTGGACACTATCTCAAATTTGTGGTGATACAGTCCATACATCTGTGGTCATGACAAAAAGTGATTGAATCATGAAGTAGTTCTGTGTAGTATAACGAGATGAATTATTCTAAACATATTTATTTTTTGATAATTATGGCATTGTATCCATTTCATATGATAGGTAGATGCAAAAATGAGAATAGAAGGCAATTTAAGTTAATCAATATTCCAAAACATGAAAACCCCACATGGATAGAATGACTTGATAGATAATGTGCATGCTTTAGAAATAGAAACACAAAGAGAAAACCCGTATTTCATGAGCACATTTCGTTTCTCACTGAAAATATTACAGTGCCTGATATAATCAATTATTTGATGCAGCTTAAGAAAAATAGCAATGTTTTCTAAGCTGTTGAACTATGTTGTTATGTATGATAGACCAAAACCTGAAAATCAGTACTCTAGAGGTAACATTTTCAAGAAATTCTGCTACTTTTCTAAGAAACAAACACAGGATTTGTGAAACACTGATAGGATGCCACCTAGCTAACTCCATGATGCTTCGTTGGATCAAACTGCCACAGGGAATGACTCTCTTCCATTCTGTGCAGTTCTGAACCCTGGGAACATGGAAAGTCCAGCTGTAGAATGAATGACTGTATCCAGTGGTTTGTCTGAATCACCACGAGGCAGATAGGGGTGACCTCTTTTTTCCCATCTTGTCTCTTTCTGTCTCTTGTTCTCTTTGAAACATTCTTAATAAGGTCAGTCCCATAAGAGATTGTTTCCTTTTCCAAACTCTACTTTTATTTATACTTTTATCTTTTTTTTATATTGACTTAAAATCTTTGGAGAGAGAGAAAAAGAGAGAGAGAGAGAGGGAGAGAGAGAAGAAAGAGAGAGAAAGCATGTGAGCACGTGTATGTCATCATGCATTTATGGAAGTCAGAAGACAACCTCGGGTGTCAGTTCTCACCTTCCACCTTATTTGAGACAGTGTCTTTATCGTTCACCTCTACATACACTAGGCTAGCTTGCCTGTGAGTTTGCAGGGCCTCTCCAGGGATATGTCCCATATTGCTGTAGGAGCACTGGGATAACATAACATGAACACTATCATACCGAGCATTATGTAGGTTCTGGGGATCTGAACTTGGCTCTTCACACTTTCACAGCAAGCACTTTACCCACTGAGCCATCTCTCCAGCCTTGCATTGACTTTTTGCCTTATTCCACTTTACACTGAATATGGATCGTACATTCTTTATATTTGACAATATATCATAAAGGGTAGGGTCTAGCAATAGCCACCCTTTACTGAATGATTTCTCATGTGCATATCACCTAAATGAGCCCCTTTCATCTTCTTAACACTCCACCTATGCTGGTATCACTACTATCTCATTCAAGCGTGGAAACGGGTGCTTAATTACACTCCACTCTAAGTTTGCAAGTTCACCAGAAAGAACGGTGGTTTGAACTCAGGGTACCTACCTGGAATCAATGCATGAAAAATGAAATTTATTTTTCCTTGACCTTACCTTAGGGGAGACTATATGTTAGAAAATAAAATGTAATCACTGTAGAACTCTAGTTCTTTGCTTTGCATGAATAATTTTTTTGGCCAGATAGCGCTACATCATAATGGAACATGTCCACATGTTCTCTGAGGAAGATACCTAAGTGGTCAAATTCACTATTTTATAAAAAGAATTTATCTATGATTTAAAAATATTTAAATAAATTATTTTAAATCTTATCTTTTGCATGAAATTCTTGCATTCAAATATTTAGCTTCTTGGTACATTTCTTTGTTACTTTTCATTTTGATTATTCTTTAGGGTTTTTGGCAGTATTAAAATTCTGGTTTAGCTTTGCTGATGCTTGCCTGGTAATATTTTTCTTTCAATTTGCAAGCAGCAGCTGTGCGATGGTGTGTGTGTGCATGCTGACATCCTCCATTCCTGTGTTATCGCTCTTGTTAGCATGCCAAATGCTTTGCATCAGTCATACACTGATTCCGTTCCTACACCCCGCCCCTCCACACGTACTCAAAGCTAATTGAGTGGGTTATTTTAAGATAACTGTAATCATGGTTCTGAAGTCTATCAAATTCTTAAGAAAAATCTTTTCAGATCTAAATGACATAAATCTTATTAGTACTTAGACCTATCAGGGATCAAATAAAATGTCTTATAATAAATATGCTTCATGCATAAGTCTACATTTTCAATTATACTTTATAATGTTTGTCTTTCTTTTATGATATTTTAAAAGACTTGAGATTTAGTACTTAGCCATCACTTTGATGACCCTGTAGCATAGTGCTTACATAACCTTTTGCATTCTGGGACACAGGAGATCAGATCCTTGCTCTGCTCAATTACAAATTGTAGGTGAAGCTACCTATTTTCTCCAGGTCATTGTTTTTCTTCTAAATTAATGGCATGTTGAGATTTCGCACGGACAAGGAAGCCAAAGATTCCATGCTCAGACTTCTTCCAGTCTCTTCGGCCTTTATTTCGTCTTGTCTCCACACTATCCCCCACCAATGGAATTCATATCATTTGTATTGTTTTGACTCCAGAATTATCTTTCTCTTCTTTGACTCCAAGAATCACATAATCTTGCCTTATTTAGTCTCTTACTATGATATGGAATGGATGTTTCAAACTGAATATAATAACAAATGTGATCACAGTCTCCCATTCTCTTCTAACAGCAGACTTTCTAGCAGACAGACTGTCTTCCAACAAATTCTGTAAGTAATTCCGATACACACTTCAGCTGAATGACCTCCAGCTTAGATTGTAGCAGGCAAGTCTGAGTACCACCCCAGGAAAACTTACAGAATTGACCAGTACAGAGCCCATATCCATGCAATAGCGTTTCTGTATGAGGAAGAACCGACCAGAAAGCACTCATGGGTCCTTGTGCAGCCTCAGGTCTGTACAACTCAGAGCTCTCAGAATGGAATGGCACTCTTCCCAGGGACTCTGTGCCATTAGCTATGTCTTTACAGAGAACACTCACATGACCTGCCTTCATTCTTCATTTGTGTTTCTTTCCTTCCCAATTTCTTTGTTTCATCAACTGTCTTTCTTTTCTCTCCCATAGTTCTCTTCTAGTATCAGAAAATTCAATGGCTGGTGAAAGCAAATATCTGTTTAACAGCAAAGGGTTCATTTGGGTGTTGCTAGGAGTCAATCTCCAAACTTCCTTCCTTGAGTACACTCCTGTCTCCCATAACAGCCTGGCCAGCAGGTCTCAGTGCTGCTCAGAATCTTGATCTGAAGCTCTTCCTGTTGTTAGTGTGAGGCACGGCCTTTCTTTCTGACAAACGAGATAGTTTGTTGCTCTCATCTACCTGGTCCTCAGCTGTTTGCATGGATGGAGAACCAATCACAAGGTGTTGAAAGGGGCAGAGCTCCTTGTAAGGACCTTAAAATCATGATAATCATGCCCTGTGTGTTTAGCAGAGGAGGTCTGATCTATTTTTCAGGTTGTTGTTTTGGGTACACCTTCTATAATAACACTTAGTTGTGTGCCCTGTTTCAATGACCCTGGATAAGCGTGCAGGTACGCTAGAGGAGTGGGCCCCGATCATGCCAAATGTGCTCACTCGCTAGCCTGTTGCTTTTCTCTTCTACACTAGTATTCTAGAAGATGGATATCTTGCCAATCTTTGAATTTTGAGCATAGTTCCTGGAATATAGTAAATAGTCAAGCTGAACTTAACTGAATTTAGAAGAATTCTAAGGTAAGTCAAAAATACAGTTTTTATAAATTTTGAAAATAGTTGGTAGCTATGAGGCCAATTATTTGACTTTTTTCTCTATTTCCTGTGTACTTGAATGGTTTATATTCGCCTTAATCAGCAAACAGCTCATTTCACTTTCTTTCTTTCATATTTCTACCCCAATGGAAGACTTTACACATTTCATAATTAACTGATAGTAATCTCTTTTATTTAAATGTACTTTTGCAAAGAGGAATGTTATATGCTGTTAAATTTAAGGTATGTACACAGTCCCTTCAGTGCTTGACTTCATTTTGATGAGATTACTAAGAATATAATGAGGAGATAAACTTACTTTATTGTGATCAAGCTCTCATAGCAAGAACATGGTGTATTAGTATCTTTTGCATAATGAATTCATTCAAAACGTAGGAGAATAAAGCCAAAAAACATTTATTTTCTGGACAGTTTCTGGGAGTAAGTGATGTGGAGTTAGCCTGTGTTTTGTCAACAGAGTCTCCCATACAAGCAGGGTGGTAGACAAGACTATAGTCACTGAAAGCTTGACTGGAGTTTGGGGATCTTCTCCCTCCCCCAAATGCTCATCCACTCTCTTCAAATGTCCCTTCCCTGTGGCTAGCTGGGGGCCTCCATTCTCTGCCCTGTGTTCACTATGTGAACCTGTTGATAGATAGGGCTACCCGAGTGTCTGAATAACATAGCAGCTAATGCTTCCCAGTGTAGGTGAAGAGAGATGGAAAGAGGGGGAACTGGGAGGGAGGGAGAGACAGAAAGGGAGGGAAGAAGGAGGGAGGGGGGAGGAAAGAACAATGCCCATGATACCTCTTATGATCCTGTCTCCATCCAGAACCACACTTCACTTGTACCACATTGAATTCATTAGTTAAAAGTCACTAAGTGAAGCCATACTCAAGGGGGGTAAAATTAGTTTCATCCATCCATCCATCCATCTATCCATCCAAAGGAGTGTTTAAGATTTTTGTGGACATATTGTAAACCATCTCAACTGGTTTACAAACTTCAGCTGAAGAAACACTTCCACCTAAAATAAACATTCTAACAAATGTAGTTTTAAAACTTTGCATTTCTATTCTCAAGACTACAATCCAACAAATGACAGAATGATTAAAACACATATCTCTGAATAACACTGGACACTGTTTTTAGTGACTCTAAGACCTTTCTACAAGCAGTGACTTCTCCTGTGCTGTTCATTATTCTTCATTTTCCTTGTGTTTTCAATTCCTGGCTTACCTATTTTAAGTCCCATGAGCAGTCACTGCAAGCACATCTCACACACACCCAGCTTCTACCCTGGCCCTCATTATGGACTGACAAATAAAATCTATATAAGTAAATATGGTCTTTCATGTAGTCTACATGTAAACCTGAGCTTGGACATCCATGGGGCATGGATAGTTATTGTAGTTATAAAGACAAATGAAATCAACATAGGATATATATATATA
>NW_008344645.1:713739-733921 GCF_000622305.1 Nannospalax galili
AACTCAGACACACACAAAAGGAAATAATGTTGAAATATGAGAATATTTAAGTGGCATACAAAAGAAGAAAAATAATCAGATCTAGAAATTTCAGAAGAAAATAAAAATCAACACTTTTTTATTTTTAAATGTGTATGTCTCTCTGTGGCTATGTACACGTGGGCTCAAGTCCCCACAGAGAGGTGTCAGATCCCCTGGAGCTGGAATTACAGACAGTAGCAAACTGCCTGATGTGGGTGCTGGGGACCAAATTCAGCAAGAGCAGCAAATGTTCTTAACCACAGAGCCATCACTCTAGGCACACACTTCTTTTGCTGTTGTTGTTTTGTTTCACTGTTTTTGTTTTTGACAGCTAATATATAATTAAAAGACTAAGGTGAATTTGTGACAATAAGAAATCCTAAAATGTATGTGTAAAGAAACTTGTTCTAAGTACTTGAGAGTGACTTAATGATAAGCTGGATCATTTGTAAAGGTTGCACTAACTTTCTTTTATACTGGCCTTTCCTATGCAGAAGCAAAATCAACAGCTATATTAGAAGTCTGGTAACCTTGGTCTCGCCTTGTCACTTCATCTATGGCCCGTCCCTTCGAGGACTAGATGGAGTTCTGTACAGGTGTCTATCAGCAGTGTACTGAATTTTGCCAGACTGTGTCACGTTAGCCAACAATGAGCTAGCCTTTGCACCAAAGGACATCATTTATTCCATGCTGCCTTAGTAATCTCTTCACAGAGACCGGAAAGGTTGTTATTAGATGATAATATTGTCATTCTCTGTAATATTTTACAGTGAAAAGAAATTTCATACGTAATCTGTTTCCATGTATAGGTTAAAACACAGTTAATTTCAGTTTGGGAATGTGTATAATGATGTTAAACATCAAGGGTATGAGACTAAAATCAATTTCCTTGGGATCCAGAAGTCCCACCTCTCTCAAATTTTATATTTGTAGTCTTTCATGTATTTCAAGTTTACTAAAATTAGCCTTTACTAAAATTAGCCTCGGGGTGCATGAAGAGATGTGATTTGTATTTTGCAATTGACCGCTAAATATCTGGACAAACCCTTTGAATTCTCCAGTAAGTCCCCAGATAACTTCTGTAGTTCATATTAGGACAATACTCATGTTAAATTTACCTTTAAAGTAAATTAAAAATGTTGCTATGTGAATTTGTATGTCTTTTCCATCTAAGCCATTGATAATTACCTACCCAGCAAAAGTGTATTTTTGCATAGCTTCCTTCATGACAGTTGAAAGCAAATATTGCAGTGTTGCCCTTAGTAAAAACATACACATGCAACAGCAATTGAAGGAGTCAGCTGCATTTGTAATAAAAGACTATAACACTTTTTTTCTTAGTGTCTTTTCTTCTTTCTAATTGAATTTTTTTGTGTATTTCATACAGAACATCCCAAATAATCTTATTCATCTTTATACCCGCATCCCAAATGGTACCCTCTGATTGCCTCCCCATCTCCCCACTGGTGCCCGTATACTCTGTTATCCTTGTTACTGTCCAGTGGGGACTATAACATTTTCAAAAAATATTTTATTATTTTTATTTTATGTGTATGAGTGTATTGCTTGCATGTATGTGAGTGCACCTGTGTCGTGCAATGCCCATGGAGATCAGAAGAGGGCTTTAGATTCCCCTGGAACTGGAATTAAGGACCATTTGTAGCAGCCATGTGGGTGCTGGGAATTGAACCTGGGTCCTCTGCAAGAGCAGTAAGTGCTCTTAACCGCTGAGCCATCTCTCCAGCCCCAGCATTTTTTAAAGTAGTACAGTCCTTGGAACACATTTCTATTGTAAACACATGGAAAATCAAGTATTAAAATACCCAAGAAAACAACTGGACTTACTTTCATTGGCACATAGAAACTGAACAAAATTGTCATATTTATTCAAGGTAAGTATTTGACCCTGATTTTCTCTCAGTTTCAAAGCAGACTTTCAACATACAAACTTTTACTTACAATTGAATTGATTTTTCAAAAGTAAATTTCTTAGACTCTGCAGATTTTCATTTGCGCAGTCATGTGACACTCAAATCATGATTCCCTTTTTACTGAATTTTGATGAAAAGCAAACAGTTTTGTTTGAATCCTTGAACTAAGCCGTCTCTTCAGTTCAGTTTTACTAAAAATTGTCTGTATTCTTGAGAACAATATTATTCTTGATTAACATATACAACTATTTTTTAAAGTTGGTTTCTTAAAGTTAGCCTCTTCCATGGTAAGATAGGGCAAGAAAGACATTTGTAAAGTGTATCTCACACTCAAAGTGAGTCAAGGAAGGCTATGCAACAAGCAGAAAGCTTAAACGTCAAATCGATATAATGACACAGAGGTAATTTCACAGGCATTTTCTTTAGTTGTTCTAAAATGCTCTAATACTTATAGGTTAGAGTTGTAATTACTGTCTGTCCATTACCTTGAAGCTTCTTACTTTCACCTATCACTGGTTTAATTGTGCTTGCTGGTTCATACCCTCTATTCATCATAAGTGATTTTTTGTTGATAGGGCTTTATGTTAACATTTTTACTTTATAATGTAGTTACCCACATTTATCAATTCATTTATAAGCTTCTATTATGCTGACCAGACAAAGGTTCCATTTAAATTAAAGGGTCTTATTTTGTACCCCTGGCAACTATCAAGAGTCACTCAGGGATAAGATGGCTATATGGCTATGTAAGAGGTTGTACTAAAGCAAACACAAACTGTGTTTGTCAGAGACAAGGGCCTGTACATCCATATACACACATACAGTGTATGATGATATATGTAACCATAGCATAATGTTATATACAAATATATTTATAACAGGTTGTCAAAGCACAGAACTCTGAATTAGGACAGCAGCTGGTAACAATCTCCAGACGCTCCCCAAATGTAATCCAAAGATCACAATTTTCTATCATGGCCACTTAGCTTCACATTAAAGCGATGAAATAACTAAAAGAGAGGAACACAAGTGTATGGAAATTTTATGAAGTTTGAGTTGGGGAGGATTGTAAGAGTTTTGTACTCACAGCCTACCTTCACAGGGAATGGTGGGGGTGCCTTTTCCCTCATCATCTATACATACACATATAGGAAATAATTTTAAAGTATCAAATTTATACCACGAAATCATGTGCTGAAAATCAAGGGTGTTTGACTTTCTAAAGTTACCAACTTTGGTGATCTCATATGTTTTAGGACCATATGCTTGTTTCATTAAGTGATAACAATGTGCAAATGAGGGGGAAAAACCCAGAATGAGAGACAGTTATAAAGAAAAAGCACTTTAACAAATACTTCAGTCTGATTATTTCTGCTACAAAGAGTTTCCTAAAATAAGAACACTGTAGCCATCAGTACTGAGGAACAAGAGGACTAAGGTTTTAGTTACAAAATATCTTGGTCCTGTAAGGAACTTAAATTATAACCAGATCATTAATTTTAAATAAATTACATCATTTGATGTATTAATAAAAATGTGAAACACGTGGGGGGCTAGAGAGTGGCTCAGCAGCTAAGAGTAAGTACTGGTCTTGCTGATGTGAGTTCCCAGTACCCATGTTGGATGGTTCATATAAACTCCAGCTCCAGGGCATCTGTTGCCCCCTCTGGACTCCAGAGGCACCTGCACTCTTATGTGCACATACCTACACACAGACCGCACAATACACATAAACAAAAATAAAAATAAATCTAAAAAACTACAATGCATACTTATTGTATTAGTCACTTTTCTGTTGCTGTGATAGAAATACTGACCAAAGCAACACTGTAAATGGAAGAGCTTATTTGAGCTTACGGTTCCAGGGGAATTACAGTCCATCATGGCAGGAAGGCATGGTGGCTGGAGGTGGTTGTAGCAGGAGCAGGAGCAGCGGAAGCTAAGCTCTCACACCACCATGCAGGTACAGGAAGCAAGAGAGCAACTGGAGATCTAGCAAGGCTTAAGAACTCTCTAAGCACACCCCCAGTGAAGTGATTCCTCCAGGATAGTCACACCTTCTAAAACCTTCCAAAACAGCGCCATCATCTGGGGACAAAATGTCCAAGTACTTGGAGCCTATGGGGGATAGTTTCATTCAAACCACCACACTTATATTATGGATGATGATGGGAATGTTCCAGAAGCTTCTAAACACATTACAAGAAGCTTCCCTAAGCTTGGAGACTTAGGTATATTATTCATATCTGTACAAACACATTCACACACACACACACACACACACACACACACACACACACGCACGCACTTTTTTTTTTTTTTTTTTGGCCAGAGAATGTAACTACAAACATTTGTTTTAAAGTATTTCCCAAAATGTTTGTTTCATAAACAAAACATCTACTTTGCATACAATTTTACCACTGAGAGCTACATAACCTCCCTGGGGAAATAATTCTAATATGCAATTCATTTTTACATATGTTTCTTGTACTCCACATTTTAATTTAATCTTTCCATTATCTGCCCTGTTGTAACAAAGCAAATCAAGCAAATTTCTCTGTTTTTACATCACTTAAATTAACCTTACAAATCACTTCATAAAATGTGTCATCTATGCAAACTTTCTCAAGCTCATATCTATTTATCAAGGCCGTCTACATGCCATTTCCAACTGAACTGTAAAACTAAAAATAAACAAAGCTTTAAACATCATTTAACCTTAAAATAAATCTCCAAAGTAATCAAATAGGTAAAACCTCCTTGAAGAAGGAGAGTAACATGATGCTGATTCTTCAGTGTGAAGGCGTCATGCAGTGCTAGTGTGTCCTCACACAGCTTAGAGATGTATGCATCTTAACTCATTCTCTTTTTTTGAATGTTCCTAGATTGTTCTTGAATTTTTTGAGTTTAAGAAATTATTGTTGCTCTATCCTTCCCATCTCCTTATGTAGCTGAATTGTTATTCTTAGTAGTACAGAATGAAATATGTTGACAAGGAAAAAATTATACCTACTTCCACTTCATTGTGTATATATTTTAGGATAGCACAATGTCTGATCTAGGATGTTGCATTTCTCGGAGTGTTTTGAATTCAAGGAAAACAGAATTGTTTAATAAATGAGCTAAAAGCACTCCAATCTTAGTGCAGGAAATGATCACTGTAGCATTTTTCAGAATTATCCTTTTGACCTCACTTCAAGCACATATTATGCAATATTTACATTTTATATCTTAAGTAAAGAATACAAAAGAGAAAATTTACAAAATGCATGCTATTTACACAGTTTTGTTTAAATGGTATCACATTACACATGGAAACCATTTTCACTCAACAACATGTGAGATCAAACTCTTTTTTTGTTGATGAAATGGGGTTGTTACTAGACAAAAGTGAAAGTAAAGTTCCATTTAATTGTTTAGTCTCTCTCTTTCCTTTGTTTCTCAGCTGCTCTGTCTATCCAAACCTACTGTAAACATTGCTTTTTTGTTTTCTCGATTTTTAAGAAAAAGAAAATATGTTAGTATATTACATGAAAAACAGTATGCTTATCTTCTTTTGCTCTTAAAAGAAAACTGAGGGGCCTGGAGAGATGGCTCAGTGGTTAAGAACACTGGATGTCCTTCAGAGGACCCGGGTTCGATTCCCAGCACCCACATGGCAGCTAACAACCATCTGAAACTCCAGTTACAGGAAATTTGACACCCTTTTCTGACCTCTGTGGACATGGCATGACACAGGCACATTTACATACACACAGGCAATGCACTCATACATATAAATCCCAGCCCTTGGGAAGCAGAGGCAGGCAGATCTTTGTGAGTTCAAGGCCAGCCTGGTCTACATAGTGAGTTCCAGGGCAGCTGGGGCTACAGGGAGACCCTGTCTCAAAAAGACAATAAATAAATAAATAAATAAATAAATTAATTAATTAATTAATTAATTAAAATAAAAGTAATAAAATAATTTTTTAAAAGATACCTGAAATTAGTGCTACATACCAATTAATCTCTGGGAATAAGGATATGTGCTGGATAGCTTAGTTGCCAACTTCACACATCTGGGTAGAGGGAGCCTCAACTGGGGAACTGCAGTCATTCAACTGGCCTGTGGCCATGTCTGTGGGGTATTTTCTTGATTTTTGGTGATGTGGGAGGGCCCAGCCCTCTGTGGGTGGTGCCACCCCTGGGCAGGTTGTTCTGCATTGTATAAGAAAGCAGGCTGAGGAGGGGCCAGGAGCAAGCCAGTAAGCAGTGTTCCTCCATGGCCTGCGCTTCAGCTCCTGCCTCCAGGTTTCTGTCCTGAGTTCCTTCCTTGGGATCCCTGATGAACTGTGACCTGGAAATGTCAACCAAATAAACCCTTTCCTCACCAAGTTGGTATTAGTCAGAGTATTTTGTCACAACAATGGAGAAACAAACTAGAAAAAGAGATATATCTATATCTGTATCTATATGTATATCTATATCTATATATTGAACAGACTAAACTTTTATAAAGAGCTTTTTTTTAAATCAGGTGCTTTCTACTTAGGAAGAAATTCAGACCTTGTATGTAAACTTATCCAATAATCCTTAGCTGGGGAAGTTGTAGGCCCTTGGGGAGAGCCTACTGCTCTTATTGCTTTAATAAATGGACATGATGTGAAGTTCTTTCACCTTCCTCAGAGAAGCTTCCTTTTGTAGTGGGCTCCTATTAACACAAAGGCTCACAACTGGTCAAAGTGAGGAGAATAAGTTATTATGGAGTCCTCATCCCTAAAGAGGAGACCCACAACACCCCCCAACTGCAAAGCTAAAGGAATATCACAGAAGAGGCAGGGGAAGACTATAAGAGCGAAGGTTGGGGAAGTTTACTGTGAAACAGTGAATTATGGAAATGGAAATGATGCAGCTAATGCACTCATGAGTTCACTGTAGTTATGATTACCTGCAGAAGACCTGCACAAGACTGGACCTGCTGGTATTTCATCATGAGATCCCACCCCTTCCTGAGGGACTATTGACAGTTAATGATGGCTGGAGAAGGCATGTTACTTTCATTAGTGGTATAGCAACTGCTAAGTTGTCTATGAGTTCATGAATAACCTCTCACCCTTGTTCATGCAGGCAGCCCTATTTAAATTTACTGGGTTTCACACAGAAAAGACCTGAAAGAAGAATGGAGACTTGTTGGGAGCGAGGGTTCCAGAGGGAGAAAGAGGGGAGTGGAGGGTCACAGGGGGTAAAAAGAACTAAAATTCATTATACATGTGCATGAAATGCAAAGAATAAAATAAATAACACAATCTTGTTTCCACATGCCTCAAGGTCATCAAAAGCAAAGTAACTATATGTAGGTTGTTTTTCCCTTAGATTGAATATAGTTACTATAGCTGATACAGCCTTGCACATTCATATTTCAGCCTTATTTAATTATAGCATGAAGCTATCAAACTACCTCTGCCTACTTTGTAAAGGAATGTCAGAAAGAGCAGCCTCCACTATTGTCAGGATGCTTGACACACAGTTACTATAGAACAGTTACCTTGCTTGATGGCTCTATTCGAATATCTTTCTCCTTTCACCACAAAACCGTAGATAGACAATGCCTTGGTCACTTTTGCTTCTTAACACAATGCCAGAATCACACTACATACCCAAATTGTTTTCATTAAATGGCTGAAAATACCATTCACAGTTACTGGACAACACTTACTGGTTGCTCTCTGAGACATGTGTTTTACTGTCTTTATCTTAAGTCTGAATTTCTATGGGCAATAGGTTACTATGCAGCAACTTCCATTGAGAATCCAGACACACTTCTTTTGGCAAATCAATATGTCAAACCAGGCAGAGTTTCTTCAATAATGAGAGATATTAAATATTCACAGGAAGAAGAAAAAGCAATCTAGTAATAGTAAATATTCTATGAGTAGAGGGAAGGTCAAAGGTGTTTAAAGGTGACATCAAGAGAAACATGAGTCTGCAAAGAAGGGAAATTGATCTTTTCTGTTCAGAAGCTGAAAAACCAAAGGGAAGTACAAAAAGCTAGATGTGTTAAGACCATGGAAATCCTGAAAAAATCATCAAGACAGAAATTCTGATATAGAAAAGAAAGGCTCAGCTTTGATTCTTCTGAACTTTAATTACAGTCACTGGAACTAGTTTACGTATGACATTGGCAGCATTTTCCTAACAGAAATTTCTCTAAAACATTTTCACAAAAAATGAAGATTTGGACAGTACTAACAAATGCAAAACAAAATAAAGTTTGAACAATTACATGTTGGAAATGGATGGCCCAAGTATTACTCCACCCTTCACAGAGAAGCCAAAGTCACTCCCAATGGGACCTGTCATCCACCTGTGACCTTCTACCTGCCATTCTCTAAATCTGAGGTAATATAAGTAAGGACTCAGAATTGATATAGTTGATTGACAGTGTGTGGAGGAGGGAATTAATGTGATTTCCATCAGTGAAAGTTGAGGGTTTTCCCTCCACACACCATTGTCTATAGATTAATTCCTTTTCTTTTCAAATTCACTAGTGTGCTTTGAGCTTCCCCTCCAAAACCCATAGTGAATTTATATTAGCATGGTAACAGTATTCAGAGGGAGACCTCAAGAGGTGGGTATGCTCTACCATCAGGGAGGGGTTAATGATGCTATCTCAGGAGTAGATTGGTTATCCTGAGATTGGGCTCCATATAGAGGGATGAGTTTCTCTGTCCTGTGAGGTTTGTACCTGTCTTTCTGACATGTTATTATGCAACACAGAGGACTTCACTAGTTGCTGCACCATGCTTTTGGACTTCCTAGCCTCCACAGCTGTGAGACAAATAAATGTTATTGTTAATAAGCTACCTAACTTGTGGCATCCTGTTATAGCATAAGGAAATGGACATGACACTAGGAAAAGTTTTTTTGTTAATAGCCCAGGGCAATTTTTTTTGTTAATAGATTTACTATTATTTATTCAAATTTACAGTGGTTAACAGACTTAAAACCAGGCAGAAGTTAGGTGAACCGTAATGAAATTCAGCTCAAAGATTATTGAATGTATTAAGTAGCACTGACACCACTGGGACTATACACTTTCAAAACTCTCTGCCCTCTGCCAAGAAATGCACCGTGGTGTGAATAATGAACATGAATAATGCAAAGCATAATGCAGGACACAATTTGCATATCAGTCACAGTTTTTCTCCATAGACTGATCAGCTTTGGAAATTACAAACCAGGCTGTTTAAAATCCCAACCAACAGGAGCATTAAATTGGAATAGAAACCACGTATATGTGCAGACCATGAGAAATGGCGCTGTGTTTAGTCATCTGAAGAGAAATGATCATGGAGCCCCATTAGGACTGGTAGGTGACACACCAGACAAATGATTGGCTTGTAGCCTGATAGACAGCAAGGAGAGCTCCTGGTTCACTTCAGGACAACCTATTTTTGAAGTCCTGTGATTTTAACATCTTGAGTTAGCATTTTCAAAAAGTTTGGAACTAAAAGTTGAAGAGACTTTTTGATGATGAGCAAGAGTTTTTCTGACCTGTGATCCCCTTCATTATAATTTGGTCAACCACTCAGAAAGGTCATGCTCCTGAAGCTCTTTCTATGCTCAGATGGGGAAAGGGCTTTGATGACAGAAGTTATTTTAATCTTAGTGAGAAAGCCCAAAAACAATCACAAGAGATCTGTATGGAGAGAATGGGGGTCAAGGCCTTCCCTGAACAAGAAGAAAGATCTAAAATCCATTTTCTGCAATTATTTCATTGTCACATAGACACAAAATGTTAGCTATCCTCAATTGCTTTTCCTGACATGTCCTTTCAAGCATGCACTATAAGCAGCGAAGAACACTGCACATCTGCTCTTAAGAGAAATGACTTTAATTGCTAAGCTGCTAATGGGGTGTTTCTCTCATAGAATTCCCACCCATCTGCATACTCTGATTACCACATCCTCATCAGATCTTGTCTACTTCAATGGCTCATCCTAAATGATAGCATTAGTCCTGTCTATGGTGTCTCTATGTGTGGCAAATTAGTCTGGAGTAATACTGATGTCTGATTGTGCTGTCTTTTCCCCAAGAAAAGGAAGAATTCAGATTTTAACTCCCCCTACCCAGATAAACATATGAAGAAACCAAAATGAAAGCAAAAATCAAAACCGAAAAATGAACAAAGAATGTCCTCCAAGCTGGGTAGATAAGTTCTAGAACTTGGCGGGGGGGATCATATACTTATGATTAAGTAATACACTTATTTTGGAAGTATAAACCTTGAAACTGATAGAGAATTCAATTCTCCATTGTTTTGAGAAGGGATTAAACTATTCCTGAGAATTTTGGAACTTCTCTGTAACTTATTTATGTTGCAATATAAACAACATATTCAAAAGGAAAGTTCCCATTTCTCTGGAAAACGCATAAGTTGAAATGGAATGAACACAAATTTTAGTTCATTGTATCCTTATTTACATTAACTTTCAAACATTATGAATGATTGGATTCAAATGATGCTTGTAACAGTCATAAAAGAAAGAGCAAGTAAATAAATAGATAGAAGACCTTGGTCTGCTTCTCTTTGACATGTAGCTTTGTTTTTAAGGGAGGTGTTTAAGCACGGGAGTATTTTAGAAGAAAAAAAAACTAACCATTGGGATCATATGTAATTTTCACTTAGACTAATGCTGTTTTCTCAACTGATTATAAAAAATATATTTAAGAGGGGTGGGATCAACCCAACCATTCATTCCATATGAATATTAGTCAAGATTTAGGAGAAGAAACAGAAGATATTCTAAATCAATTATTTATTTATTTATTTATTTATTTATTTATTTATATTCCTTTTACATGTAAGTATTTTGCCTGCATGTACGCAAGTGCACCATGTACATGCAGTGTCTGTGGAGGCCAGAAAAAGGTGTTGGGTCCTCTAGAACTGGAGTTATGAATGGTTGTTGCCTGCCATGTTGTTGCTGAGAACTGAACCCAGGTCCTCTGCAAGAGCAGTCAGTGCTTTTAATGGCTGAGCTATCTCTCCATCCCCTGTTTAAAAAAAATTTAAATATTTTGTTTTTTATTTTTTGTATTTTACGTGTATCTGTGTATTGTCTGCATGTAGGTTAAGTGCACCAGGTGGTGCAATTCCTGTGGAGATCAGAAAAGAGCATTGGATCCCCTGGAACTGGAGTTACAGATGGTTGTTAGCCCCGATGTGAGTAACTGGGAATCAAACCTAGGTCTTTTGCAAGCGCAAACCACTGAGCAATCTCTCCATCCTCTGTTTTAAATTTTTTGATGAATTATCCGGACATAGAAAAAAAGTCTGTGTTGTTGGAGGCTCTGAGGGAGTGATGTTTAATGATGCCATTGTCACCTGTGTCAGCTGCTTGTGGTACTGAGGTTGCCTATCCTTCCCTAATCACGTGGAGCTTTCTGTGAACCTCATGTTTGTTCTGTACCTGTAATCCTCCTGACAATGGCTGTTGGGTAATATTCATTTCTCCTTTGCCACCTTTCAAATATCATGAAAGAATCTGTCTCATGAGATTCCAAAAATAAACTGGGAAAAGAGGCTTTAGTTACCAGTGGTATCTGGTAACTCTCCACATTCAGAAAAAGATATCAAAGGCATTGGCAAGAAATATTTGTTGTGAGAACAGAGTGGATGAATATATGATTCAAAAACTATTATCTTGGTAACTGAATGTATTTTCAAGCTATCTGGATAAAACTATATGTGGAATGTGAAGAAGAGTTGTTTTTTGAATGTTCAACAGTGGTACCCAAGTATGTCCTGAATGATTTACTGTAGAAGATCTCCAACTGCCATCTTAGTAACTAATTACAGTTTTGGCTGGTCACTGTTTTATCACCTGTCCTGTCATACCATTTATAATACAGATCTTTCCCCAGATTCAGTAATGATGTTGATTAATTTTCTACTTAGCAAATTGAAGTCACAATTTTGACTCTCAAAGATTGTTTTCCTATATCACCTTGTTGAAATTTTTGAGTTCCTGAACTTTTCAGCCACATGTTATAGCTGGCCTTGGATATATTATACTAGAGATAATTACTTCTCATTTCAGAGAATGGAACTTCTCAGTTGTACTTTCAAAAAAGAACCTCTTGAAACTGGAGAGATGGCTCAGCTGTTAAGAGCTCTAGCTGCTCTTGCAGAGGATCTAGATTCGATTCCCAGAACCCAAATGGCAGCTTACAACCATCCATAACTCCAGTTCCAGGGAGTACAATGCCCTCTTTTGACCTCTGGGGGCATTTCACAACATGGGTGCTCTTACACACAGGCAGGCAATACACTCATACACATAAAATAAAAAATAATCAGTGAAATTTTTTTTTTTTAGAAAGAGCCTCCCTGCTTATTTCTTAGGTTATTTTATGTGACTGATAAGTTGAAGAAGCATTCTGTTGATTGATTCTGTGACATTCCTAAGGTTTTCGTATTTCCATTGCTTTTAAAAACCAATCAAAACCAATCAAAGCCGGGCGTGGTGATGCATGCCTTTAATCTCAGCACTTGGGAGGCAGAGGCAGGTGAATCTTTGTGAGTTCGAGGCCAGCCTGGTCTACATAGTGAGTTCCAGGACAGCTGGGGCTACAAGGAGATCCTGTCTCAAAAAGACAAAACAAAACAAAACAAAACAAAAACCAATCAATAGGTTCTTAAGCATAAACAAATGGTATAATTCATAGTCTGAAAAAAGTTATATTCCAGTTTCTAAATTAAAAAATAGTAAGTTTTGTAGAACTATGATTAAAATATCTTGCTGCCAGTAACAATGACAACTGTAAAATATTACTAGACTCATTAAATGTTTAGTGGAAGTAAATATCATTGTTTTAATATAATTCCATGTAAATGACACTATATATTTTATTTCTATATAAATTTCAACTGATACGGTGCTTAGGATTAACCATGATTGCACTATAATAATTAAAGTAGTTCTGATAGACATTATTTTTTAGAAACTATAACCACTAATTAGATCATCAAATGACAACATTGTTCACAAGAGCATGAAGTCAGAGTAAGCATGCTTGCTATGGTTTGGATGTGTTAAAGGCATGGTACCCAGGATGGTACTGTTGGGTGGGAAGGGAACCTTTGAGAAATGGGACCTTGTGGGACGATCCTTAGATCACTAGGGATGTTCTTTCAAGAAGGATTGTGGGACCCCTGTCAGTTTTCTCTATCTCTTTCTGTGTTTCCTCAACTCTAGATGTGAGCACTTGTTCAGCCTTACACTTCTATACACATATGCTGTCATGGTCTAGACTAATGATCATGTCATATCTAGACTAATGGGTTTGCTTGATCTTGGACTTGAACCTTCGGAACTGTGAGCCCAAAACAACTTTCTCTTTACTTCATAGGCAGCCTGTATCAGATATTTTGTTGTAGTGACATGAAACTGATTGGGACAGTGCCATAGAAGAGCATGTTATTGCGATTCACAGAAGTCTTGGTGTGACTCTGCATTATTGGTTTTCCTTTGCCTGCCTAAATATCACATCAAAATTCATGAACATGCGGCTGTTCTGCAGGAATTGTGTTCCCATGCTCTGCATGACAGCTGGAGAATCTACAAGGTACAGAATTTTGTGGAAATGTTTCTTCCCTATTACATAATTCCTTTTCCTGGCTCTTTTGTTCTTCTTTTCATCTAGTACCTGAGAAGTACGAAGATCCAGTGAGCTTTGTGAAATATAGAGCTAGACTAGATGTGAAATTTGGAATTTTTATAAACATTCATTTAAAAGGAACACAAGTTTTGAATGGAATTGAAGGACAGGCATCCGGGAGATTGTTTCAAAAACTGCAGCTGTTGCATTTGGATACAGCTTGGTTGTTAGAGTGCTTGCTTAGCACTGGGTTACATCCTTAGTACTATATAAGTTCTGCATGGTGGTGCATGCCTGTAACCTCAGCACGTGGAAGGTGGAAATGGGAAGATCAAATGTTCAAGGTAATTTTTGGCTATACATAGAGTTTTAGGACAACCTGGGCTTTGTGAGGCCTGACTGCAAAAGAAAATTTGGAGCTGTTCATGTATAATTATGATATATATAAAGTTTTACCTATATTCACTTCTCACTGTTTCGGTTTGGCTCTTTCATTGAAAACATACTCTTCAGAGTTTTCTATTAAGGGGTCATGAAGTCTACAGAATCACAGGTTGCTGGTAGTTGGAATCCCATTGATGGTGGATGAATTTTAATGATCAGTGAGTGTCTTGGACATTGGTCAATGTTTTATGATATAAGCTTGTGTGAACCCAGGTATAAAGGCAGCCTGAGAACTATGGCCATTCTGATGAGCTAATATTTAAAATAAGAATGCATGGGCTGAAGAGATAGCTCAGTGATTAAGAGCACTTGCTGCCCTGTCAGAGAACCAGAGTTTTTCCTAGCTGTCTATGTTGGGCAGCTCACAACCACCTATAACTCCAGCTCCAGGGAATCCAGTGCCCTCTTTTGGCCCTGAGGAGCAGCTGTACATAGTTGTGTGTGCACGCACACACACATACAAACACACAAATATAATAAACCTTTACCATCAGAATACAGGGAAATCAGAGACTGAATAAAAGGGTTCAATTCAGTTTTCTACTTAGGGCCATTACTGAGCAAAGAAAATATTACAAAACAAGACAAATGGAGCAAAAAGCAGGAAAGAAGAGTTGAAGCTGACAAAGGAAGGGATATGAAAAATAGACTGAGCCTGAAAACATTGTGTCCTATTTTCCAGAGCCACTAATTTAGCCATATCATTTCTAAAGATGTCAATCTGGATTCAACGCTTGTGCCACTAACAAGATTTCATAGCTCAATGAAAATCTTATCCGCCAGGCAATGTTATCTAATAATAACTTTAATAAAGTAAATGGCATTATTTATAGCTTGAGGACATCTTGATGCAAATATTTTGATGTGACTATTTGATAATGAGCATGTATACATAGATATACATATTCACAACCAGAGAAAGAAACATATGCATATACATCAAGTGGGCTTTGTCATTGATTCACTAGTTAAAATGCAATTAAGCTTTCGTGCCTGCAAATTAATTATATTGACCAATATCTCATTAGTAGTAGTTCTGAGAATAGCTAACAAGCACTCTCTTAGGGAGGCGAAGTGGGGAGAGCACAGACTGGAAGTTAAACTATTAAACCTCAAAGTCTTATCCAGGCAATAAAGAAAATCAGCATTTCCAATCACACAGTGTTGGACCTTAGAGGATGAGACTTTTGTAGTGGAGCTCTTTCAGGGCCCAGAACAGACTTGTATACTTATCAAGCCTCTTATTGATATCCCAAGATTTTCAGAGAAAGACTTATTGTAATTGTTAATTTAATTTTCAACTTGACACAATATAGAATAATCTAGAAAGAATCTCAATAAGGGATTGTCAGGTTCACATTGGCCTGTAGACAGTTCTGTGAAGTATTATCTTGATTGTATTAATTGCAGAGGGACCTGCACACTCTAGGTGGCATCATTCCCTAAGCAGGTGATCCTGGACTCTAAAGAGTGGAGAAAGCAAGCTGAATGCAAACATTTGTTCATTCTCTCTCTGCTCTTGACTGTGGATGAGATTAGCTGCTTAATGTCCCCATAAAGATGGATTGCATTCCAGAATTGTCAGATAAAATGAACCCTTTCTCCCTTAAGTTGCTTTGGCCAAGGCATTTCACCCAAGCAACAAGAAATGGAATTAAAACATCCATTCTCATGCAGATCATAAAACTAAATCTCACTCAATTTCCAGTGTGATGATGACATGTAAAGAGAGCAGTAGTCTAGAAATGCAATAAAATGTCTTTATTAACACACAGTGCCTAAAGTTGAAAATAGGAAATATGAATTGGGAAAGTCCTAGTCTCTCATGAATCTTAAAGAGTATAACTATAGTCTTAGCTTCCCTAAGAAGGATAAGTATTTATGTTATAGTTAGTTTTAGATGATATTTTGAGATAATTGGGGAAAGGCTAAAGTTTCTTGGGGACTATTACATGTAACATAAACAAATACCCAGTATAGATGGGGTTCCTTTTATAGCTAAGTTCGTTTCTTTATGAGATCTAAGATGTAAAGAAACTACTGTAGCTAGAATTGAAGAGTTCTGCTGCCTGGATGATCCAATGTAGACATTGCATCCTTATCTTGATACATATGTTGATTACATTGTCAACTTGATTGGATTGAGAGAAATCTAGCATGTTAACAAAGAACACCTCTGGTTATATCTGTGAAAATATTTATGAAGGTGACTGAATCACAAGAGCTCTGTTTAATTAATAGATTAACCTACTGTTGGACTCATTTGCTTGTATTATTTGGAGGTAACAGAAACTTTTTGGTGTGGAGCTTTGTTGGAGGAAGTGCGTCACTGTGGGGTGAGTGTTGTTGGTGCTTATGCTTTGTCTTGTGCCGTGTTGCTGTCTTTGCTTCCTAGCTTCCATGGAGTGAGCAACTTTGCTCTGCCAAGTCCCCCTGCTGCCATATTATTCTGCTGTCACAAGCTCATAGCAATAGTACAAGCCAATCATGATCAAAATTCTCTGAAACTGCAAACCAAAATAAATAGTTCCCCACTTTTAAATTGTTTCTCTCAAATATTTCTCATACTATGAAATGTTGATTAATACAGTGCCCTAGCTAGATAAGCAAAGTTTTGAAGCACAGTACTCAAGCTAGGGGGGATTCCTATTTTATGTGGTAAGTACTGTTTGATGTATGTAAAAAGAACAAGAAAAACTAGTATTAGGAGTAGTTCAAATTAACAACTATATTTTAAACAAATGATTCACCATTACTACTGGACAAGATCCATGGCTTTCAATAAACTATAGTCTCTAGACCAATAAATAGATTCCTACCAGCCCAGAGTCATCCTACAGATCTTTCTATGGGTTGTTTGCATTTTCTGAGACTCTTACACTGACCTTGCTTAGTTACGGCTCTCCGGGATTTCAGACTGGCTCTGTTGAGACTTGGACACTCTTATGATCTTTGGGAAGCAATTGTGGTTCATCTCCAAAGTTAGACCAGTTTATTCCCAGGTCTATGAAAAGAATTAGCTCATCTTAGTTCTCACTGATATTAGAATATAAACCCCAATTTTACCAATTATTTTTCAAAGACAGCATTGCTTTTGCATCTTATCACACTGGCATTAATTACAAGAAAAACAATCACATTTGGCTTTTGGAAAACTTGACAAGTTCACAGAAGCAATTTATATAACTATCAAAACTCACCTGCCCTTAATTTAACCTCACTGACAAATTTGATTGATAGAATTATTATTCCTTTATATCAATACACCCTACTTGGCAATATCAAAGTATAAATTAATTAGATGAAATCACAATATTGATTCATATATTCTGCTCTAAACAAGCCTTATTTTGCTTGCAACTCATCAGTATCTCAATTGTTTTGCTAGCCTAGCTTCCAATGTAATAGATTGCTTTGTAGTCAGGAGAAAAGATTTTATGATGCATTTACTGCCAACCAAATACCCCCTTTCTGGTTTGAAAAACTACTTTCAAACAGCAAGAAAATAATGATGTCTCTCTCCTCTAATTGGCTTCAGGTGCAGCATTTATTTTAAACTTGAACTTCTCTATTGAACACAGTAATAAATAGGTTATAAAAAATTTAATTATCATGGTGGCTTCTTTTATTTGTATGCTCTTTTAAAGAATAATTCCTTTTGAAGAATGCAGATACACCCAGTGGAAGCATTCTGAAGTCAAATTCTTGTATTGCATAGACATGACATGACAGTCTAGAATGTTTAGTGGCAGAACTCTCCCAAAGGCAGTGTTTATTTAAAGGATGCATGTAGAATTAAAGCTGATTAATCAGATTGATATTCAGAATGGTGAGTACTTGACACAGCCTACCTGGCTTCTGCTGTGCACACAGAAAAGTGGGGCCTTTGTCCATTATTTCCCTCACTGATGATCTTCCTTCCATCAGATCTAGATGTCACCAGTTCACCCTTTTTAGGCTTGGCCCACATACCCTGGCACGGAAAATGGTTTCCACTGTCTTAGGATAATCTCTTTGTTAGTCTTTATTTTTAAATACAAAGGAGGTTTCAGTGCTAATCCTGTTCTAGATAATGCTACTTTGAGATTAAGTGATGTTCTGTTTTATATGAAAATTTAGAAATACCACATGCAAGAGGTTTTATGAACATTAATTCTTGAAATCTTTGTAAATGCTTCAATGATAAGATTACCATTTATGGAAATTTAAAAGACAAATTTTTATAGCAACATTACGTTGAATATACTGTTTCCTACACTGAAGGCTTTTTATAGTATACTACCTAGAGGTGAAAACCCTATACATGTACGTGAGTTCACATTGCAAAGGTAACATAAAAATTGTTTGACTGAGTTGTTTGATTTGATATTATAAAAAATTCATGGGGCTGCAGAGATGGCTCAGTGGTTAAGAGTTGCTCTTGTAGAGGACCCAGGTTCAATTTCCAGCACCCACATGGTGGCTACCAGCTGTCTGTAACTCCAATTCCAGAGGATTTGATGCCCTTTCTGACCTCCGCAGACATTGCATGACATGGGTGCACTCACATACACACAAACAATGCACTCATGTACATAAAATAAATATAAAGAAATAAAATATTTTTAAAAAGAAATATTTACATGCAGTTGATATGAATTTATTTGGCTATATTAGTCTCAATTGTTTACTTACCCAGTGGATCCATTAGCTTTCAAAGGGAGAGAATCAAGGAAGACCTTTATTGTCTCTATGGATTTCAATATATGATATAGTGTTCCATTTGGCAAAATGCATGACCTATGTCTGCTTCGGAAGTAATAAAGCAGTGTTGGACACGTAGCCATGAATAAGGCATAGTCCCTGTTCTAAAAGGACTTTATGATCAAGAGATGAAATGAGGCATAAACTCTAATAATCTCAATGTAAGACTGTATAGTTCATTTTAAAATTTAAAATTTATAATAATATCGTAGATAATAAAGCTCTAAATTTTTAGCAAGAACATATTATTTAATGTTTATCTTTTTGTCTTATCTCCATCTACTTTCTCCTTTATCTTACAAGACCTAACAATTCTTACTGTTCTCTTAATAATTTCTGCACATCTGTAATACAATCTGTGTGACAAAATTTAATAAGTGCTATTAGAAAAATAAATAAATAAATAAATAAATAAATAAATACTGTTTAGAGAGGTGATCCATCACTTCCAGATGGTTAGGCAGGGAAGGGTGGCATTTGGGTAAATCATGGATGGATTAGAATTTGATAGGGATGAGGTGGCAGAGTGTGAACTAGAATTTCTAAGTGTTTCATCATGAATCTCTCTTTGTCTTCATTCTGTTTCTCTTCTTAAACACACAAGTAATGATTAAAATGTAGACTCTATAACTATCATTAACATAAGTTTATCTTTCTATTATGGCAAAATAGGACAAAATGATATATCAGTGTTAGAACTGAATTCTAGTTAAACCATTTTGAATCATCTGTCCAGTCAGGCTCAATGGCTATGTTGAAGAATCAACCCTCTGCCCCAAGATAACCTCATATTCTGTTTCAGGGCAATGCATCTGTTCTGCTGTAGAGATTTCTGGTTTTGCTGTATCCTTTTTCTTGGTTCCTTTTCCAACAACTTATTATTCAGTTTCAATTGTAATACCCCTTCCCTAAACAGCCTCTTCACTCCTGCTTTCCAGCTGAAGTAGCACCTCCTTTACCTTCTCCTAGACTGACTGTTCCTTTAGTTTCACTTTTCACTCTAGTTTTCTTCTTGTGCTATTTGTTCACCCCATTGTATGAAACTGCTCTTCTCTGGGATGAGATTTATTAAAGATAGAAATTGGGTTGTTCAGCGTAATATCTCAATACTTTGTACAATTTCTGTTGCGTGAAAGTGTTCAAGAAATGTCCTGCATAACTGAATGAATGCATGAACAATATCAACACCAATCAATAGTACTAGACTTGCTTTATCTCCTGCCCCATGTCTGATTCTTCATCCATCACACAAATTTTTAGTTCTCTTTCTTTAATATATTCTGTCCATCTTCCCTCTTGCCCTTCACTGTTCCTACCTTAATTCGAGTCTCTGTTAATGTGAGAATCTAATAATTGATTTCTCTGATGCCATTTTCAACTCCCGGTAATTCATCTTTGCA
>NW_008344645.1:734508-739036 GCF_000622305.1 Nannospalax galili
TACCTTTTCTTTCTTTCTTTCTTTCTATCTATCTATCCATCCATTAATCCATCCATCCATCTATCTATCTATCTATCTGTCTATCTATTTATCCCTCTATACAATCCCAACCACCTGTCTTCCAGAAACAGAACTTAAAGAACCATCTTTTAGTTATATGTGCTATGAAGTAGTATGCCATGACTCTCCACACAGTCCATGAGACTAATAAATCCATGGGATTTAAGTGCACACATGTTCTTGGTTAATGGATGAATCTGATAAAGTGTAAATGTGTACCATAGTTCATGCGAGGAGGTCAGAGGACAACTTGCAGGAGTCGTTTGGTTCTCTCCTTCTAGTGTGTACTCTTCTTATCGAATTCAGGTCGTCAGTCTTAGCAGCAAGCACGCTTACCCACTGAGCCATCTTCCTTATGCAAGTCTTTTCCTTGGATCTAGGTCCTTCTCTACATAGAAGGTAGAGTAAGCTAAGGACAAACAACACATATCAACATTACTTCCTATTATATTCTCCTGGGGAATTTTAAGAATGCCAAAGCCAAGCTAGGCGTGGTGGCACACACCCTTAACCCCAGCACTCAGGAACAGAGACAAGCAGATTGCAGTCAGCCCGGGGTGTATAGTGTTTCAGGCCAGCTGTGGATAGAGTGAGACCCTGTCTCAAACAAACAAACAAACAAACGAACGATACCAAAGCCCATGCCATCACCCACTCTACCTCTAGAGACAGAACACAGTCATCAGTAATTATTGAGGCTCCGGGGTAATTTGAATGTGCGGACAAGAATGAGAATAGTACCCTGAGAAAAATTAGGAGATTGCTTCAGCTCATAGATATTACTAAACATGCTAAGGTTGGGCTGGTGAGACAACTTAGCATGTTGAGCTTGCCATCAAGCCTGAGTTTAATCCCCACATGTTATAAGGAAGGAGCCAACTCCCGAAAGTTGTCCTCTCATTGTCACACAATTGTGCGTATACGCCCCACCCCATAAATACATAAAGAAAATAAATACAATCTTAAAAACAACAAAAAAAAAGTGATAAAGCTACTTTGTGGTTCGTATATAGGAGTTGCTAAGCCATTTATGTTGTAGCCTCTACTGTACCGGCTAGAGGAGGAGCACTTTCAGGTCCCCTTCACATAGCCTTCAGGGCTCAGGAAAACTCTGAGAACTTCTGCTCTGTCTAGATTGAAAGTAATGCTGGAGTCATTTCTCCAACTTCTAGCACTGAAGGTGGGAATGGTGTTACTTCAGGGCTCAGGAAAACTCTGAGAACTCCTGCTCTGTCTAGATTGAAAGCAATGCTGGAGTCATTTCTCCAACTTCTAGCACTGAAGGTGGGAATGGTGTTAAGTACACATCTGTATGTGTGCTCTATATGTGGAAATAACACTGTGGAGTTCCCAACAACTAAAAATAAAATAACACATGATCTAGTAAGCCCATTTCTGATTATCAGGTCAAATAACTCTTATCAGGGTCTGGAATAAACATGAGCACTCATGTTTATTGTGGCATTGTTTGCAAGAGCCAAGATGTGGAAACAATATTAATAACCACTGGCACATGAAGGGGAAAAGAAAATGTGGTAATACATACAGTAGAGTATTATTCTGCTATAAAAAAGGAAATATCCACTCTAGGCAAAATATGAGTGAAAATGGAGGCTATTAAGCTAATAAAGAAAGGCACGTATAGGACTGCATAATTCCGCCATGTGAGGTACTACAGTAGTAAGACTAATAAAAACAAAGGGCAGACACCTGTCAAAATGAGTAAGTTCTAGGTATTTGTTGTACAACCATCTGCCTATAGTTAACAATACTGTGCTAAGCACCTAAAAATCTATTAAGACTATAGATTTCAAGTGTTTATAATGTAATAAGATTAAATACATTAAAAAGAGGGCTGGAGAGATGGCTCAGAGATTAAGATCACTTGCTACTCTTGCAGAGGACATGGGTCAGTTCCCAGCATCCACGTGACCTCTGCAGGCATTGCACACATGGTGCACTTATATACAGGCAGATAAAACACTTAAAAATATAAAATATTTTTTAAAATATTAAATAGTTCTAAAGTAGGAATATTATGTGCACATTGCCTACTTGAGTGTCATAAAGATTGAATGATTAACAAAATTTTGGTTTTGCTCTTTCTGAAAAATAAAATGGTGGTCCACCAATAAATAAAAATAAATCTAATTGTGTCGTTATTTAGAGGGAGAAATCCTTAGAATAAATGAGGAACAGCAGGGGCAGACATGCTATGCTATCTGCTTTCTCTTTCAGAAGCATTAGAATTCTAGTTAGATGAGGCAGAGAGTATGTGTTGAGAAAGAGGGATTGCATTGTGAGAAAGCAAGACTCACTTGAGAGATTTCTGTGCTTGAAGCTGAAGCTGTAGATGAAATGTGCTAATGATCAATTTAACACCTGCCATTTTAATTAGCACCTGGGGATAAACTGAAATTGAGAGAAGTTGGAAACAGTAGAATGTCCTGAGAAACAGCCCAAAGTCAGAGGAAAAATAATTGAGTACTGGTTATAGAAGGAGCTGATCATAGCTTATTAATAGACAGCATTCAGAACTTTGATTTTATTAGTACATCTTCATAGGGAGCAAGGGAGATGACTGTGGGTAAAGTGCTTATTGTTCAAGTGTGGGACCTGAATTCAAACCCACAGAATCCAGGTGAACCCAGTGCAGCAGTGCTCCTGTGGGGAGATGACGGAATTTCTAGAAGCTCCTGGGCCAGCTAGCCTGTAGTACCCAACAGCAAACAACAAAAAAGGACCCTCTCAAACAAGGCAGGAGGTAAGGACTGACACTGAGGTTGTCCTCTGACCTCCATACTCAGACTGTGGTCTAGGGATGTCTTCATTCTCCCACATACTTCATGAACATTCACACACTGCACACACACATATCAAACACACATACATATACATGTCACAGACAAAAATAAATAAAAATGTAAAAACTAAATATATATCTCTATTGCTTAAAGTTTGGAGCTGAAGATAATTTGTGAATTCTCTCAACAAAATTAAATGCTGTATAAACTATTTAAAAACCTTCCCTTGGAGTACTGACAAAAAATAACAGCATTGGAACTGGCAAGAAGTCTCAGTGGTTAAATCACTGGCTGCTATTGCAGAAGACCTGGATTTGAATCCCAGCACCCACCTGGTAGCTAACAACTGCCTATAAGTAGCTCCAGTTCCCAGGGATCTGACCCTTCTTCTGACCTCCATGGGCACTATATGACATGCGTGCACTTACATATATGTAGGCATAACACTCATAAACATAAAATAAAAGATAAATGGAAAACAAAAAATATTTTTAATGGCAGAATTGAGAGTGTGTGAGCAACCTGACACATGAGACATAGCCTGGATTCTCAGCATCGCACTGGTGTCAACGTGGCTACCACCAAATTGGTGAGCTGTAGATCAACAGAATCTGCCATTGCTTATAATTCCTGACCAAAATGCAGAAAAAGTATATTTGTTATTTTTATTTTATGTGTATGAGTCTGTGTGTATAAGTGCACCGTGTCTTGAAATGCCTGAAGAGGTCAGAAGAGGGAGCTGGATTCCCTGGAGCTGGAGTTAGGGAATGATTGTTAGCTGCCATGCGGGTGCTGGGACTCAATCCCAGGTCCTCTGCAAGAGCAGCTAGTGCCCTTAACTGCTGAGTCATCTCTCCTGCCCCAGAAAAATTATATTTAAATAAACATCTACATTAAGGATCATCGATTTGATTCAATACACAATTCTTGATGTGTCCACCTAAACTGAAACAAAAATCAGTCAAACAAACAACAATAACAAGAAAAAAATCTCCACAGGTGTCACCTCACAGAGTAAACTGAGATGCCCTTTTCGGATCTTAGAAGGCCTAGTGCTTCATTCTTCTTTTAACAAAGATTAGCAATTCCTAAAGAGTCCCTCCTATACCAGAAGAGATACTGCATCTTTGCAGAGGACTCTTTTCCTGGCAAATTAGAAATTTAAGGGAACAATATTAGATTAGTAACTAGAGTCCTTTGACTTTAGTTATTTTGGTTGTAATTTATTATTCAAAGATATTACCAAAAATCAAAATAGTAACTAAAATGTAAAAATTTGAGCAGTGTCTATTAATACTTTACATAATAAGTTTTAGGTAAATATTGATTGGTTACCTTTAGGTGCATAGATGACAATGGTTCTTTATCATCTATCTAATCTATCACTTATCTATCTATCATCAATCTATCTATCTATCTACCTATCTATCATCTATCATTTATTTATGCATCTATCATCTATCACCTATATATCATCTATCATCTATCTATCACCTATCACCTATCATCTCTATGTATCTATCTATCATCTATCACTATCATCTATCTATGTATCTATTGTCTATCACCCATCATCTATCATCTATCATCTATCAGTCTATCTATCTATCTATCTATCTATCTATCCATCCATCCATCCATCCATCCATCTATCTATCTATCTA
>NW_008344645.1:739077-755587 GCF_000622305.1 Nannospalax galili
TTCCTATTTTTCTATTTATTATCTCTATTTTATATGTCTTTCACCTGTTAGTGTGTAAAAGTCCTTTTCAAATCCTCCTGTCTTGAACAAACCTTATTCTATAATATACTGTACATGTATAACACAAATGAATTTGATAAGAATGAAAAAATTTTAAAAAAGAATGAAAAATTAACTTATTAGATAAATTCTCTCCTAAAAGTTACCCTAAAATAATAACTGTACACAATAAAGACATAAGATCCAAAAGGGCAGCTAGTCTTTTTAATTAAAACCTCAACGTGGGGACTGGAAGGAGGGCTCAGCGGTTAAGAGAGCGTATTGCACATGAAGAGGACCTGAGTTCCAGCCCCACAACCACCTGTCACTCCAGCTGCAGGAGCATCTGATGCCTCTGATCTCTACAGGCACCACAGTCACATATGTACATAGTACATGTAGACACACACATACACATAATTATAGTAATAAATAAAAGTATCTTTAAAAGGAGCGAATTTTTTTAAACTGAAGAGGCGTTCTCAGTTCTGACATTTGTGTTCTGTACATTTCATTTTCAACAATGACTGCCATATTGAGTAGTGCATGACAGAAAACTTGAAATCACCAGAAATATTGTACAACTCTTTATTGTACAATATTAGTAGAGGTTAAATCATTTAAATAGTATATTTAGTATTCACAATCTTGAATATTACTTTAAATACGAACCTAAGGGTCACTTTTTAATTTAGACATTGACATGGCAAGTATCCTATGATATTATATGTTGATACTGAGATGAAGATCTGGCTTTAGGAACTAAAAGGAGTTTGGAAGAATGAGTGAAATGGTTCTTTAAGTACTCATCTGTGTTTAAGAAACCCATTTGAAGGAGACCCACAAATGTGGGTATTTACTATCTATCTTATTTGAGACAGTCTCTCTGTCATTTTCCCACTGTGTATAGCAAGCTAACTGGCCTATGAGCTTCTGGGGATGACCCTGTCTCTGCTTCCCATCTCCTCTTAGAGGCACTGGAACTGCAGATGTTCATTTTATGTGCCCGGCTTTAATGTGGGTTTGGGGGATTTCATTTCAAGTCTTCACACTGGCACAGCAAATTCCTTACCCACTAAACTATCTTTCCAATCCAAGAATCTATCTTAAGGGGCCACAAATACAGATAGTAAAAGCAACCATGGGAGATACATTTTAAACAGCAATGTAGCTGGCAAACAATGTTGTTTAGTTGAAATAAGTCAAAGCAAGTCTTCACAGAGATCATGAGATAAAGGAGTGATTTTCAAGATCTTCTAAAATGGGCATGATATCAACCAACAAAGAGGAGGCTGTATTTGAGGTACAATAGGAATAACACAAATACTAAACAGCTGAAATTTCCAAATACATGAAATGAAAGCAAGATAGGTCAGAACTGCTATGACAAGAAGGTGCAGTTTAGTTGTACAACTTGGTACCAGCTCATGGGTTGGTGAGGCATCTGAATGAATGCCAGACTGAGACAGGTCAGAGGGATCCACCGCTCTCTGGATATTGGGGCAGTAATCAAGTACTATGGGACATTGTTAAGTATTATTAAATATTGTTAAATACTATTAAAATCATTAGCTGTATTAGCTTTCATTGTCTTTATTGTAAACACTTTTTAAATGCTGCCTATGAATGGCAAACTATCAATAGCAGGCCATTTAACAAACTCTTCACTTATGCCTAGTTGGCATGAGAGGGATACTGACCAAGCAGCCCCTTTACAGGCAACCAGCTGGACCACCCTCCTGACTACCTGGCTATTTTGGATACTGTATCCCTCTGAAGGCATTCCAGGAGCTGCAGAGGATTACTATGAAGACAGGCAGCCTACACCAGCCTTAGGGAGCAGCTCTGGCAGCAAGACAAACTTTAGTGAAATTTAATAACTTTACAGCCATTTTCACACAGCCCAGAGGATTAACACTTCCCCTGGTAGTCTGGCAGAAGGCTTTGGCAGATGCAAATGCAACTCTTCGTTTGCATGAAAGACTGTACCATGATTGGTGGAAACACAGTCATTCATTTGCATACTCTGCTCTGCTGTGACCATGGCTAACACCCCTTGACAAACCCACTTCCTGGCTGTAAAACAAAGTTGTTCAGCTCACTTTTCAACATCTTCCTTTGCATGAGGGGCGCCCTCCTTTGCTGCCTCCTGGTATTACTGATAGGGTTCAGGTCCAGGTGACCCCAGACCCAGAAACCACAAGGCCCCTAAGAAGAACTGAGTCAGTCAACTCCCAGCCACTTGCAAAGTGACAAAAGCAGCTCCAGGAATTGGTGACCTAATGCATTGTGATCACTAGAGCATGCTCCACAGGCTGACAAACACGTTTCCCAAGCCCTGTAGCTGCAATAGTTTCCCAGAACCCTGTAATTGTGGAAAACATGTTTTACAGTAGATGTTTTCCTTGACAGGTTTCACCAGGTATAGACCCCATGCCTTCCCTGAACACAGCCCCAAGCAGCAGAAAAATATTCTCTTTTTCTGCATTCTTTTCCCTTTATAAGCTACCCCCCTACAGCCATTAGGCTGCTGGTTTTACTTACTCCTGAGTTGAGACCCAGCCCTGCTAACCCCAAAGTAAACTCTTGCTTTGCTAGAGTTCTCTCTGTTTCTGTTTTGTGGTGATTCTGACCCCTGCCACCTTTTTTTTATCTAACATATGGTGCTGTAACATGGATCGCCTATTTGGGGTATGGCAGTGAGGACTCTGGCCAGACCAGCTGCTGGGTACTGGCTACTGCACTCACCATCAATTTGGCCATCAGGTATTTCTCTCTCTCTCTCTCTCTCTCTCTCTCTCTCTCTCTCTCTCTCCCCTCCCCCTTCCCTCCTCCTCTGCTGCCACCCTCCCTCTCCCTGCCACTTGACTGTCAGTCACTCCTGGACTTAAAACTTTGGCCACTGGCCAGCATGGGCTTCCATGACCTTTGAGTGTCTAGCATGTTTGCCATGTCTGCCTAAGCCCACCTGGCACATTGATCCATCCGTCCAACTCTCAAATCTTTTCTTGACCTCCCCTCCTTCTCTCCCTCTCTCCCTCTCTTCTTCTCTCTCTCCCTCTCTCTCTCTACCTCTCCCTTTCTCTCTCTCCTTCCCTCTTCCTCTTCCCCCTCCCCCTCTCTCTCCCTCTCCCCCTCTCTGTACCTCTCCCTCTCTCTCCCTCTCCCTCCTCCTCTCTCTCCCTTTCCTTCTTCCTCTCTCTCTCCTCTCTCACTCTCTCTCCATTTCTCTCTCTCTCTTCCTCCTCTCCTTCTCCTCTGTGCCATACAGTCATTGGCTCTCCTGTTCCTCATTAAATCATGCCAGTATGTCCCTAGTCATGGTCACTGCCCCTAGGGGGATTGGGACACTCTCATTTTTGGGACTCTCTCCATAGAGGGACGCCTCTCTGGATGTTGGTCCTGCACGGCATTTTGCCATGCCTCTGCTCTCATGCCTCTTTCCTCTCTTGTCCTCATCTTCTCAGTCTCTCTCCTCCTTTTGGTACCTGTCTTCCTAGTTATCCTCACTCCCAACCTCTTCTTCCCTGGAGATACCCATAGCCTTCCCATTTCCCTTCTTTATCTCTCATTTCCTCCTTTATCTCTTCACACTAACTGCCCTTTTCATTCTCTTCCTCATCCCTCTAGTTAAAAATTGACAACCTCAATTCTAAACCTGCGGACTCACCCCCCTTGCTTGCCTTCTGAAATCTTCAAAACCTTCAATCTTCTCCGTCAGACCTAAATGCCTCAAATTTCTCTGCACCACTGCCTGGCCACAGTACAAGTTAGACAATGGTTCTGTCTGGCCAGAGATAGGAACCTTAGATTTCAATATTTTGAGAGATTTAGATAACTTCTGCCAAAGTAAAGGCACATGGTCTGAAATTCCCTGTATCCAAGCTTTCTTTGTTCTTTGCACCCAAACCTTCCTCTGTGCCCAAACCTTCCTCCATGCCAGATGCGCTAAGTCCTCTTGGCAAGAACCCCTCATACTGAGAGTGATCCCACCTCCCTCATTCCTCCTCCTGTTCTCAAGCAGTGGCCACTGCCACCACCACTGCTGCCTCCGCTGTTGCCACTGCCGCAAGGAATGGGGATGTTGCAACCTGCTTCCATGCTGCATCCCCCTATGCTCTGCCCCCCATGCCCTAGCCCCCCCCATGCCTCAAATGGTCACCAGCCTTGAGCCTCAGGCCTCGGGTACCCACCCGAGACCAGCGAGCAAGGGTGGCGGGTGGGGGATGTGTGGCGGGCAGCAGGCCCCAAGTGGGCAGTGCCAGAGCCTAGGATCGTGGGCTGAGCTTGGGATCGGCTCAGGACCCACTCAGCAGTGCCCCCTTCCCACAGCAGTGCTTGCACTCTGACAATAGCCAGGGTAGAGGGAGTTGTCAAAGTCCACCCCCCTTTCTCTCTCAATAATATGTCCCAAATAGAGAAAATTAGGATCCTTCTCCACAGACCCAGATGCTTCATTAAAGTGTTCAAATATTTAGCCTTCAGTTATGACTTGACCTGACATGACATCTTTGTCATCCTCCAGACTACCCTGACCTCAGCTGAAAGGGAATGGGTTTGCATGGTGGCCCAAGATACACAAATGAACTCCATGTAACTGATAAGGATTCTCCTTCTGGGACTCTCGCTGTCCCCCAGCCAGGACCCTGGGTCGAACTATCAGGATGAAAGAGAAGGGAGAAAGGCTCATAATTTTATGTTACTTGTCTTCTTGCAGGATTAGAAAAAAACCTCCTATAAAATTGTCAATTTCAGTAAGCTAAAGGAAATACCCAAAACCCCTCTGAAAACCCAGAACAGTTTCTGGCTAGACTTACTGAGGCCCTGGTACAGTACACCAGATATGATCCAGCTTCTAGAGATGGCATGTTTATTCTTAGCCATTTCGTCCCACAATCTGCCCCTGATAGAAGGAAAAAACTTAGATGGCTGGAAAGGGGCCCAGATACTGCCCCAGGGAGATGTGTTGGAAATGGCATTTAAAATCTTTAACGACTGGGAGGAGCAGGCTAGGATGGACAGATTTGCCCTGTCTAAACAAAAATATCAGCTGCTGGCCACAGCTTTAAGGGCTCCTCCAAAGAAGACAATCTCCAGCTCCACTGCAACACAGTGTCAGCCACCAGGACTCTGCTTCAGATGTGGACAGACTGGACACAGGACTAACCAATGCCCCAACTCACTACCACCACTGGGACCCTGCCCTCAATGTGGACAGAGAGGTCATTGGAGGATCGATTGTCCTTCTTTGCCACATCAAGGTAGGCCACTGTCCTCCCTGACCCCATCTACTTTGCAGGAGTCCATCACCAATCTTCTGGGCCTGGCGGCAGAAGACTGATGGGCCCTGGTTCCTCAGTCCCCATCTCATCTATGCCATTACTATGGAGAAGCCCAGGGTAGTGGCTACAGTAGCTGGTAAGTCTATTTCATTTATCATAGACACAGGGGGCCTCATGGTCTGTCCTTCCCTCCTGCTCTGGTAAGGTTTTTCCCTCACAGATATCCATGGGTGGGTGGATGTAAAACTCCATTTCTCTAAAACAACGGGACCCTTATCTTGCATATTTTGGAAAACTCCCTTGACCCATACCTTTTTAGTCATGCCCTCATGCCCAACTCCTTTATTTGGTAGAGACCTTATGCAAAAATTCTCTTTCTTTCTTTTCTTCCCTCTCTGTTCTTCCTTCTCTCCCCTATAGCTCTCCCCCCCCAAAAAAAACCTTCCTTGAAAATCCCTCAATCACTTTAGACTTAAATTCAATATTTTCATAGATTCTAAATATGCCTTCCATATACTCCACCGTCATGCCTCTATCTGGAAAGAAAGAGGCCTACTTACCACAAAAGGGACCCCCATCATTATCAGTCTGCTAATCCTTAAATTTAAGGCATGTTGGAGGCATGTTATCTTCCTGCCAAGATAGCTGTAGTCCATCGCAGGGGACATCAACCTCTCACTGATCCTATTGCCCGAGGCAATGACCTGGCTGACCAAGCAGCTAGGGAAACCAGCAAATGCCAATACCATGCTGTTAACCTGTCTTTCTTAGACCTATCAGGGCTCATGCCTTCCTACACCCTCAACAGCATAAATCTCTTTCACATAAAGGGGCTACCCAAACCTCAGCAGGATGGATGATTCTTGGGGACAGATATTGCCTACCAGAAGGGCAGGTCTTGTCCATCCTGACATCCCTACATAACATCTTTCATATTGGGGCTCTTGAACCCCTCATTTTTCACATTAAAGTCCTTCCCCTTCTCACAGAAGTCACCTGCTCCTGCCCCATCTGTACATCTGTTTCCCCTCAGCATAGGGGCCACCCACCTCCCTCCTTTAAATACCACCAACATAGAGGCTCTCTTCCTGGGGTTGACTGGCAATTAGGCTTTACCCATATGCCAACTTGCAAAATGTTCAGATACTGACTAGTCTTGATGGATACCTTCTCAGGATGGATAGAGGCCTTTCCCACTGTGGGGGAAATGGCAGATATAGTGGCTAGCTTTCTAATCCAAAACATTTTCCCTGCTTTGGCCTCCCCCTTACCCTCCAATCAGACAATGGCCTGCCCTTCATCTCTAAAGTGACCCAGATGGTGGGTGTCTCGTTTCCTGGGAACAACCTGCAAAGTACACATTTTCTACCATCCCCAGTCATCAGGCAAGGTGGAACAGGCTAATTCACATCTCAAGGATCACCTTACTAAACTCTCCTTGGAATTACAACAATCCTGGGTCACTCTCCTATCCCTAGCTCTAACCAGGTTATGAGCCATCCCATGAGCTCCATCTTTTTTATGTCCTTTTGAGCTTATGTATGGCGGGCCTTTCCTCCTGAGGAATCAGCCACTCCAACAATCCTCTCCCCTCCATCACTACATACTTGCTTTCACTCTTCTATGAAAACTCCTCAGGGAGCATGCTGACTGGATTATCCCACAGGCATCCAAAGACCAGATCTCCTATCCCCTTCAGTCGGGAGACTATGCCTACCTCTGGCCCACTGGTCAACACAAGGGACTGAAGGGAACCCTCTAGCTGCACTGGACTGAAACACATCTCGTGATCCTGCCTACACCAACAACATCCTGAGAGGAACCCTTCTGGACCTAGCCTCATCATCTTACTTCAACACCCCTCCCTTTTGTCATCAACCTTACCCAGGAAACAGCCAGACAAGAAATGCTGCCCCAAATCCTATAACATAAAAAGCTGGAATGATAGGTGTCGCGAGCCAGGACTCTGTCCAGCAGAGTCCAGGAAAGACAACACAGACACCAAGGTGAGGTTCAAGCTTCTTTTTCTCTTCCTTCCTTTATTCTCTCTTATTCTCTCTCATATTCTCTTCATTATCTCACTCACTATGATTATTCTTCTATTACACACTTCAGCTTTTTATATAGCGTTTCCAACAGCCCTCCCCCCAGCCAGGACCAATCAGGGCACACACACGTGCAGCGGACAGGCAGAGTGCAGCTCGTTGGCCACGTAGCAAGATCATCAGGCAGGCAGCACCTGTTCGGGCTCACCATGCTTCAGGGAGTTGGAGTAAACAAGCGAGGATCACGAGCCTTGGCAATCAGCCAAGAGTTGAAGTAAACAGCACGAGGCTTGGCAGCCAGCCAGGGCGCCATCTTTGGCTGGCTTGGCCGTGCTCGCTTCCCACAGATAGGGTTCAGATCCAGGCGGCCACAGACCCAGAAACCATAAGGCCCATAGGAAGAACTAAGTCAGCCAACTACCAGCCACCTACAAGCCAACAAAACAGCTCCAACGATTGTTGATCCAATGCATTGGGATCACCAGAGCATGCTCCACAGGCTGACAAACAGTTTTCCTAAACCCTGTAGCTGCAATGGGTTCCCTGGACCCTGTAATTGAAGAAAACATGTTTGTTTGTTTGTTTCAATTTCACTCAGATTTAATATGCATCTAATTAAAGGCAAGTGCCTATAAACAAAACCTTTACATGTGTCCCACCTATTTTGTGAGCATCATGTTACAGGTCAAAACAGGGCTAAATGCCTTGAAAATATGACTTAATGTGAGCTAAGAGGACCACCAGAATACTAGGTCTAAAGAAGTGATCCTGTTGTCCCTTTGTAGGTGGGCATGTAATCCATAAACATTTTACACAAATTGAAAACATATTTTTTTGGCATGGGATTCAATTTCTTTTTATTATTTATTTATTTTATTTTTTAATTTTTACAAAAACTTTATTGAGAATTTTATACATACATATGAGGTGTTTTGATCAAATCCATGACCACTCCCTCCCCTCCAACATTCCCCACTCTGAAGAGGTAACCCTAAAATCTTTTAAGGATTAGATACAAGCTCCCAAATACTTTTGAAATTTTTGGTCTTAGAACAGAGTATGTTGATAACAGGCCTAAGGACATCTTGACTTTTAGCCAAGAAACTGGTGACTTTTCTTTGGGGTCTTTTAACCCTAGCTGCCTAGCTAATTCCTACCTCTTACTCTTCTCACACCATCCTCTGAAGGAGTTACCAAAATTGCCAATAGTGAATAGGGATGCCTACCACTCTGGCTTCTTCCATGCTGAATAGGGATGCAGGGTGAGGCAACTGGAGTACCTATTCAGTGGGTCTATCTAAAAGACTTCCAAATTGCATAATTTGGAAGAAATTATGGGGAGAAGAAAGTCCTTGAATCATGAATGGGAGATGTGAAGGAAAAGTAAAGACAAGGGTAATTAGCGTTACAAATTCTAGACAGGGAACTAGAAAAAAGTCAGAACAGGGCAATTTTCAAATGTTCATATGAGACTCCATTGGAATTTCTTGACAAGGGTTTCCAAAAGCATCCGTCTATTGGGTTCTTCCTCATTTTTCTTTTGTCTTCCAAGGCTGGACTAGTTGGCTGGGAAGAGTGGTCAGAAAGAGTGGTTGGGTACTCTGGTAAGGGTCCAGTGACCCTGCTTGGCACTCCTTTAATGAATGAACACAACCATCAACAAGCCCAATTGTGACTGTGTTTAGCAAACATGTTTTACAGTAGATGTTTTCCTCAACAAGTTTCACCAGGTACAGACCCCACGCCCTCCCTGAACAGCCTCCAAACAGCCCAAAACAGCAGAAAAATATTCTTTTCCCACATTCTTTTCCCTTCATAAGCTACCCCCCTGCAGCCATTAGGCTGCTGGTTTCATTCACTCCCGAGTTGAGACCCAGCCCTGCTAAACCCCAAAACAAACTCTTGCTTTTCCGGAGTCCTCTCTGTTTCTGTTTCATGGCGATCCCAACCCCTGCCACCTTTTTAATCTAACAGTTGCAACATTATGCCCAATAAGTATTTTCTCCGAAATGCTGTTCTCTTCTTCTTCTTTGCACAGTTTTGATTTTTTTTTCGACCTGGAGTAGGCTGAGCTGGTAGTCTAACAATGGCAGAGTCGAAGTTATACCTCAGCAATAGCAATAGCAACAGCAGTGACAGTAGAGGCAGTGGCAATAGCAACAAGAGGGCAGCGGTAGAGTTCCAGCTAGCATGCGGGGGCTGGGCGGGGGAGAGGGGGCAGAGGTGGCTTAGAGCTAAGCTGAAGCAAGACAGAAAGCTGGCAAGATTTAAAGAAAAAAGACTGCAAGCCCTGCTCAATGGAAGAATCAACCAAATATATATATATATATTTGGTAGTCAAGGGCTAGGGTTATAAATGTTGGAAGATACTTAGCCATGCCAATTCTTGATTTTAATCTGAAAGACTCCCGTAAATTGATTGGTAACAAGATTTAGAGGTTTGTTTTCATCAAGTTGCTTAAAAATCACAGAAAGTTTTGATCAAGGGAGTGTCAGAGTCAGAACAAATACTTAGAAAGCTTCTGTTTAATGTATATGAAAAAAGAGAATCAATAAATAAGATTCTCACTCAGAGAAACCTAGCATGATGGTCCAGGAGGAAGACCCGGAAAAAGCTAATCTGAAGTGCTGGGAGTGGAGGAGGGAAAGGGAAACAAATGAGGAAGGTACCACCTGGTTAGCTGGTTACTAAAGTATGTGTGGAGCCCACAGGTCAGACATAATGCAAAGCAATCATACAACTATAAGATATACAACCAACTCAGCACAGAAAATGCCTCTTGAGAATTAACCATAACTCTATCAAGATATAGGTTCTGTTGTAAGGAGAGCTAGCAAGATTGAGAGAGAATGTTGGGAAAGCATGAGAGAGTTTATGAAGAAGACAGAATATGAGTTCACCAAGAGAGAATAACGGAACTGGGGAAAATGTGGAAGCTTAGAAAGTGTTGTGTACTGTGTATCCTCCACATCTAATTCATATGTTGAAGCTTATTCACTAACATAATGGTATTTGGAGATAGGAGCCATTGAGAGGTGATTAGATCAGAGGTTTGGAGTCTTCATGAATGGGATCAGTGAACTTATAAGATGAATGAGAACTTACTTTTGTTCTTTGCCATGGAGGGAATGAAATAAAAAGACATCCTTTTCCAAACCAGCAACAGAACGCTCATCAGAAACAAGACCTACTAGAACCTTAATGTCACAGTAGCAGTAAAGTCCCATTAAGGGAAAACTACTCCCATATGGCCAAGAAAATGAAATATATGACTTTGGTGGAGCCCTAACATTCCACTTGGGCAGGTTCATAGTCTAACTAGGGACCATCTATCAGGAAAGCAGGTTCACCTTAAGCCATTGTAAAGAGATAGGAGAAATAATTATCACTTTAATGAAAAAATATACTTTTTCTTCCTAGCATCCTGCTCCCTACCTCAGTACCTACAAGTTGCCATGAGATTCTGGTGGGTCTGCCTGCCTTTCCAAGTCCTGATCAGAAGGATACCACTTTCCCTCTTTCTTCTCTTCTGAGCTCTTTCTTTCAGATGCTGCCCAGAGCCTGTATGCTTTTTCCAGTACTTTGCTTTCCTTACTCATTCTCCAAAGCTTCCTTCTCAACCTTGTGGCTGCTTGTCTGCCATGTGGGTGACATCCATGCCAGCTTAATTCAAATGGCGTAGCTTTCTCTCTTCCTCTTCTCCATCTCCCTCTCTGGGCAGCCTGACTGCTTTGGGTTTTTCTTTTAAATTCAAATAAAATTGTTCTAAAACTTCTGTTAGAACCTGTTCTGAAATTCTTTTACTATTTGGACTAAGAATACCATAAAGAGTTCCTAATTTCTCCAGTAACATGGCAACCCTGATGGGCTTCTCCAAAATTTCCAGTAAGATTAATTACTGATTTCCCAGCCTCCAGAACTGCAACAAGTGAGTGTGCTTTTTATGCCACCCAGACTATGGCAATTTGTTGAAGCAGCCAAAAATGAAAAAGTAGAAGAGAATGAGAATTATATTTTGCATTTGGGATAATAGGTCTGGTCCAATGAGAAAAAGAGATGTTAGAAGTAGGCTGGAAAAAAAATCATGTTAAAGAGTAAATGCTAACCATGCAGAATTTAGTAATTAAATGAGTGCATAATGGAATCCAGCCAAAACCCATTCATTTGCAATGCTAATTTCAATGTGGGTCTTTATCTGCCTGTTTCCCTGCCCAGATGGTGAAGCTGAAGGCTTCAGTTCCCTCTATGGGGGAGAACGGCTACAGCACTTGAAGTCTTGGTTTTCTCCTCACAGTGTCCGCAGTTCTAATTAGGTTTTCAGAGTTTATGGTTGACACAAAGACATGCTTTAATAAGCCCATCTTGTTGGCATTTGAAATGCAGTTGCCTGGATGGCATTAGAAAACTGTCCCAAAAAGAATAAGGCAAAGTATATACCCATGTAGTTATATCCATTCCATGAAGCATAATGCAGTCATTTAAGAAAACAAATTAGTGGTAAACCATTTGATTTAGAGTGATTTCTGTAAAGAAAGAGTGAGTGAAGAAAATAAAACAGAGGCAGAATTGGTGTGGAATCTGCTTTTGTGTACAACAAACTGCTACAAAATTCCTCATGTGTTTCTACCAATATATATTTAAACAATCACATGAGCTTGTAGAATGTATTAACATCACATAATAGTTATTCATAAGGACTACTTCCAGTAGAAGGTTAAGTGGGTAGAAAGAAGGTGGAGTGGTGGTCGGATCAAAAGAAAAGAATAAAAGACCTCACTTTAAAACTCATATGCAGTAATTGCAATCATGACTACTTATAAAGTCTTACCTGTAAGAGCACTTGACATATAGTTATAGAGGTCTAAAAAATGAGTAAAAGCTCATGTGAATTTATTCAGTATTTATATTGAATCTCCAACAAGACCAAGAGAAAGAAAAAAAGTCTGGATTCTTTCATTCACCACCCTCCTCATCAGAGACTAGCTCTGTTCATTCTTAAGTTCAAAGTGTAAGCCATGAAATCAGATCCCTGTCAGCTTTGTTTCATGTATGAGCTGTTCCTGGTCCTTGAACTCCAAATTGAAGACCTTTGGCTTTTATTCCATTATCAGAGAGCAGTTTTGCAGAGACATTGTCTTCCTGACCTGCCTACTTCAATCATTGTTTACTTTCCTTTGCCATCTGAAAAGTAGAACAATTTTAGTTGTGGTCAGCTTCACCTGCTTGAATGCAGAATTTCAAAGATACCTCCTCCAGCTTGATGCTACATTGTTACGTACTCCTAGCTACGTGCCTGTGATCTTGTAGAACCATCATCAGTCTGTTTTTGCTGACATTTGTCAGCAGTCATTAGAGGTATCAAGCCACATTCATGAGAATTCCTTGCAGGGTCTCTACTGCCTTCACCGAGCTGGGGCCAATCTATGGGAGGGGGGACTAAAGCAATTAGGACAGTAGAAGGGACGTGGGTGAATCAACCAGCACTGTGTTCCACAACCCTGAGGACCATCTGTACTACACATGTGCTCAGCATACAGTTTCCCCCATCACAACACATTCAACTCCTCATTTTCAAGGCTCTCCTGAAAGTCTTCTTCTGCATCAAGGACTTGGCCATTTGTTCTATATAGGACTTATGGTCTTGTACATTTATTATATAGCTAGGTATTATAGCAAGTTCTCCCAGGCTCCTTCCCAACTTGAAGTAATCTTTTCTCGACTTTCCTTTTTCTATCAGGCAGTAGAAACAAACCACACCCTTTCCTGGAACATAACATTTTCTACCTTATGTTAAAATTATCTTGTCTCCCCTTTGTCCATTGTGTTTTCCCACTTGCACATTGCTAATAGTAAGGTAAAGTAAAGTAAGTGATGCAGATTTGTTTGCTGAGTGCTTTTTTAGCTGAGAAAAGATGTGGAATCACTATCATTAAGAACATCTTGGCATTGGCTTACAATAACATTTCCTATCCAGAGATTTTGTGTGTGTGTGTGTGTGTGTGTGTGTGAGTGAGTGTGTGTGTGTGCGTGTGCACGTGCGTGTGTGTATGGCATATATATATATCTGCATGTGTTTATGTGGGCGCACTCACCTGTTAGGGTTCATATAGAGGCTAGTGGTTGATTCTGAGATGTCTTCCTCAACTGTTTTTCCAACTTAAATTTTTATTCATGGTCTCACTGAACCTGAGCTCACCATTTTGACTACCCTGATTGGCCAGTGTGCCCCCAGGCTCTGCCTGTCTCTGTCAACTAGCAGTGAGGCGCTGCAGATCCAAACTCATATCCTCATGCTTGTGCAGCAAACAGTTTATCCACTGAACCAGCTCCCCAACCCCTCCAGAAAATTTTTGATTGGACTATTCCCTCTTATCCCTGTTAAATTCTAGCCATGCAGAGACATGATTAGAAAGGACCCAACCCACTTCTCCTTTTTCATAAAGCAGAAGATTCTTTCCTGCTGTGTCTTTCCAAACCTAGTAGCGTAATCTGTTGTGCCTTTACAATCTGTTGGTATTCTAAAAATGAGAACAATGACCTTTGTGTTAATTAGTTGATTTGAGAGCCTGCTGGGACTAGAATAAGAATTAATGGGGCTGGAGATTATATATCCCAATTGTAGCTGCAGAGGTAATAACTAATGTTACTGATGAGCTCAAATAGTATGTATCCATGCTAATGTGCTCTTTAATCCCCTTTCTCTTGCTTGAGATGATGGAAGGATTACTTAATGATTTAGTAAATACACTAAAGACTGCTTCTAAAGTCTAGAAAATAGAAAAATACTTCATTGTGGCTTTCAAATGAGTAGATGGACTTAGAGGTACAACACCTGAGGATGTGTATTAGAATTGAATTAAAACATAGTAACTAGAATACTGGAAACTCAAACATGGTTTTGAGGATGAATATAACCCTGGTAGGATCCACTGTTTGTAGAGTTTTTAATTTCAGGAAACATTATGTGCTTTACATTAGAAACACATAATGCAAAGATAAAGAATCATAGGGAAAGGAGAAGGGACTAGGTAGAGTGTCTGAGAAGATAGGTCAAACACATGATAGAATGTCTATGGTAATTGCAATTCCTCCAAAGCCATACATAATTCCACTAGAGAAATCTGAAGTTCTTAGGCCTGCTTGTTCCAAGCAAGAATGGTTCATTTCATTAGCATTCATGACCTGAACCTATTCAGGAATCCCTGGAAATTGTAGGTCAAATTTTCTAGATTACATATGGACATTTATTTCAGGAACTTAAAATAGTTTAAGAAGTAGTAATCTAGATGATGGGTTATTTTGTGTCTTATTATATAAACAATGGTGATGACCAGATAACACCTACAAATCCTTCTAGAATAACATCTCTGAGAGCAGAGTTGGAGAGAAGATATGTATTCTCCATAGCCCTGGAGGAGGAACATAGCCTATGAGTTTTAGCTTTCAGCTAGATGATTAAGGAAGCACCAGTGTTTCCCCTAGTGACACCAAACTTTGATTTCTAAGCCTTATTGTCAGAGTCAGGAGTCCTGGAAATTCCTTGGTCGCTAACCCTACTCTGCTATGTATTTGTGAGAGGTTAGAAGGGACTTCTCTTTTTCCTATATATTTTTTCAAAGTATATTTTTATTGATTTTTTGTGTATTTCATACAAAACTTCTTAATCATCTTTATATCCCCACACCCTCTATAGCCCCCATGCCAGAATTCATGGATTCTGTCATATATGTTAAGGCCTATGAAGTCAAGTTAGTATACCCATGTGTCCCTCAGTACAAGTTAATTCACTGGAGTCTAATCAGCCTATTTAGATCCTCTCCCTTAAAGAATATCAACTCTCCCTCACCCAGTAGTAATCAGTTTCCAGTAGTTCTTTTGCTAAGGTTAGAACCTGCTGCCCATTTCCCCAGTTTTTATGATAGGTTTTTGTCTGATTTTTGTCAGTGTGGGTCTTGTGCCTCCTGACACCATTGTTCATATATAAGTTCATATAAACAAGTTCACAGAGACCTGGAAGACTCTGTTTCCTTATGTTCATACAGCAATCCTGGCTCTGACAATCTTTCTATTCTTCTTCCACAATGGTCGCTGAGCCATGGGTAGGTGAGGGTTAATATAGGAATCCTATCCAGGGACACACTGTCTGCAGTCTCTTATTCTCTACACCTTGGTCAGTTGGGCCTTCTATATTCATCCAACTCTGTTGCATGAAGAAGTTTCACTGGATAAAGGTCTCTGTGGGTTTGTTGTGATATATAAAGGATGAGACAAAAATAATATACACATAATCTTAAAATTTCTATGGTAATAGTTTAGTCAACTAGTTTGAGGAACAAAATATATATCTAGTCATGGTTTATGTGAGAATATTTGGGTTTTTTGCCCAAGCCTTATCTACATGATAATGAAAAGTACCAGACTGGTGGAATTAATTTTATTGGAGGTCTAACAGCCATAGTTTGAGGGCTATACTAATGTGGTCAGAAGGACTTAAAGTACAGTTTTTGCCCCTTGCCATCTAAGGTCAACTAAGCTCCAGGGGACAATGGAACATCTCTCAAAACGTCCTGTCTAACTGTGGTGAGTCACCTGTCCTCTTGTTCAGGGAGGACATGAAGACCCCATGAGATGGACTTGAACCAGTGTCCAGTCTACAAAGAGGAGGGTCAACTCAGAGGAAACATCTTATCCATGCTTCCAAGTGAAGCCAGATATGATCTAGCAGGACCTTTGACTTATGTTCACATAGATGGAACTGGTAAAAGAAAGGAGTCAAGGCCTCCTCCCAAGCCAATGTTACCCCTGAGGAAGAGATCCTCAAATGACCTTCAGAGTAAAAATAAATTGGTTTATCCAGGCTAACTGTATGGCCTTAAACATCCACAAGGAACACATCTCAGACATTAGGCTTAACTCTATATAAAAAGTTATTTAGACAATTATTTCTCATTGATGATATTGTTCCTAACCAGAAAGTGCTGCTCAAATGTAAGACTTCGAATCTTGGTCTCTAATACTATAGTATGCCCACCTATAGCTAAAGGAGACAACCAGCTATTGTTCTAAAATGATGAATAAATTTGTTTTCTGCCCCTAGCTAGAAGCCTTTGAGAGGGAACTGACACTGATTCTAACCACTCCAA
>NW_008344645.1:755773-762332 GCF_000622305.1 Nannospalax galili
AACTACTCTTCCCTTTTTTTCTACTTCACATCTCCTACTCAGGATTCAAGGACTTTCTTTTCCCCTTAGAGATAAGAGTTACACAATTTGAGAGTCTTTTAGATAGACCCACGGAAGGGGTACTTTAATTGCCTCACCTGCATCCTTGTTCAGCATGGAAGAAGCCAGAGCGGTCTTTGTCTTGCTTCCCTATTGGCAAGTTGGGTCTTCAGAGGATGGTGTGATAAGAATAGGAGGTAGGAATTGACTAGGCAGTTAGGGTAAAAAGACCCCAAAGAAAGTAGCCAGTTTCTTGGCTAAAACTCACAGTGTCCTTGGTCCTCTTAGCAACATACTCCATTCCAAAGGCCAAAAATGGTGAAAATATTTGAGAGCTTTTATCTAATCTTTAAAAGACTTTAGAGTTACCTCTTCAGAGGGGGAAATGTTAGAGTAGCCAAAAGCCCCATAAAAAATAAATAAATCAGAGAAGGGGTACATGAAGTTATCAGAAAAAAAGTGATGGAGTGATATGGGAGGAGTTAGAGGGGAGGGAGTGGGCATGGAGTTGATCAAGACACCTTATATGCATGTATGAAATTCTTAATAAATTATTTATTTTTGAAAAAAAGAAGTTTCACTGGTAAGAGTTGAGACATGCCTTAGTATTTTTCTGCCCCCTCTTCCACTATATTCCATGAGCCTTAGGTGTAGAGGTTCCATTGTAGTTGTGTCACTTAGGACTGGGCATCGCTCAACACTTACTTTCTGTGTGTGACCAGTTGTGGAATTCTGTAATAGTCTCCACCTGTTGCAAAAAGAAGCTTCTTTGATGAGTGGTGAATGGTATATTTGTCTATCAATACAAGAATCCATATTTAGCATACAGTAAGAAATTACATATGTCTAGATATATGACAGAAGTAGGGTTTTCTCTAGGATCTTTGACCTCTCTAGCCATGTGTGTTTGGCTATGTTTATAATGCCACACATGAGTTCCCTTCCACTGAGAGGGCTTTAAGTTCAGTCCGATAGCTGTTGATTACCTCCAAGATGAAAGTGCCATTACACCAATATAGTGTGTTGTGCTGGTCATTGTTGTGGTTATTAGGCTTTAAAGCTGGAGTTGGACCACTGAGTGATTTTTTTTCTCCCTTAGCAGCTTACAGAGTATCCTCCAAAATAATGAGAGCTAGTCTTCAGGGAGGATGTTTCTGGGTGGGTTCCAGCTTCAATGCTTGAGGTCCTGTGTCTGAAGTATGTCCTGTCTTCAGCAATAGGGTCTTACCTTCAAGTTCTGGGAAGTAATCAAGGGCTATTTTGGGAATCTCTTGGAGTACCCTGACTAACAAACCCAAGGGACATTTCTCCTGTCTGGCACTGTGCTCCTTGTTTTATAGTCTTCATGTATATACATGAAATCATCTTTCTTTTGATGTCATCAGGGAGCTGGGGTCCACATCTGGTAGTTGCAGCTATGACAGAATCTCCATTCCGACACCACTACTGAGACAGATGTGGAAAGTGTGGGGAAATCTATATGAGGAAGTAGAAAAACACTGGCTGCTTTGTATTACTCTCAAGTTGAACACATTACTGGGAATAAACAGACTCTGGGGTCAAAACAAGATCTAAGAAATCATATGAGTTTCATAAAACTTTGTTTCCTTTCTCTCAATTTGTGCTATATCTAAGCATCCCCTGCCCTATGGAGAAGTGACACATTGCTCCTTCTGCTCCCAGAGGAACAATCCCTGGTGTCATCACCATAGAAACAGTCAATTGGTTATTCCTATCTTTGGTTATGTTCATATATATATATATCCTGTTTTAATTCATAAAAAATTTGTAGTACCTCAAGAGAGCTCTCTGATAAGATGCTGGCTTCCTAGCTTCTCTGTGTTCAGATGCAATGGGTGGGAAGAAGCTGAAGGAAGCCATAAGGTCAAGGGCTGGAGTGGTGGATCAGCAGTTAAGAGCACTTGCTGCTCTTGAAGAGGAAACTGGGTTTTGTTCCCAGCACCCACACAGACTCTGTGGCCCTATTGTGGCCTCCTTGAGCTCTGTACAACACATCATATATAGATACGAGCAAAACATTTGTACACTAAAAATAAATAGAAATCTACAGGGGCTTCTGAGGAATTACCTGTATTGAGCAGATGCCCAGGACACTGGATGGTTCTGGTGGTAGCTACATAACCACTCCCAACCTCTTGGCATTGTCCATGTCTTGTGCTCTGCCTGAGATTTGCAGGCACTCTCCTATTAAAATGTGTATCTGATCATCTAGAGGAATACTAAAGAAGAAAGTACTCTCCCTTACATGTTCATTCATTATGCTTCTCCCAACTTACAGCTAAGGTCAGATGCCTGGGTAGTTGAATTGTTGAGAAACGAAGGTGATCATTTTGGAGTATAGAGGCTTTGGGGGAAAGCAGTAATTGTGAGGGAGGGAAGGCAAGACCATCAGATAGAGACGACTCATCTTGAAGATAAAAAGGGGGGGACTTGGGGACTGGAGAGATGGCTCAGCAGTTAAGAGCACTGGCTGCTCTTGCAGAGGACCTGGGTTTGATTCCCAGCACCCACATGGCAGCTAACAACCATCCATTACTCCAGTTCCAGGGAATCTGATGTCCTCTTCTGACCTCCATGGGCATTGCACAGCATGGGTGCACTTACACTCATCCAGGCAATTTTAAAATTAAAAAAAATATTTAAGATGCAGGGACTTGGAAGTGAATGAACACACAGCATGAGAAGTACAGAGACAAAGCATTGTTTTCTAGATTTCAGCTGGGGCTGGCACTACTCCATGACATCTAAAGGGATATTCCTTTACTTTCCCTCCATCTCCATCTCTTCCTCTTCCCCACCCTTCTTTTTCCTTCCCCTGCTGCCTTCTGAACCACTACGCTTCTACTAGATCTCAAGAGAGAACTAGTAATACTACAATCCTGCTACACTATTGACTAAATAAAATCTTTCACTCATCAGCATGGAGGCGGGGCCAGAGAGTGCCAGCTCCTTCAATCTGTGAATAAAGCATGCAAAGCATGCAAAGTTCGAGGAAGTCAGTACAAGGTCACTCTGGGGCTATGATCCAGGTTTTCTGGCTCTCAATTAAATATTCTTTCTGCCTCACAACAAAGATTTTTAGTTAAGCAAAGAACTTGATGCCATACATAATACCATTTTACTCCTAAAACAAACCATTGAACTGTTAGTGCTTCATACCAACATTGTACTAAAGGCTGGGCATTAAAGTGGGTGAGAATTTAGATGCAAACGCATTTGATACTTCTTTATTCATATTACTTAAAATTGTAGAACTGCTTAAAATGTGCCTGTTTGCAGTGATAGGAACGATGTCAAAGATATTTCACAGATAACCGAAAACATAATTTGAGTTTGGAAGGATTTTTTTTTTATTTATTTGTTTCTCTATTCTTCATTCTATTTAAATTTCAAAATGAGGCAGTCATAGTTGTGAAAGTGAGAGAAATACAACATCTTAAAGCTTATTATTTATAATTGATTACTAGAAACCATATGATTCAGCTTAATCATTTGCCTTTACATTTTAAACAGGTTCTATGACAAAAATGATAGGTACATGAGAAATGGTTAAGGACAGACTAAGCTATATATGTAATATTTATTGTACAGGTGGTAGCAGTCCTGTGTGTGGAATGGTTTCTGGACAAATGACTTTTATCTAACACTGGAACCAAAAAGATGTCTTAGGTTTTAAAAGCATTTAACACTATCTCAGCCTGTTTATAATGTAAGCAAGTTCATAGGGTTTAGGCTCCTCCTGTATTCTAAACATACAGCTTTAATCCTTCATGACCCTTCCTTGCCCTTGGCCCAGAAAAATGTGTGTGTGTGTGTGTGTGTGTGTGTGTGTGTTTTGTGAAAATATCAAGAGCTACAGGCAGCGAATATTTGTTGGAAGCAATGAGGATCATCCTATTTGTGTTACATGATTTTGCTGATGACAATTTTTAATGTCAGCCTAGCAGGGTGGAGCACAGGATATATCAGGGTTTTCTGTGCAGGGTAATGCATATCTAAGGTGCCCACCAGTATTTAGCAACCTCCACCATCACAATCTATGGGTTAGAGACTCTTATCAGACTGGAGAGAATTGTGCTAAGACAGTTTAAGAAAATAAGCAATGATCACACTACTAGGGAGAGGCAAGTTAGCATTTGAAACCAACCACGTCAACAATTGCACCACACCTCTAATAGCATACGAAATGCCCAGGTGTAGGAAGTGATTGGGTCCCAGGTCCAGCGAGGGACAGTCCTTTCGCTGTCAAATTGCTTCTCTGTAGAATGGCAGTGGGTGCTAGGGAATCGCCACAACGTTGAGTGCACATATACCTGGACAGATTAGAAGGACAGTTTTTCACTGAGCAAAGTACTGAGATTAATATTATTCAATGCAGAAGAACAGCTGAGGCAGACAATATCCCTCATGATACATAGATTTGGACAAGAAGCAATAACTCAGCCCCACCTATATTGATTAGGTTTCAGTAGCCACATCTTCATTCTAAATAGGAGAAAAAGGCTTCAAAGATCAATGACATAAGAGAACCCTGTTTAGTCTTGGCAGATGTTTAGTCAAACAGCACTGGAGAAGGAGGGAGTTTGATTTTCTTTTTTCTATCACAGGCCCTACCTTCATTAAGTGGAAAATTTCCATCAAACTTTCTGTTATGTTTATTTGCCTATAACTACCAATAACAATAAACAGTCTCAGATCTGGCTTCCCAGCCAGGACACCCAGAAACCTAACAGATTATTCCTGGAAAATCTTTGGGGGGTAGGGATGACTTTTTCCAGTTTCATCAGGAATGTTCTGAAGGCTGTTAGTCAAGGGGCTCTGGCAACAGAAGTATTTTGTGATCGCTCCCCTCCCCTAAATACCAGTGAGCTTGTGAGGATCCTGCAATCTGCCTTGTGAAGTTTTGAATGCTCATTTCAGGAAGTTCTAAGATGATTTTCCCCAACTTAGGGAGGGTAACACCCTAGATAACCACATACAGGTAATATGCTACTGTGTACTTCCACATCCAACCTCAAAGGAGCAAAGGTGTTACATTTGTAGAGTTCTCCATAACCTGGCAGATATGTAGCATCTCATCTCTGGATTCTGAAGCATGACTGCCATAAAAATACATTCTTGGTAAAACTCCATCATATAAATGAACCACATTTTCATTATCCACTCATCAATTGAGGGACACTTAGGTTGCTTCCATCTCTTAGCTATTGTGAAAAGGGCAGCAACAAACATGGATGTACAAGTGTCTCTGCAACAGGACGAGTTCTTTGGATATATGCCAAGGAGTGGTATAACTGGGTCAAATGGTAGGTTCATTTGTAGTTTTTCAAGAGTTCTCCACACTGCTTTCCATAGGGGTTGAACAAGTTTGTAGCCCCACCAGCAGTGGATGAGTGTTCCCCTTTCCCCACATCCCCTCCAACATTTGGTATCATTTGTTTTCTTGATCTTAGCCAGTCTGACTGGGGTGAGGTGAAATCTTAAAGCGGTTTTTAATTTGCATTTCCCTAATTATTAGTGATGTTGAACATCTTTTAAGATCTTTCATAGCCATCTTTACTTCTTCTTTTGAGAACTCTCTGTTCAGCTCCTTAGTCCATCTTTTAATTGGGTTGCTTCTTGTCTTGGTTCTCTGTTTTTTGAGTTCATTATAAATTCTGGTTATTAAACCTCTGTGGGATGTGTCACTGGTGAAGTTTTTCTCCCATTCTGTGGGTTTTCTGTTTGCTTCCTTGGTGGTATCCTTTGATGTACAGAAGCTTTTTAGTTCAATGAGGTCCCATTTGCGAATTCTTGCCCTTGTTTCCTGAGCAATTGATGTCTGGTTTAGAAAAGCCTTTCCTACGCCCATATCTTCTAGGTTTTTCCCAATGTTTTCTTCTAATAGTTTCAGAGATTCAGGTTTTACATTGAGGTCTTTGAGACATTTGGAATTGACTTTTGTACAGGGTGAAAGATAGGGGTTTAGTTTCATTCTTCTACAAGTCTCCCCCCTTTTTTTGCCAGCAGCATTTGCTGAACATGCTATCTTTCCTCCAGTTGTGGTTCTTGGCCCCTTTGTCAAATATCAGGTGGCTGAAATTGCATTTGCTCATATTTGTGTCTTCAATTTTGTTCCATTGGCCTATGGGTCTATTTTTGTGCCAGTACCATGTTGTTTTTATGACTATAGCTCTGTAATATAGCTTGAAATCTGGTATAGTAATCCCCCCAGCATTGCTCTTAGTGCTCAGGGTTGGTTTAGCTATCTGAGGTCTTTTGCACTTTCATATGAATCTTAGGATAGTTATTTCCAATTCCATGAAAAATGTCATGGGGATTTTGATTAACATTGTGTTGAATCTATATATGACTTTTGGTAGGATGGTCACCAGTAAAGAAAGATGAAATCATGAAATGTGCAGGTAAATGGATGCAACTAGAAACTGTTATACTAAGTGAAGTAACATAGACTCAGAAATAAAATCGACGTATGTTCTCCCTCATATGTGGATCCTAG
>NW_008344645.1:762789-763598 GCF_000622305.1 Nannospalax galili
CATACTTTGAGGCCTATACTAATCTGGTCAGAGGGACTTAAAGGACAGTTTTTGCCCCTTACCCTCCAAGGTCGACTAAGTTCCAGGGGACTATGGAACATCTCTCAAAATCTCCTGTAACTGTGATGAGTTGTCATCTCGTTCAGGGAGGCCATGGAGACCCCACCCGATGGACTTGAACCAGTGTCCAGTCTACAAAGAGGAGGGTCAACTCAGAGGAAACATTTCCTCCATACTTCCAAGCAAAGCCAACTATGGTCGAGTAGGACCTTTGATTTATCTTCACATAGGCAGAACTGGTAAAAGAAAGGAGCCCGGGGCTCCTCCCAAGCCCATGTGACCCCTGAGGAACAGAACCTCAAACGGCCTTAAGAGTGAAAATAAATTGGTTTATCTGGGCCAACTGTATGGCCTTAAACACTCAAAAGGAAAGTATAACCAAAGATTAAAGGGGCCAATATAATTTCATAAGAATCCATATGTATAGCTAAAGGCTATATAACAAGCAACAATGCCAGACAGGCGATACCTTCTTTTGAGTTGTTGGCCAGGGTGGCCAAAGGGATTCCCAGATAGTAACCCAGCATAGAACTGGGATAATGAACAGAAGACCCCAATCTTATCCAAAGAAATATTGACATCTGATTACTGCTAGATGAGGGACAGCTGAGCCTCCTAAAATAAAGACCGCTAGATAGGCTGACTAGATTCACCAGAAGGGCAAGCAGTGGGGAACGGTTGGGGGTGCCGACAACACAGCAGACAGTAGCAGGGATATCAGAGTATAAGGGCTCTAGTGGGGGAAGGGT
>NW_008344645.1:763690-773356 GCF_000622305.1 Nannospalax galili
AATAATTAGTAGATGTGAAAAACATTACCACTGAAATCTACCTCATGACTTTATATCCATGCTCAGATGCCAAAGAGCTCAGAAAGTAACCGACTATGACTAGTAATAATCAGATATATAGAGATTAGAAATGCATGTGCATCTTAGTGTCAATTGTATTAAAAATGAATTTTTCTGTATCAAACTGTATTTTAATAATGAAATAGAGATCTTTCTTTAAGTTTAAACAAAATACATTCTCGGTTTCTAAGTTTCTTTGATGAATTACAGTTTCAAAGCTTCCCTTTCAGTCGTCATTAGAATAGTAATGGCATTTTCCACCTACCAGCTGCTATTCCACTCTGCTTCAGGGAAATTTTAATTTGTTATCATCACCTCTGCGCTCTAGCATGCTCCCTTCCGATAGATGCTGCACTGACTCTCACTCTGGCCCACCTGTCACTGGCCTAGGCTTCTGGCCAACAGTGGCAGGAGCAGATCTGGCATCTGCTCACATCCTGACATCATTTTTCTCTTTAAATGTAGCTATTATATCCCTTTATAAAAAGAAGAGGAAACTGGAGCAGAGGGCAGAGAGGGTCTAAAGATTCTTTCCCTGAAAGAATGTCAATGTTTTGCAGTAGAAAGGCCAGATGCGTGGAAATATGAAACTAGTTATTTCCTGATATTGGTGAGAATCAGGATCTGCAGAGGTAGCAGGTCCTTTGTGCTTAGATGCTCACGGCAGCCTGGCAGGAGGTGAAAGACTGCAAACCCACCATTCTGGCCCTTTCTCAAGATCATTGTTTCTATTAAAAGCGCCTGTTAATTATTAGTTCTTTTCTTGGCATAGAACCACATTGAAATATCTCAGTGAAAATAATATTTTGACAATAGAGTTTACAACCACAACAGGAACCAGAAAAATCTAGTTCTCTTTTAATTAATAGAAAGAGAAATAGTCTTTCTCATTTATTATACTATTAGATCAAAGTAAAAATTTGAAAGATGCTGTACAATGCTATCTTTTTTGGTGTAGTTGAATGAATACGGGGTTTACAGTACACTGACCTAGGTTTAAACGGTTCTATGACCTTGGACACGCAATTGCAATTTACCTTTCTCAGATTTAGTATTCTCATCTCTGTAGTCACCACATCACGGAATAGCTGCAAAGATTAGGTCAGATGGGGTTCACAATATATCTAGAAATACTCCTATAAATCTCTACTTAACACTCTGCCTTTCGAAGTCTAGAGGTGTCTGTGGAGTCAGCTCACAGAACTCTTTCCTGACTTCCCTATGAGGACTTTAGGGATGATCCTTGGAACCTTAGAAAAATCAAACCTTGGAACAGAGAGGGAGAAGGAGGGGCTTACAGAATTTTTTGAAGAACCATGGACTGGAGTCGGAAGTCCTGCGGAAGTCATGCTTTGCTGCTTACCAGCCACAGAATGGTGGGCATGCTGTCTACCACCACACTGCCTACCACCTTGTTGCCTTGTTTTCTCCTCCACATTAAGGAGAAAACAGCATCTCCATCACAGATATTTATTGAAGATGTCTTTCCTATGCACAGAAGGCTTGAGCCTGAGGTCCCATAGAGATGAATGCCCCGTATTCATTACCCTCAAAAGGTTTATAGTCTAATGGAGACAGTCACATATCCACATTTGAAAAACAATGCTTGTCTATATGGTTTGTTTTTCATTCCTTCCCAGAAACATGCAATAAAACCATGATGGGTCCATCATAATGCTACGTAACTTCCAATTCAGGTGCTCCAACTTCCTAGTTGTATAAATACAGGTGGGTTATTTAACTTAATTTTGGAAATGAGGAAAATAGTGAAATTTTGGTGAAGGTTAGACAATATATTTAAGTATGAGAAACATAGAGTGCTATCAAAATATATCTATGAAATTGGCTTCAGGTTCTCTGTGCTTATACCCTAGAAGACAGGCTTCAGAGGCTTCCTTAAGAATTCCATTCCATTACAGATTTCCACAACTTGTCACACAGAGAATTAGTGTCTGTAAGATGGCCATCCCTAAGCAACACATCTACACTGGAACCTCTACACCTAAGGCTTACCGAGCACAGTGGGACAGAAGGTAGAGATAACACTAATGCATCTCTCAACTCTTACTAGAGAAGCTTACTCATGCAACAGAGGGAAATGAACACAGAAGGCCAGAATGGACCAAACTGTAGAAAATAAGAGACTACAGAGTGTGTGTCCCTGGATAGGGCTCCTATATTAAACCTCACCCATTCATGACTCAAGGACCATTTTGAAAGAGGGGGAGGAAATATTTTAAGAGCCAGGGGAGGGATGCACAACCATAAGAAAATAGTCTTTCAGGCCTCAAAGAACTTGCTCAAATCAACTTGCAGCAATGGTGACAGCATGCACAGGACCCACACAAACTCAAGCAGTCAGAAATCCAGCATAGACCTTGGAAATGGACAAGAGACCCCAACCGTAACTTCTGGGTGAGTGAGAGTTGATATTCTTTAAGGGAGTGATGCTAGATCAGTTGAACAGGCTCTAGTGGATAAACTCACACCAAGGGACATCTGGGTACATAACCTTGACTTTATGGGTCTTGACATATATGACAGAATGCATGAAATCCTGTGGGTGGGCTACATGAGTTGCATATAGGGGGTCTAAATATGATTAAGATATATTGTATGAAATGCACAAAAATTCAATAAAAAATATGCTTTGTAAAAAAGAGTTCCATTTCTCCTCACACCAAGAATGCATTGAGCAGGCCAAAGAGATGGCTCAGCAGTTAAGAGCCCTGGCTGCTCTTGCAGAAGACCCAGGTTCAATTTCCAGCACCCACACCATGGCTAACAATGATCCATAACTCCAGTTCCAGAGGATCTAACACCTTCTTCTGTCCTCTGCAGGCACTGCATGACAGGGGTACACTTACAAACATGCAGGCAATATACTCATACACATAAAATAAAAATAATAAATTTAAAAAGTGTTTTAAGGAATATATTGAAAACATCCCCTGGTCTCTACTCTGAGGCATTGGATTGCTGTGGTATTGGAAGCTACATCTATAATTTCAGAAGCCTAGACTTTGACACTGGAGTGTGTTCTCTTGAAAGAACAGTTTGATAGGAGCTACTTCTTTTCCCATTCTTTTTTTCATAAAACCCACTTTACATTTTATCTTGCCATTTTTTTTTATTTTAAGAGCCTTCCATTTTTCCCTAAGGAGGTTTCTATGGATTGATAGGAAAAATGCAAGAAAACTATGAGATTCTGATGAGTTTCAGGGGAAAATGGCTACATACAGAAGAATCAACTAGGAATGGGAAAATGTTCACGATCTCATTTTTAATGTTCTTGAAAGAAAATCTGTTCCCAAAGTAAGAGAATCTTTTCCAAATGATTACTTCAACTCAAGACCAGCCCCAGCTGTGTTCATTCTATCTCATTTTCTTTCAGAGATAAGCAGGATGAAATGTTGTGCATATGTAGCACCTTTTTTCCAGTGAGTCCAATGAGGTATAAGCACCTTATCCCATCCATCTTACCAAAGATCTGACAAGTGAATTACATGTGAAATGTCCCTGTGCTTGCAAGTTTGAAAATCGGGTAATACAAAAAAGACGTTAATGAGCAACAACAGAATTCAAGTCATAGTCCAGAGGCTTGAGTCTGGGGGTTCTAATAAGCCAGATCCAGCCACTTCCCTGCCAAAAAAAAAAAAAAACCAAAATCTCAAAAGGAAAAGAAAGGAAGCAAAGGGGAGAGGATGGAAACAGAGAGGAGCAAAACAAAGAAGAGGGAAGGGAAAAGTAAGGGAGGGAATGGAAATGTCCTTAGTTACCAAGGATTTGTTATGTCCAGTGGGAAAAGCATGGCCTAATGTCTTCTAGCTAAAACATCTGAAGCTTAAGCAAAGATTTTATTAACATATTAAATATCTAATTTTATGTCATCATTTATGTCCAAAATATATGCTTGCTTTACGTATAACAATATATCAAACATTGATGGAGTAACCATAATCTCCATTCTATGTTCATTTTATCTCTCCTAATCTATGTTTTTGCTTTGAATGGATCATCCTGTAAATAATGTCACCACAGTGTGGCCACCAGTCGTACAACGTCACCTGCTTCTGGTAGCCAGTGATGGGTCAGTCTACCTGCTAGGTGGGACAACAGTCCCAAAAGCTCACTTTCTAATGTTTGTTACCTTAGCTGCTAAAAATATTTTCTCAATTATTCAGTCAAACACCCATCTAGATACTGCTGCAGCAGGACTTCACAGATCTAATTAGCAATCTTAATTATCTTACTTTAATCAAAAGAGAAACTGTCCTGGATCATCTGGGCAGACTAGACTTATTTTCAAGGCCTTGGAAAAAAGGGCTTAGGCCTTCCTAAATTAAGAGAATCCCACCGTTAGGATTGAAACAGGAAGGCCATGAATCCTGGGGTAGATAAATATAGGAGCTCGCAGCTGGGATATGTAATAGCCAAGCTAACCAGAAGGGAAGGACAAGACTCCAGGAACAACAAAGCATGAGGAGCACGCGCATGGGTGCTTACATCTTTTTTATTTTTATTTTTATCTTTGAAACAGGGTCTCCTTGTAGCCCCAGCTATCCTGGAACTCACTCACTATGGAGACCAGGCTGTCCTTCATCTCACACAGACCTCTCTGCCTCTGTTTCCTGAGTCCTGGGATTAAAGACATGCACCACCACACCCAGCTGGGCAGTTAAAATATCTTTATGCATATTCTTGCATCTAATGCATCTAACTGTGAAAATAAAAAACAAAAAACTGAATTGTTGGTAAGAATGACATATAAGAAAGTCTCCACCAATTTCAGGAAAAGGGACTGCCCAGGACCACTGCTGGAAGGAACCAAGGGAGGAGAACTGACTGAATATAATTAATAAGCTGGAATGCCAGGGGGAAAGGGGGCCACTGCTGCTCAGTGCACGCTAGCCACCCTGGAGGATGTGCTTTCCTTTCGCTTACTTGCCTGCTAAAAGTAAACGGTGGCTGCTTGTGCTACCTGTGCCTCAGTGTGAATTCTTCTCCCTCAGGACACACAACTGAGATTGCTGCCGGGGTTGGGGTGGGAGCGTGGAGGGGGTTAGAGGAAGTTTGGAAGGAAGCATTTTCCCATGACCATCTGAGGCAGCAGACTTCATCTTGTGCTCATGGGGTTCCAGCTGCTTGTGCTCTTCTGTTCCTCACCACCAGGTCTGCAGACTTTGGACTTGCTGTTGGGGGTTTAGTTTGTGGTAGCACACTTGCTTAGTGTGAAAAATGTCCTGAACTGCATTCTCAGTACAATAAAAAATATAATACAAACAAGTGTGACAATAAACTAACATATGCTGACAATCATGAACTTTGGACTTGTGTAGCTCAGTTAATTCTTTTCATTAAATTCAGGCAGATAGATTATAGATAGATGTCCATTTTGATGAAATTGGCACAGAGAAACTAAGTAATTGGCTCAAGCTCATTCAAATGGTTAGTATAAAGTAATAATTTTTATGTAAATTAGTTTGAGAGACAAAATATAACTAATAAGAACAAAAGCAAAACTCCTTCAGGGAAAATTAGTTTGTTTTACATCATTTCAACAGTAGGCAATTATAAACTTCATATGAATACATGAATGAAAATTTCAGCTTATTGATAGAAATCAACATGTACATATTCATGTGCCTCTGTATACACATCCGATATTGTACATGTATTATTTATATGTATGTGTATATCATATATGTATTCTGATTTGTGCATGTTGTGTGCATAAATAGCATAGAATAAATAAAAAGAATCAAATAACTATAGAATCAGAGAATCCCAGTGAAACTAGGCATACTATCAAGAGCAAAAAAGAAATACAAGCTAGTGGCAGTTTTCATTATAGGACATGTACATGGGTCAGGAAAGATAGCAAAGTACTGGAAGGATACTGGACTGTGGCTTTTTGTTTTTTGAGACAGGGTCTCTCTGTATCCCCAGCTCACCTGGAACTTGATATGTACATCAGGTTAGACTCAGTCTCACAGAGATCCACCTGCCTCTGCCTCTCCAGTGCTAGGTTTAAAGGTATCTGGAGACAATGACTGTCCTAATTTGTTTCTCCATTGCTGAGACAAAACATTCTGACCAATACTAATTTGGGGAGGAAAGGGTTTATTTTATCTTACATTTCCTGGGTCACAGTTCAGGTAGGAACTCGGGGCAGGAATCTGGAGGCAGGAGTTGGAGCACAGGCCATGGAAGAATGCTACTTACTGGCTGGTTTCCTGGCCCAAGCTCAGCCTGCTTTCTTATGCAACACAGGCCCACCTGCCCGGGGTTGCACCACCCACAGTGGGCTGGGCCCTTCCACAACACTCAACAATCAAGAAGATGCCCCACAGACATGGCCACAGGCCAGTCCAATGGAGGCAATTCACTGACTGAGGCTCTCTCAACCCAGGTGTGTCAAGTTGGTACTAAAACTATTGAGGAGGTGGAAAGCTTTCACAATGTGATGGTAATTAAGAACTTTGTAACAGGAAAATTCTTAAGAGTATGGGGGAGGTGAGCAGGAGTTTCCCATCCTGCCCCCTGTGGTTGCCCAGGATGGAAGTCTTTGTTTTACAAAATTTTCCCATTCTTGTAACCTTTGTGGCCATATGTTATCTTGCTTAATTATCACATGTACTTTCTACTTGTCACCTATGCTTTGTTTTGCCTTTTGTTTGCAAAGCTCCTCAAAACATGAACAGGAGGTCTGACTCCTTTATTTGTGGTGTTAGGCCCACTAGCATCAATTTCCTCACCTGACTTCAGGTGTAGGACCCTGAGACCCCCTTCATTCACCCGCTACCTCCCAATCCCTCCAGACCCCCACTAATTGCTCTTTTAGCTTCTGTAAAATGCTTGGCTGCTGCTTTAGACATGCCTAGACATGCCCTGGCATGCCCTGACCCCCACCTGCTATCCCCCCCGTCCCTTCTAGGAAACTATAGATTAAGCAAGCCTGGGCATGAAAACTGCCCTATAAGGTAAAAACAGAGACTCCTGGTCCCACAGATAACAGCACATTCCACAGCCCTGAGAACAGCACCTACCAATAAGAAACTTACAGGGCTGCATCTTATACATCCAATCAGTTTAAAATTATGTTGGCACACACGGGCTCCTTGAACCAACCAAAATGTATCTTTGGTATCCCCCTCCTCTCTTTGTCTAAAACCTATAAAAGGCTCCACTCTCCCTTACTCTGGGCTCTCAGCACAGATCCCTTGTGTTGGTGAGGTCTGAGGGCCCGAGCTTAAGCCCAAATAAACCATAAACCTTTGCTTTTGCATTTTGGTGCATTGGGTCCTCGGTGGTCTTTTTGGGGTCCAGTGGATGAGGTACAACAAGGATGTTGGTCTCTAATTTTTCCATAACAAAGCTGTTCAGCACAATGGCCTTTTGGATGGGTAGCTAATAGAAGCACTAAAATATTATGACCCAAAAATTACACTATGGAGTAAGGAACCCTCTTCCTATGCCACTTGAGCTTGGAAAAAATTTCTATGGTTTTCAGAAGCAGGAACTGAGTTCCTACATCTTCTCTTTCTTTACAAAGAGATACTGTCTCCATATCTATGAAGTGAACACCATGTTAGCAAACAGAATAAGATCATCATATTTTTGGTGCCACAGGCCTGTAACTTCAGAAACCTTCCCCTAGGTTAGAGAACGTGCATTGTTTCACCCAAAAGTATCTGCAAACCAATTTTTTCAAATGTGAAACATTAGAAATCACATTTCTTTAAAAGAGATGCTGTTAGGGAAAGAGGAATTTACTTCTTGTTTGAATATACTGCTTGTCTGAATTTACTGCTTGAATTTACTTGTTTAAATTTACTGCTTGTAACCAATTAACTCAACTGGAGACACAGGCATCCGGAGACAGAGGCAAGTGCTGTAGCCCCTGGAGCCTGACCTGTTCTGTGTCATGTCATGTAGACATGTATGCTTACACAAGATAACAGGAAAGAGCCGTGCCAGGCATATACCAACCATCTCTCCCTGATTGAGACACCTGAAGGGAGTTGTAACATTTTTCTTGTTTTAAAGTTATTGGTTTGTGAAATGCTTGCTTTGAAACTATTGGCTGTATAAACACGGGCTTTTGTGTAATGGTTGTGGGAGCCTATGTAATCTTTACCTAAAATTGCCTCAGGGTCGATCATAGAACTCTACTTGATTTTTGCATCTCCATACTCGTGTATTTGTTCTCCAGAAGAGACCCACCAAGTCACAGACCCTAACAATGCTTACTGGTAATGCATTTCTTTGAGTTGTGTCTCCTTAAAAAAGAAAAGAAAATGAAAATTTTGAAGTCTTAACTCCCAGTAAAACAGAAAAAGGGTCCTTAGAGAAATAACCAAGTTAAAATGTGAGCATGAGGTTAAGGCCTATAGCAAAATGACTGATAACCTTATAAACAGGAAATGTATAGAGATTCATACATGCATAGGTAGATGATGTAAAAGACAGAAATGAAGAAAGAATACAATGTGAAGATGAAGCCATAGATTTCAGTGGTGTATCTACAAGTCAAGGATTCCCAGTAGGACCAGCAAAACCCAGGAAAGAGGAACAAAGCAAGTTCTCCCTCCCATCCCACAGAAGTCACCTACTCTGTCCATGCCTTGGTTTTGGACTTTCAGCTTCCAGTACTGTGAGACAGAAAATTTCTGTTATTTTAAGAGAATCTGTTTTTAATACTTTGTTTTATAAGCCTTAAGAGATTAATATATATACCACACAAGATTCAACTAACTGTTCTTCAGTAGAAAATAATGGAATTAGGTATTTCAAGCATCATTGTGTTTATTCCAAATTGCAACAATTACTTTTAGTCTCTCATAGAAAATGTGTTTGAGTAGTTACTTTTATGTTGTCAGAAGTGGTATTTTTAAAAATTACTTTGACATTTATTTTTATTTTATCTGTATGACTGTTTTGCCTACAGATATCTTGGTGTACCATGTGTGTGTAATGCCAATGGATGTCAGAAGTGGACTTTGAATCCACTGGAACTTGAGCTACAGATGGTTATTATCCACCATGTGGGTCTTCTGCAAGAATAGTCAGTGCTTTTAACTGCTGAGCCATCTCTCCAGCCACCCCCACAGAGTGATATTTATAATAAGGCTTCTCATCAGTGTCTCTATTTTCTGTCTCTAATTTCTATCTGAGCTGTCATTTTATGTTAATTCCTTAATTTGGCTCTTAGTTAATAAGAGTGAACAATTACTGGAGCAGATCCCAGTGTTTGAAGGATTTCAGTATCAAATTCAAATGTCAGTGATTTTGATATTCTTCTTATTTCTGGGTTTTCTGAAGAGAGAACGGATTTGAGGACTTGTTTTATTCATTGTTAATTGCTTTCCTGTTAAACCTCCTGGGAAAGTCACTAAACTACTTCTGCTAAAACTGGAGCGATTTTACTGATGGACTGACAGCCAAATGGAATTTCTACTACAAGAAATGCTTTATTTTCAGACATTTACCCTATTTTGAGAAGGGCAAAATTTCTTTAATGATTTATTTTTTTGCCTTGAGGATGATAAGTATGTTAATAAGACACTCTGCAAGAAAACTTGGCTTCGGGGAAAAAAAAAATAT
>NW_008344645.1:773524-774660 GCF_000622305.1 Nannospalax galili
ATATTATCTATGAATCTCATGCTTATCTATTCACTAGTTTCATGTGTTAAATTCTTTCTGTTTCTGGAATTTTTTTGTTACATCTGTCAATACCAGCCAAATTATTTTGCTCCACATTCTTTTCTGGAGATATTCACTTGAATGTAGAAAGAGAGAAGCTCGTTAGAGAAAAAAACGGATGAAAGAAATGTTTATCAGATCAAATCCATAAGTTTAGAAAAGCAAATACTTACAAGATGAATTACAGCATTGTCTTCATTTAAAAAGATGACACGTTTTTTGTTTTCTTCTCATGCTGGTGATTGAATTTAGGCAGGCCTGGTACATGCTGGACAAATGCTATACCACGGAGCCACACCCTGAGCTCCATTTCTGCTCAATATACCTGATAAAAGAGTTAACTGAAAACCTGGCTCATTTTAAAATAATTTTCTACAATTTAAGGAAAAAAGTTGTTTTTCTAAGTCTTTTAAAGTTTTTAACTCATAATTCATAACTATAGGCAAGTGTGAATTACCCTGTGAGAGCAGGAGGGAGTGGTGTAAACAAACAGGTGGAAAGAAGAGAAACACCCAGCCTGGCCTCACCTAGCAATGTGACTGGGCCATTGCATATTTCATTTGATCCAATGGGGCGGGGGGAAACATTGAGAGTATATTGGGACACCACAGTGGGACACAAGGCAAATGTATTCAGGGGCCTTAATCAGTTATGATTTAAAGCAAATGATACTGAGAAAAAACTTTATCTAATTGAAGTCCCTGGTAAGCCCCCAGAATCAACTCACCCGACATGCAATCTGGCAGAGCACAGTTTTAGCATTTTCTTTGCTTTGGTTTAAACCTCAGTCCTTTTGTGGGGCACACAGCTGGGCAACATGCTAGTAGGTTCTCACTGGCAATATTAACACCTATGACCCGTGGCTATGAAAAGAGGTACCTGGTTGCTTTGCAGGAACTTGAAGTCCACTATTAGTGAAAACACTGTGTCTTCATTTTGCCCCCACCTGCGGGGACCCTGTACAGGTAAAGCTCAAGGGGGACCACTCCCTGAAAGGAAAAACGGGCAAGAAAGAAGAGACGGAGCCCAAGCAAGTCCACTTGTCAAGGGTCGCTTTATTGTACTGCAAACTTTCC
>NW_008344645.1:779728-783299 GCF_000622305.1 Nannospalax galili
GGGACCCTGTACAGGTAAGGCTCGGGGGGGACCACTCCCTGAAAGGAAAAACGGGCGAGAAAGAGGAGACGGAGCCCAAGCAAGTCCACTTGTCAAGGGTCGCTTTATTGTATTGCAAGCTTTTCTTATATACAGTTTGTATTTAGAAGGGGTTGAAGAAGTTGGTCAAAAGGTTACAGCATTTTTATGGGTATGGGAGGGGGACTGAGAAATTCAGCAACGTGACTGACGGCCAGATGTTCCAAGAGATTACTGCATGACTTACTTTTCCGAGAACTGTTTGCAAGGGGAAGAGAAAGATAACCTTGCCATAAATTCTTTCTCAAGGTTACTTGTGCAAGCAGAATGTCCTGCTTAAGTCAACTGTTTGTAGAGCTATATTATATTTTTTGGTAATGAATGTTGTTTCTCCAGCTCCTGACATCATTTGGGCCTTCAGTTTTACCATTGGTGACTAAAGTGGGGAGAAAGGCTTGGCATTGCTGCCTTCACGCTGTTTTTCCTCCTTGCTGTCTTAACCTCTAAGTCAGATTCTGTTCAGTCCTAGATGCAAACATGTTGATTATTTACTTAAGATTAACATGGCCTAGTGTGTATCTGAGCTGGTATGTCTTTTTTTCTACCACACCTGATCTCAGAAGTTCAAGGATCTCAAGTCCCTGGAGACTTATCATATGACCCAAGCCAAATCATGAAGCCAGGCTATTTGTGGAAGATGATGACACCACTCCTAAGAGTAACTCATCAGTTCACATGTTAGTTGACCATCCATTAACCCACCAAGCACAAGGCCAAGAAGTTTATATGTAGAAAAGAACGTTTTAAAACCATGCTCATAACCAGTGAATGTTACCAGATGAGCCCACGCTAACAAATCAGTGAAAGGCTTTGCCCTTCTCTGTTGAGTGATCCTTTGATCAGTGCTCATTCTCTCTGGTCACAAGCTGAAAAAACAACATAGAAGTCTTTACTGTCTTGTTGATAATCTGTGGCTTGATCTCTTTCTACTGTTTCCATGCCATGGGATCCTATCATCTGATATCAAATTGGTCAATGTTATGAACATTTGGGGAATAAAACTTACAAAAATAAAGTATAATCATCATCCTAAAGGATCTCATGTCAAGCTTAGATTTATATGATAGTCTTAAGACTGGTTAAGCTATTATGACTCTCAGCTCTTTAGGAAAAAAAGTGACCTGTTTTTGTTCATGAGAAGAACAGACTGACTTTTATTACAGGGTTGATTTTCATTCTGTGAGAGGAATGAAAGTTCGTAACTGAATACCTAGAGGTGGTATCTTCAGAGTACCTGCTATGTGGCAGAGGACTCATGAGCGATGCCATTCCATATATCTGACAGTACAATTCTACACATCATGGAAATAAGAGACACATGGAAAAATATGGCTAAAAGCTTTTAATGGCAAAGCGTTTGCAATCCTCTGGATGGAGCGGAATAGAAAAAAAGCAATCCTTAATATCTATTATTACTTTATAATATCCCTTGGGAATAGCTACGGGGGATGGTAGGCCAGGTTGCAATGCTCCCATGGGAACCATAGTTTTATTAATTTCTCTAAGATCTTGTAAAAGCCTCCATTTTCCAGACCTTTTCTTAATTACAAAGATGGGTGTATTCCAGGGAGAGGTGGAGGGTTTAATATGTCCAGCGGCCAGCTGTTCCTGCACTAACTGCAAGGCCGCAGTGACTTTAACTGTAGGGAGGGGCCATTGATCAACCCAGACAGGGTTATCATTTTTCCATATAATTTTGTCTGCCTGCTGTGCAGGGGGTGCAATGGCCCTTAGGAAAAATTTTTGTAGCCTATTCCGAGGCGATTATCCTTGGGAGAGGGAATAATTGGTTGGATAATTCCCTGTTTATATTTTCCCAGACCTTTTCCTGGTTGATATCCTAGGCGGAGCATTTGCTGAGTGACAACCTCATTTGGGCTGCACATAACTACCCCCAACTGATTTAGTATATCTTGACCCCAGAGATTTACTGGGAGGGTTTCAACTACAAAAGGTTGAACAGTGCGTGAATGACCTTCTGAGTCTGACCATGTTAATATCTTAGAGCTCTGACAGTACAATTCTACACATCATGGAAATAAGAGACACATGGAAAAATATGGCTAAAAGCTTTTAATGTATGACTTGTTTGGAAATCTGAGAAGAAATAACTCAGATAACAAACATGTCTTAGAAATCTAATTCTTTGATTTAGTTCTGTCTAGATGACCTTGAAAGAAATTCCTTTTTCAGTTTTTGTGTGATAATTCTGTTACCTATAGAAAAAAAGCAGTAAATTTCATTATCTATCCCATAAATCATGATGATTAAATGAAATAATAGCTTTGTAGTATATAGCTGAGTTAATTTCCCAAAGGTACTTTATCTGGGCCAGATGATCAGTCACCCTAACCCAGGCAAGAATGTCCCATAATTTTTTTATCAGAGGAATAGATTCCAGAGTGGACTTGGATAGATAAGAAAGATCAAAGTACAAACCCTGCTCAGCCAGGTTTTGGTGTGATGCTAATTTTTCTAAGTGCTCCTTATTGATGAAATGGATAAAATGAAAGTATTAACTTCACATTTCAGGTTCTTAAAAGAAATGAATGCATAATGCTTAGTCTAGAGCTTGCCATATATCCTAAGCAAATATATTGATATATGTGTGTTAATGTTTATGTATATGTATGTGTGTATACATATGCACATGCATTTTTTTGGTCCTCAACCAAATTTAAAACAGATTTTACAGATATCCAGAATATACAAAGAACTGCAAAAAAGGAATAAAATCATCAAGGAAATAAAATCAAGAGGCTACAGATGGGCTAACAAAATGAATGGAAAGTTTTCAGAAAAAGAACTACAAAAGGGCAAAAACTTTTTTAAAAAATATTTTCTTTATTATTTTTATTTTGTGTGTATGAATGTATTGCCTGCATGTATGGGAGCGCACCAGTGTCGTGCAATGCCGTGGAGGTCAGAAGAGGGCTTCGGATTCCCCTGGAACTTTTAAAAAATCATTCAACATCTGTAATAGTCTCTGTCTGGTGCAAAAGAAGCTTCTCTGATGAGTGGTGACTGTAATATTTGTCTGTAAATACAAGGATACATAGTTTGCACATAGTAAGAAATTACAGAGGTCTAGTGATATGACAGTTTGGGGGTTTTCTCTAAGATCTTCGACCCCTCCAGTCATGTGTATTTGGCTATGCTTACAGTACCACACATGAGTTTCCTCCTATTCATTGGACTTTTAGTCTAATTAGGTAGCTGTTGATTGCCCCCAAGATAAAAGTACCACTACTGCACCAATGATGTAAGCTGTGCAGGTCACTGATGCAGTAATTTGATCTTGAAGCTGGTGTTGGACCATCGATTGATGTTTTCCCTTAGCACCTTGCATAGTACTTTCCAAAGCTATGAGAGCTAGCCTTCAGGGGAAATGGCTTTGAGGTAAGTTCCAGCTCCATTGCTCCAAATCCTGTGTCCAAAGTATGTTCTGTCTTCAGCAGTAGGGTCTTACCTTCAAGTTCTGGGAGGCCATCAA
>NW_008344645.1:783627-784454 GCF_000622305.1 Nannospalax galili
TTCCCCCTCCCCAGTTAAAGTGCCCCCCCCCCTTTGCCCCCTTAGTAACTAGTCTTCTATGGCTCCAACTCTCTTGAGCTCCTTCTTTCTCTTTATTTTGCACCAGACACAGATTATTACAGAGTACCACAACTGGTCACACACAGACATTGTGTGAATTGCCCAAGCCTAAGTGGCACATCTGCAATACAACCTTTACACCTAAGGCTCACAGAACATAAGAACAGGGGTAAAGAAGACAATAATGAATATCTCAGCTCTCATTAATGAAGCTCCTTCATACAACAGAAGACCAGGAACACAAAAGCTCACAAATAGTCCAAGTATAGAGAATAAAAATCTGGAGAATGCTGGCCCTTGGACAGGACTCCTATATTAAACTTTACCTACCCAGGGTTCAGGGGCCATTGCAGAAGAGGGGAGGCAGGCAGAAAGATTGTAAGAGCCAGGGAGGAGGTGCATCACCATATAGAAATAGAGTTCTACAAGCTCCTGGGACCCTGCTCATATGAACCTATAGCAACCGTGTCATCATGCACAAGGCCTATGCAAACACAGTCAGAAACTGAGCATAGAACTGGGGAAATGGACAGCTGACCCCAATCTTAGCTGCAGAAATATTGGCAACTGATTACTGCTGTGTGAGAAAGAACAGATCTTCCTAAAGCAAGATACTTTAGATAGGCTGACCAGACCTCAGCAGATGAACTTGTACTGAGGGACATCTGGGGACACTAACTTGACACAATAGGTCTTAAGACAAAAGACAGAATGTATGTGCCAGTAGGGAAGGGAGGTATGAAGAAGATGAAGATTGATTGAGATGC
>NW_008344645.1:785498-786507 GCF_000622305.1 Nannospalax galili
AGATGAAAAATGAAAATCTAGTACATAAATAAAATGGTAAATCATTCAGCACTAAATAAAAATGAAATCACAAAATTCACAGCAAAATGGATGTACCTAGAATGTATAATATTAAGTGAGGCCATCCAATCTCCAAAAGTAAGAGTCTACATGTTTTCCCGAATATGTGGAGCCTAGCTTATAATGTATAAAATAACATTTGTACATCTATACAACAAATGCATGTGTAGGTATACTATAATATTTACATTGGCAAAGAAGAGGTATTTTGAAAAGAAAAAGAGCATCATTTTTGTCTTTTTTATGGTAGATGTATGAATTCAACTTTGAATATTGAAGTAGCAGGAACCATTTCTGCATCCCATAAGAGTCTAATAAGTGTTATCCCCTTCAGGGCAGTAATCATGAAATCTGGGCTTCCTTTTTGAGTCCATTGACCATTAGTGCACTAGGAAGTGGACATGACTGGACATAGAGTGTGGGCTTTGCATTGACCCATGTCCTAGTTTGTTCATCATTGCTGTGACAAAATACTATGACCAATACCAACTTGGGGAGGAAAGGGTTTATTCAGCTTACATCTCCCAGGTCGCAGTTCATCAGGGAGCCCAAGGTAGGAACTCAGGGCAGGAACCTGGAAGCAGGAGCTGGAGCACAGGCCATGGAGGAACGCTGCTTACTGGCTTGCTCCCCTGGCCCCTGCTCAGCCTGCTTTCTTATGCAACTGCCCCTCAGATGCCCAGGCGTGGCACCATCCACAGTGGGCTGGGCCCTCCCACAACACTCATCAAGAAGATGCCCCTCAGACATGGCCACAGGCCAGTCCAATAGAGGAAATTCCCCAATTGAGGCTCCCTCAACCCAGGTGTGTCAAATTGACACTAAGCTATCCAGCACAACACACTTGGAAAAGGTGAATTTTTGTTGTTGTTCTTGTTAATGTTTGTTGCAATTCTGCGTCCTGTACATGGATTATTTTTCTAGGAGTTTTCCATTGTTGGAAATCCTT
>NW_008344646.1:0-881 GCF_000622305.1 Nannospalax galili
AGAGAAAGAGTATATGGAAACACTCCCCTTCACAATAGCTGGCAAAAAAAAAAAATAAAATATCTCAGAATAAACCTGACTAAAGACATTAAAGACATGTACAATGAAAATTTTAAATCTTTAAAGAAAGAGATTGCGGAAGACATCAGAAGATGTAAGGACCTTGCATGCTCATATCAAAATCCCCAAAACATTTTTCACAGCATTAGAAAAAACATCCTAAAAGTCATATGGAACACAAAAGACCTCAGATATCCAAAGCAACTCTGAGCACTAAGAGCAATGCTGGGGTAATTACTATGCCAGATTCTAACCTGTATTACAGAGCTATAGTCATAAAAACAACATGGTACTGGCACAAAAATAGACCCAACAATCAATGGAATAAAATTGAAGACCCAAATATGAGTACATTCAATTTAGCCACGTGACATTTGACAACGGTGCCAAGAACATTCACGGGTGGAAAGACAGTATGCTCAGCAAATGGTGTTGGAAAAACTGGATCTCCACCTGCAGAAGAATGAAACTAAACCTCTATCTTTCACCTTGCACAAAAGTCAATTCCAAATGGATCAAAGACCTCAATGTGACCCTGAAACTCTGAAACTATTAGAAGAAAACATTGGCTTGGCAAAAACCTAAAAGATATAGGCATAGGAAAGGATTTTCTAGACCAGACATCAATTGCTTGAGAAACAAGGTCAAGAATCAACAAATGGGACCTCATTAAACTTAAAAGCTTCTGTACATCAAAGGAGACAACCAGGGAAGTGAAGAGAAAACCCACAGAGTGGGAGAAAATCTTCACCAGCTACATATCTGAAAGACGTTTAATCTCCAGAATATATAATGAACTCAAAAAACAAAGAATCAAGAAA
>NW_008344647.1:0-1163 GCF_000622305.1 Nannospalax galili
TCTAATCTTTTAATTACACCACACTCAGTAAGACTTTTGTTTAAGAAAAGGTCCTGATATGTTTCTAAACCTGTTGGCCTGGATTAGTGAAGCTCTTCTCTTTTCACTCTGATTCTTTTAAACTACCCACATGGGAAAGACTGTGAGGTCTCATCCCAGCCGATGGGGAAAATCAGTTTCTTGTTAGCAATAAAAGCTTCCAAAGTTTCTGGGTCATTTGTATACTTGCTGGATCTTACTGACCATGCAAGTTACCCATTTGCAAAAGTAAAATCTGCCTTGCCAAGACGCTTTCACTTTGTTTGCATGTTCTTTTTGTGATATTGGTGGGTTCCTTGAACCTTGGGTTATATTTCTAACAAAAGAGTCTTGTTAGACTCTTTGGAGTCTTGTCTTGGATTCTAATTCCATTTAGAAAGAAGTCCAGAACCTTTTTTTGGAGACACAGCACACTGCCTATTTTTGTGGCTTCAAGGAACTTTTGTGGCATTTGGAACTTTCTGGAATGGTAATGATCCCAAGACAGGAAGGTCTTTCAGCAATGTAAGGGAAGTGTCCAAAAACAAACAAACAAACAAACAAACAAAACATCATGGCAACCAAGAAACTCTGTGCATGGACCAAGATAAGAAATTACATGGGGATAACAAAGTACTGCTTTTGGTTGTCAGAGCACCACAGGCGTGGAGGAGCTCTGATATGCAGTGCCTTCAAGGGAATTTATAAGAGATAGGCAAGGCCACAGACTTGGATGCAAGAAATCTCCTCTGTTGCAAGAGGGACTGAGCTTCTAAAAGATTCTTAACTTTGATGTAAAAAATCTCCTTAAGGTTGGGGATTGAGTTTCTAGAGGCCCAGAATGGGAAATAATTAGAACAAATTGAGCACTAATTAAAAAATTAAAAATTAAAACATTTTAAAGTGGAACAACAAAGAAAGAAATTCCCCAGATGTGGGAAATTAACTCCTCTGGCTGGCACACGGGCATTCTCTTCTTCAAAGGGGCAGGTGATGATAAGAAGGACTCCATTGGCTTTTTGGGAAAATATCCAGAATATCAAGGGAGCAGGGGTCCTGGCGCATCAGAGATTAAATTCAGCAAACCAAGACTCCACGTGGGTAAAGTCTATGGGGACATATGCAAGGACTGAAGAGATGATACA
>NW_008344647.1:2276-4924 GCF_000622305.1 Nannospalax galili
AGGGGATTTAGTCTGGAACTAACGGTCCATCCTTGATTCTATTCCAGGGCTGACTTGACATGGGATTGCTGGATCCAAGTAGGGATTCTGTTGACCTTGAGAGCAGTCAGTGTGGTGAGGATGACAGAGTAAGGTCTTTTCCACATGAGAGTCAGTCATTTGAAACTTTTTGACATACATCAGGTCTCCAGGATAGAACGGGTGGCAGAGCATTGAGGAGTGGGCTGTGAGGATGCCTCCAATGTTGGAATGGACTGCAGTTTGGACGTGCTAGAGAGACTGGAGATACTTTGAGAAGGACTAGTTTTTAATTTCCTCCTCTAGAATAGGGCCTTTCAGTCTGGGTAACAGGGTAGTTAGCCTTCTGAACATAATCTCATGGGGGTAAAACCTGCCTTGTAGGGGGTGCATCTACCCCAAAGGAAGACCAAGGGTAGGAGTCTGGGCCAGTGTTCACCAGTCTTTAAGACTGTTTTTGAGAATGTGGACTTAAATAGTCCTCTTCATTCACTGAATCCATTCAAAACTCTTTGGCCAGTAGGCACAGTTAAGCTTCCATGTTATATTTAATGCCTTACTAATTAATTAGTTTGTGGACGAAATAAAGACATGTCTGTTATCTCTGCCAATTGGCAAGGGAAACCAAAACCTAGGAAATATCTTGTGCAGGAAGCTCTTGACCACTATAAGGGCTATTTCCTTTGTAGTGGCAAAAGCTTCCATGCAACGAGAGGATAATTTTTAGGGGATTTAGTGTGGGCACTTTTGTCCACAAATACCAGCACATATCTGTACCCTGCATGTGGGGGCTTAATTTCAGTGAAGTCTATTTCCCATTTTTCTCTGGGACTTAATCGTCTAAGGTAGATGGCTAGTACATTTTTTGTTCCTTGTTTAGGGTTGTCTTGGATGCAGGAGAGTCATCAAGAGGCTGCCTGGGAGGCCAAGTGTCAAATCCTGAATTCACTATCTAGGAGAAATTATTTTAGTCAGTTTGGTGGCAACCAGGTGGGTTGTTTGGTGAAGTTGATTCACAGGGTGGTATTCAAGAACAGTAGAGATAATGATACTGGAGTCATGTAGAGCCCACCAGCTGGTGGAATCCTTTTGGAATCCCTGAGAACAGAAACTTTCCTCCTGACTTTGAGTGCAGTGTGGCCGAGGAGGACATGCAGTGGGAGGAAAAGCAGCAGGCAGGATGATGAGTGGCTCCAGTGGGATTGTCTTGCTGCTGGATCTGCCAGGCGATTTCCCTCTGCCTAAGGACTGTCAGTCTTCTGCCTATACAGTACATGCCTGCTACTTTCTTGAGGAGCCAGATGGACTTGAGGAAGGCCAAGATCTCTTCTTTATTCTTTTCTTAATTGAGCTTTTGTAATTTCATACAACAATTCTTAATCAAATTTAGGCCCGCTTCCCCATCCATACCTCCCATATTCCCCCACCAGACCTCATGTGTTCTGCCATACATCTTAAGTCCTATTCATTCAGGCATTTGTACCCGAATGCCCTTCAGTGCATCCACTGGTGTCTGTTCATTCCATCTAGTGATCATATGTAAGTCATAATCTCCCTCACCCAGCAACAATGGGTCTCAAATAGTTCTCAGTCTAGTGCCAGCCCACCACCTATTTCTCTCCTCCCCTTTGGGCCCTTGTTTATTTGAGTTGACATGGGACCTGTGTTCCTGAAGGAAAGCATATAAATCTTAGAGAAAACCTTATGTCTTTCATGTCTCACAACAAATGAAACTTCTTATCATATGCTAAATATCAATCCTCATATTAAAGTCAAGCATACCATACAACCGTCATCAAAGAAGCATCTTTTGCAACAGATGGAGGCTGCTACAGAACTGCACAACTGCTCAGACACAGGGAATATATGTCTGGGAGAAGTCCAGTTCTAGGTAACACATCGGCAGGTGAACCTGTACAACTAAGGCTCATGGAACATAGTGGAATAATGGGTGGAGAGAAAACTAATGCATCCTTCGACTCTCAGAAGTAAAGTTTCCTTATACAACAGAGTGTGACACACACAGCGGGTTCTTGATGGTCTTTCCCTGAGCAGTTGAGTTCACTTCCTTATAAATCATGGCATATGTGTGAACAGCAACAGAGTGCATATACTGTCAGTAGAAATGTTACCCAATTATCCCTTTCCCAGATCAAAGCCTGAGTAAGGACAACCAGTTCAGGTTTCTGTGCAGAAGTTCCCTGGGGCAAAGCTTGGGCCCAAATGATGTCGTGTTGAATAGTCACTACAGCTCCAGGTTTTCAGGTTCTCCTCAGTCAAAAAACTGCTTCTGACTCTGAACAAGTCAACATCTGCCTTATTCAGGGGTGTGTCCTGGAGGTCTGGACAACTGGCCTTGGAGGTACTAAGCAAATTCTCGAAGTAATGCAGGGATACCTCTCGGTCATTGTTAGGCATCAGTGTTGCTGGGTTGAGGCTTTGGATAGCTGAAAAGGTAAGATGAGGCAGATCAAGGAATAGACTCTCATACTGAGTGATAAGGGAATTTGACATCCCTTGACCATTCAGTGCCCAAAGGAGAGTTTCTACAGCATGGGGCTATAAGGGTTAAGGCCTGGCCCAAGGTGAGCTTGTTATCCTCTTTTACCAGCATGGTGGTATCTGCTATG
>NW_008344647.1:5249-6896 GCF_000622305.1 Nannospalax galili
CACATTTCATTTGTTCTTTATGATTCTGATATAAGAATTAAGTTGAAGTATGCTTCTGTTTGTATTATTGGGGTTCCTAGATCCTTTATTGGTTATGTTAACCTGGTTGGTACAGGGTTCTGGTTCTTTCGGGTTTTAATTTGGAGGGAATGGATGGTTTCAGATCAGCTATTCAGGAGTACTCACAGAAGCCCAATTCAGGTTCTAGTCAGGTACACTCACACTTCCTTCACCATATTGAGATAAGATCAGGGGATCTCAGGCAGTCCTTTGTGTGCTCAGGCCCTCTGCTAGAGTGAGGCCAGAACTCGCACTCTCTGGCAGTCTGCTGAGATCAGATCAACTACACTGATAGAGGTCTGAACCCACACTCTCAGTTTGTCTCCTAGGATCTCTGCCTTAGCCTACCAAGTCCAGATCTGCCCCGGAGCCTTGGGAGGGGCCTCACAAAATCCCAGGTATGCAGATGGGGATGGTGCAATTAGGGAAAGCACCTCACCATGTGGAGGCAGGATCAGGGGGCTCTCAGGCTGTCCCATGCATTCTTAGGTCCTCTGTCAGAGGGAGGCCAGAACTCATCACTCTCTGACAGTCTTCTCAGATCAAAGCTGCAACACCAGTGGAGGTTGAAACCCAGCCTCTCTGGCTGTTTGCTGGGATCTCAGTCTTAGCCTACCAAAGCCAGATCTGCCCTGGGGGCTTAGAGGGTCCTCACCTCAGAAAACCTAAGTAGTGAGATGGGTATGCAATTAATTTTTGAGACTGTTCTGGGTTATGAAACTTTGAATTCAGCTTATTTATTTTGTTTGTTACTGAAATGATATTTGTATTAATTATTTGAGAATTTATTCTCTGTAATTCATTTCAGAAACTGTTCTGAGCTATTGTCGCAAAGGACTGTTCTCCAATATACAGACCATGAACAGATGCCATCATCCTAAACTTAGTTACACACACTTGTCTAGGATTATAATTGGTATGCATGCTGACTGTTACATTCCACAAGAAAGGAGGTACAGGGACAGTCCACAAGCGTACCCAACCTATCATTCTGTCCTAGTTGCATGAGGGAGAGGGATTAAGGGTATATAAATTGAGGAAGTCATAGGAAGATTTCTCTCTCTCTCTCTCTCTCTCTCTCTCTCTCTCTCTCTCTCTCCCTCTCTCCACTTGTGCAGCTGTGGAGAAGTCATAATCCATGCCTGGATGAAGATGAAATAGTGGGGCCTTAGGAGGAAACTACCCACACTACTGTAAGTAAACATTCACCCATTTTCCGTAAGTAAGTCCAATTAACTCACTGGTTTCCTAGACTATAGTTTGGAGAAATTGTTCTAGGTTTTGTGCACCCTGTCACAACCACTATGAGTTCATATGTACATTTTCTCTTTTGTGTTCAGAAAAATACTGTTTCATCTTATTCATCAACCATCTTTGTCTCTTACAATTATGTTTGCACCCACCTCTTCTGCCACAAATCTGCCATATTCTATGGGAGAAGAGGGAATGAGATAGGTATCCCGTTTAGTGTTGAACACTTCCCAGTCTCTTATTTTCTGTACCTTGACCAAGTGTGTGTTTCAGCGTTAATCACCCATCTACCGCAAAATAATGCTTCTCTGTCTGGTATGAAGAGCTACACTAATC
>NW_008344647.1:8119-9806 GCF_000622305.1 Nannospalax galili
GTATTGTTCTTATTTCCCTCCAGAAGTTGATGGGAAGATCCCATTGCTGATAACAATGCATACTTAAGTAATGATACATGGAGAAATCAAGCAGATACTGACCTGGAAACATCATCACTACTAACTAGCCTTTATAGTATTAGAAGAGCTTTGTTAGAAGTATCAGACGACAAAAGTAATTATCACTGTTACCCATGTATGAACCCTGTAATCCATAAAAATGGCTGGACTATGGGAAATACTGCAATACTGGCATGTAAGTTACAGAAATAACCAACCACCATCTGATTGGATTTAAGGCATTCTGCTCAAGATGGATCCCATATCTGACATCATTATCAGGGCTAAGGACCTAGGGGAGATCCTGCTATGAATATTCTAATGAGTAGTGTTGAAATGACTCCTGATTACTCCTTGCTTTAGCTATGGAACAGTGCAGGTCTCAAACCGTATCAGAGAAGCTTCATACAGTAAAAAACAATTATCACAGAGACCTCTAATTTGTCAGCATGCAGAGTATTCAGCCCAAAATGGTACATCTATATCACACTGCTGCCCCTAAGGCTTAAGGATTGATCATTGCAGAAGAGAAAGAAGAAATATTCCAAGAGTTGCAGTTGGTGAGTGACTAAAAGGGAACAATTTACCAGAGAACAAAGCAGATGGATTTGTGAATTGTGGCAGTATGCACCTGCTCATGCCAAAACCAGACAAAATTGTGACATGGAAGAAGGATGTGGGCAGGCAGCCCCACCTCCAAACAAGTAGCTATTGGCATATGATAACTGGTGGGAGAAGAAGTGTCAGTTTCTTTAAGTGTGTGGCCCCTATTAGGCCACTATGCTCCAGAATTGGTGCCACTCTCAAGATATTAGGGCAATACAAATTGGCCTTGAGGGAAAAGTTTTAATAAAAAAGAAAAAAAAAAGAATGCATAGGGAGCAGGGGTTGGATCCTGGGGAGGGGAGCAATATGATCAAAATACATGGTATCAAACTCTCAAAACTTTAATAAAAGGGAAGAAAACGGAGTGCTCAACGTGCATCATGCAGTTCTTAAATTTGTAACCAGACACCAAACTCTACACCTATTTTTATCCGAATAAAGAAATTACTTAATTTTACCTAAGTTTTTCATTCACATATAATGACATATATATTTACTGAAAATGTGTTTATATGAATGAAGATAGACTTTCAGGCTGGAATACCAGTGAGATGAAAACAAAGTTGAAATAATCTCGAATTTACTTAGAAAATTACAGAATATCCAGTGTTTTTTGTTTTTACACAGACATGATACAGTCTACCACGGAAGGAAGGGAATATCAGAGTCATGGTTCAGGCAGCATGTGACTGACACTTGTCATTCCTCACTTGTCCAACAAGTAGATATGAGCTGGAAACAGGCCCAGAATACAATCCACAAGAAACATAACTGTGCTCCTACATCTACCAGTTTTATCTCATGTTGAAAGGATTCCACAGTCTGTCACAACAGCATTAGCAATTGTTCACCAAGTATTGCAAGAAACACATGAGCCTTTTAGGCATTCTCCATCCAAATCATGATAAAAGCTTTTCATACCACCTTCTTTCCTCCTCTGTGTTCACTGTTTATTAATATGAAAATCTTAGTCAGCTTTGTATTCATAGGGTTTGAACTCATTTTTTACTGAAGTCTATCC
>NW_008344647.1:9935-10997 GCF_000622305.1 Nannospalax galili
GTGCTCATCAAGACATCAATGGGCAAAGTAAATGTGATCTATACACAATGGAGTTCTACTCAGCGGTAAGAAAAGATGAAATTTTGAAATTTCAGGAAAATGTATGGAACTAGACAGTGCTATTCCTTGTGAAATGACACAAATGCAGAGAAGCAAGTAAGCATGTTTTCCCTCATTTGTGGACTGTAGCACAAATCCCTTATATGTGAGTATATAAATTGTGAAGTAACATCAGGAGCCAGGTAAAGGGAAAGGAACATGGAGGTAAAGGAAAAGAAAGAACCTGAAAGAGAGGGATAGTAGAGAAAAGATGCTATCATGAGGGATGTTTGGAAAGTGGAGTGTTTCACAGGGAAAAGAGAAGTGAGGGACAAGCAAGGGGTCATGGTGGAGTTAGGAAGCAGATAATGGTGGGAGGTGGGTCTTACTGGGAAGGGTGGGGATAATGGGGGTACTGGGACTAAGGAGGACAAATGGGGGAAAAAGATTAGAGATGCATGAATCTTGGGAGCAAGGAACCCTAGAGGGAAATGTGGTGTCCTCAAAATCACCCAAAAATGCACACACAGTGTCTGGACATTAGTGCATATGTATACCTGGAAGCTGCTTGGCAAAGAGCACAGAAGAGACTTTGCTTAGATTGGCTGGTGAAGGCGGTCCACGAGACTCACCAGATAACACAGGATATTGCCAAACCTATTAGTTATCTCCCAGAACTAGTAGATAAGACCCTACTGCTGAAGATAAGACATGCTCAGGGTACCGGGCTTGAAGCAAAGGAGCAGGAACTGATCTGGATGCCTTCTAACAGAAGTTTAGCTATCATAATGCTAAATGATGATATACAATCTACCAAGGGAGAAAACCAGTCAGTGGTCCATCCCATCCCTAAAGCCTAATAACCATAATGGCTGGCATGAAAACTGCCTCTATTGGTGCAGTAGTGGCTCTGTTATCTCAGGGGCAATCAACTGCTCTCTAATTGGACTTAAAATCCTCTCAATGAGAGTGAACGCATAGATGGCACTGTAAACTCAGACAAATGCACATGGCAGTAGAAGA
>NW_008344647.1:11299-14370 GCF_000622305.1 Nannospalax galili
TCACTCACCAGTAAAGCTTCCTTATACAACAGAGTGCAATGCCCACAGAAGGTCACAACTGGTCATGTTTAAAAGAATAAGAGACTGCACACAGTAGGATAGGACTTCTACATGTAACCTTATCCACCCATGGCTCATAGTGGTGGTCCATCCTATCCCTAAAGCCTAACAACCATAATGGTTGGCATGACAAACTACCTCTATTGGTGCAGTAGTGGCACTATTATCTGAGGGGCAATCAACTGCACTCTAATTGGACTTAAAATCCTCTCAATGAGAGTGAACACATAGATGGCACTCTAAACTCAGACAAATACACATGGCAATAGAGGACATAGATCCTAGAGAAAGCCTTATTTTCTAGACAAATGAAATTTCACACTATATGCTAAATATTGATTGTTATATTTACAGACAAGCATACAGTACACCATTCATCAAAAAAGCCCCTGTTACAGAACAACAGATGGAGGGTACTGCAGAATTGCACATCTGGGTAAACACAGAAAACATACATCTGAGAGATGCCCAGTACTAGATGACACATATACATTTGAACCTCTACAGCTAAGGCTCATGGAACATAAAGGAACAAGGGGTAGAAAGAAAACTAATGCATTCCTTCCTCACTCACCAGTAAAGCTTCCTTATACAACAGAGTGCAATGCCCACAGAAGGTCACAACTGGTCATGTTTAAAAGAATAAGAGACTGCACACAGTAGGATAGGACTTCTACATGTAACCTTATCCACCCATGGCTCATAGTGGAAGAGGGTGCAGAAAGATTGTAAGAGCCAAGGTTGGTTCATGAACACAGGGAAGCAGAGGCCACTGGAAGCTTGCACGTTAACTTGTGGTAATGGTGCCATCGAGCATAGGGCCCATGCCAACTAAATTAAATGAGAGTCCAAAGGGGAGGAGAGAACTAAATGAAAGACCAGGATTAGACTGAGAACTACTGGAGACTAATTGTTGCTGAGTGAGGGAGAGTGTGCCTCACATATGATCTCTAGATGGCCTTACTAGACTCCAGTGGATGAATTTACACTGAAGGACATCTGGGTAAAAATGCCTGAATGGATAGGACTTAACTTGTATGGTGAAATACATAAGGTCTGGTGGGGAGATGGGTGAGGTGAGGATGGGTGGGTCTAAATTTGATTAAGAACTCTTCTATGAAATTACAAAAGTTCAAAAAATATTTTTTAAGTAAAAATTAAAAAACAAACAGTGCCAGGAGAAGAAACCTCTTTTTTTATTGATTTTTTTTGTGAATTTCATATAATATATTTTGACCATCCATTTGATCACTTCCCTATCTAAATTCCCTTATTACGCCCCCACCAAATTTCCCGTGAAATTTACAAACACACACACACACACACACACACACACATTTGATCACTTCCCTATCTAAATTCCCTTATTATGCCCCCACCAAATTAACCTCTTTTTTTATTGATTTTTTTTGTGAATTTCATATAATATATTTTGACCATCCATTTGATCACTTCCCTATCTAAATTCCCTTATTACGCCCCCACCAAATTTCCCGTGAAATTTACAAACACACACACACACACACACACACACACATTTGATCACTTCCCTATCTAAATTCCCTTATTATGCCCCCACCAAATTTCCTGTGAAATTTTTTTAAGGAAAAATTAAAAAAGATACAGTGCCAGGAGAAGAAACCTCTTTTTTTTATTGATTTTTTTTTGTGAATTTCATATAATATATTTTGACCATACATTTGATCACTTCCCTATCTAAATTCCCTTATTATGCCCCCACCAAATTTCCTGTGAAATTTACACACACACGCACACACACACACACACACACACAAACACATATATATGAATAGGGTCAGGTTTGTGGGCCCAATTGCCTTTCGGTGTGAATTCATTCACTGGAGCCTTTCAGTCTAACAAGAGTCTTACTCTTAAACAAAACTAATCTTTCTCTTTGGAGCAGCATTCAGTTGCCAACAGTTCTGAAGTAGGGTTGGGGTTTCTTAACTAATTACCTCAATATATATTTACACATATTCACTTTGTGTGAGTCCTTTGAATACCCTCTCAAAATATAATACATCTTCAATGCAAAATAAGTCCTTAAATGGAGAGTAAGATGCTACAACAGGCTTACTTACTTACTGGGATTTCTGAAAGTTGTTGTTGTTGTTGCTGTTTAAAAGAGGGTCTCCTATAGTCCCATGTAGCCCAGAAACCCCTCCTCTGAAGAGCATGAGGGATGGGTGAGGGCAGAGCACCCTGGAAAATAGGGTGGAGCCCACCCACCAGCAGAGTGAGTGGCAGGAAGATTGGAACAAGTAAAGGAAGTGTGTATATGGCTGCTGGGATGAATGGCAGGGCTTCCTGCAAGCATGGAAGTGAGATGGGGTATTTACAGACATGGGGCGAGACCTTGGGCCCAGGGGTTGAAGTTGCTAGCTAATGGAGATTGTGGGTGGGGTACGACCATGCAAAACCCAAAATAAAAATGTCTTATATTAGTCAATGAGCCTTGAGGCCATGGGAACAGAGCTTTACAAAAAATGAAAAAGCAAGAAAATTTAGCGCTACAATTGGCATAGCTTGGCTGGATAAACGAACCACAGGAGTCCAGGAAGGACTTGGGGATGTGGGCCTGGGAAAGCAGAGGGGTTCCAGCAGCATCTGGTGAGCTGATCAAAAGGATGCCACTTTCAATTCCTAAATCCAGAAGGGCAGAGATGGGTGCCTCAGAGTCCTGTGAAATAATGTGACACATCCAGGAGAAACTTCTGGGAACCCAGGGGAAAGAGCCTTAAGGGGGCTAGATATGCTCAGGTGTGTTATACAATGGATCATGATATATGTAAATAGAATGATGCAATCAATGAAGACACTGGAGGAAACAAAGAAAAATATCTCAGAGTCATAGCTGTGTTGTAAGTGTGAGGAAACAGCACAGTTGCTAAAAAAAATGGAGTCCAGCACCACATGGCTTTGAGAACTCTTCTAAAGTTCATAGAAAACCTAGAAAAAATTTTCTGAGCCTCACACACAGAGAACTCAGA
>NW_008344647.1:14601-18793 GCF_000622305.1 Nannospalax galili
TATGAAATATTCCACATTGGAACAGTTAAAACTAGGAAAAACTTACAAGCAAGAAATCAAGGAGCCCCTCATCATGTCGTTTTTGAGGGTATGGGACAAGGGAGCAAATAACATCAGTCTAAAGTCCTTTAGAGGCTTCATAGCTGAATTATACAACCACACACCCATCCTTGTGATATAGGCTGTTCCCTAAGCCAATGCAGGAGGGAGCAGTCCTTAATGGGGATGGCTTGTGGAAGGCATTAAAGATACAAGGTCATCACCAAGGGAAACTCCCATAATTAACAGAGGCTGTAGGACTATAAAGGAGGGACAGGCATTACTGAGAGAACTAGGTATGAGAAAAGCAATATATGATGCCCAGTTCACTGGGCCACATAAGACTGTGTTCACCAGAGATATGTAGGAAAGTTTAATTCAACTGGGACCTCAATAATGGTGTAAAGCCTTAATGGTTTTGCTAAGTCTGTTAATGGGACAGGATCATTGTAAAGTGAAAGAGGCTTTAGCACATGTAAGTGAATCTGACCAGTGTGTAAAACATGTCTGTGGAGAAACAGAACACCCTACAAGAGATATAAAAAAGATCAGATGGAAGAAATGGTCTGTTTGGACTACTTGAAGACAAATGTGGCAAGTCTTATGTCAAGACAAAATTCCCAAAGAAAAAATTGACAGAAAACCAAATTTGGGGGCTGAAGAGATGGCTCAGCGGTTAAGAACAGTGTTTATTCTGGCAGAAGACCAGAGTTTGTATTCCAGCACCTACATGGCAGCTAAAAGCTGTCTGTAACTCCAGTTCCAGGCGATCTGACAGTCTCTTCTGTCTTCTACAGGCATTTCATGACAGGAGTGCACTTAGCTACATGCAAGTAATGCACGCATACACATAAAATAAAAATAATAATGGTGCACGCCTTTAATCCCAGCACTTGGGAGGCAGAGGCCAGCAGATCTTTCTTAGTTCGAGGCCAGCCTGGTCTACATTGTGAGTTTCAGGACAGCTGGGGCTACAAGGAGACCCTGTGTCCAAAAGACAAAATAATAATAATAATAAAATAATAATAAATAAAATAATTTTAAGAAAACTAAAGTCAGTACTAAGGAGTTTCAGGAAGGCTTTAAAACAGGAAGAACAGTTTACAAAGGGCATTCAAAGGACAAAAACTGTGCATTTCAGGACAGCTGGGGCTACAAGGAGACCCTGTGTCCAAAAGACAAAATAATAATAATAATAAAATAATAATAAATAAAATAATTTTAAGAAAACTAAAGTCAGTACTAAGGAGTTTCAGGAAGGCTTTAAAACAGGAAGAACAGTTTACAAAGGGCATTCAAAGGACAAAAACTGTCCTGGGGTGATTAAGGATCCTCAAAGCTTAAATAAGGTGTGTTTCTCTCCTGAGAAAGGCTATTCTAGGGGTGGAGGCAGTTTTTCCCACCAGGGCCTCCCCCAGAAGCCAGGTATGGTCAATGGAAGGATGCCAGATGGCTACAGTCAGGAGGCAGACTCAGGGATGTCTGACTCAGGAACCACCAGGTGCAGCAGGGACAAGAGAAACCCCCTGTCTCCTTAGCCTTGTACAGGGTCAAGCAACTGGAGCTACCACCTGTAAGTGTATCAATGATAAAAGAATACAAAGAGACTCCATGTAAGATCCCCAGAATGTGGAATGTCTCCAAAGGGATAACTAAAGATAGTAAAGAACTAACCATATTAATGCCTCTTACCCATGCTATGGTACCTAACAAAGATCTATAGAGAAAGCAATTAATAATAATGGATAACATCTTTCCATGCTTTGTTAAACCTTGTCTATGATTTATTTAATATATGATGTTAACCTTTGAGTGTTTTACATACATAAAACCCATTTGAAAGATACCTGAAGAAACAAAGGACAGCTATAGCTGTAAGTTTTGGGGGAGTTTTATAGATTGGTAAGATAAAACCAGAGGCTCCCAAACCTATACAACTATTAAGAAAAACTACAATACCAGGAGTGGGTTGTGCCTCTGTAAGATGGTGGTCAGGAAGAAATCTTAGAGGTCCTCAAATTCTCCAAGGGTATTGCCACTAATGTCAGATATACACTACAAATGTCACTAAGGCCATGTTGCTGAAGACGCTGCATGATGTGAGCACAGGAAAAGAAGAGATGGAGGTGAGACAAAGCCCAAATCTCCATGCCACTGGATGCATGGCTTTCATAGTGCCAGAAAGCACTATGCAGATAGTTGGGAAAGAAAGCTCACCTCTGAGTCTACTCAATAATGGACCCCACATGCTGCACACATGCCAAGCAAAGCCTGCAAGTGCAATAATAGCTCAACTAACATACATATTGATAAATTTCTAGTTGGAAAAATCCTGCTCCTTGGAGTGGAACACACATCTAGTACTGTAGACCAAGCGAAACCCTGTGTCAGGGAAGGTTATAGGCCCCAGCGGGGAAGCCATTGCAAGTATGCATATAGCACATGAATATAGTACAACTATAATAAATATAGTACACATATATTACAACTATACAACTATATAGTATAGTACAACTATAGTACAACTATAATCAATATAGTACAACTTTAATGAATATAGTACAACTACTGGGGTATCTTTTAGGCATTTGTATTTATATTCTTTTTTTTTTTAGATATGTCTACTTCCTTCCATTTGTCTTTATACTAGGGGAAAACACCATGGAGATAGATCAGTGGCCACATCTTGAAGGCGATTGATGGGGAGCCCAAGAAATCACTATCTCACCATGATACAAGAGAGATCACCCTGCATCTGTCACCCTTTGCAAGGCTCAGAGACCCTTGTGGAATATTGGCAGAAAGATTGTGAATGCTAGAGGAAGGTTGCAGTTTAGTCCAGAAGCCTCTCATTCCTCTGAAGAGCCTAAGCAATGGGTGAGTGTAGGGAACTCTAGGAATAAGGGTGGAGCCTACCCGTCAGCAGAGTGAGCAGCAGCAAATTTGGAATAGGAAAAGGATGCATGTGTGGCCACCAGGGCAAATGGCCGGGACATCCTGCAAGCATGGAAGCAAGATGGGGCATTTACAGACCTAGGGTGAGACCATGGGTCCACAGGGTGTGGGTGAAAGCTAACAGAGACTGTGGGCAGGACGTGACTATACAAAACCCAAACTGAAAATGTCTTATGTTACTTTGTGAGACTTGTGGCCTTGGGAAGGCAAATGTGGAGGCCCCCAAGAAGGGAAAAGGAAAGATATGTAGTGCGGCACCCCAGCTGGCATGGAATGTGCTAAGTAAGCCAGGCTGAATTCTACCTCACAAAGATTCACCTGCCTCTGCCTCCCAAATGCTGGGATTAAAGGTGTGAACCAGGATGCCTGGTAAGAAATTTAAATTTTAAACTATGTTTTCACTTCTTAAATAATTCAGTGTACTGTAGTTTTTGGAAGCACTAATAAAATTTAATTATAGAGCAACTTTATATAATTCAGAAAACAAAAATTTCTAACAAAGCAATTCATGAAATAAGTTAAGATCACTAAAATCTAATACCTAAGGGGCTAGAGAGGTAGCTCAGCAGTTAAGGGCACTGGCTACTCTCGCAGAGGACATGGATTTGGTTCCCAGCACCCATAATGGAAGCTAACAACTATCCATAAGTACAGGTCCAGAAGATCTCACACCCTCTTCTGGCCTCCGTGGATTTGTATGCATATGGTGGACATACATACACACAGGCAGAACCTGCATACACATAAAAATAGTAATCAAAAAAACTTTAAATCTAATACTAAAAAAGTGAGACCATTACTTGGTGTGGGCAATGATGGACAATATAGTCAATATACTGAAAAGTTTAAGGCATAGTAGTTTACTGCTTTTCTTTCTAAAATAAAATAATGACTATAGATGCTTGAATTTGCCATTTTTCTCTCATTGTTTCTAGGTAACTCAATATTCTGCTTTTTCAATCTTTTAAAATTTCTCACTACTGCACATTTTTAAATTTTTTCTGTTTTTTGAGGACTCTACTGCACCCCTGGCACTGGGATTTTTGGTTAATAACTCCTGGCTTTAGGTGTAGTAATATCCAATTCTACAGAATACATTTTTCTCTTCAAAGTTCTCTCTCTCTCTCTCTCTCTCTCTCTCTCTCTCTCTCATTTCCTCTCTCTCTCTCTCTCTCTCTCTCCCCCTTTTTTTTTTTTT
>NW_008344647.1:22305-23465 GCF_000622305.1 Nannospalax galili
GTGATAATTTCCTTTTACTGAAAGAGCCATCTCTGATTAGGGTTGAAACTGTTACTAATGTATATTAACAGCAATAAATTATTAGGAATTATTTTAATACTTTGTCCCATTAAAATAACAAAGTATTTTTAAAAGAATACTGAAACATGAATGCACATAATTACATCCATCTGATATTTGACAAAGCTGCCAAACACACACACTGCAGGAAACACACCATCTTCAACGAATGGTGCTTTGAAAACTGGATATCCATCTATGGAAGAATGAAATTAGACCTATACATATCGCCCTGCACAAAACTAAACTCCAAATGAATGAAAAGCCTCAGTGTGAAGCCTGAAACGCTGAAGAAATTAGAACACACAGGCACATACAAGATACAGATACAGAAAGGACATTTTAAATCAGACACCAGTCTCTCTGGAATTAAGATCAACAATTTACAAATGAGACCTCATTAAACTCAAAAGCTTCTTTGCAGCAAGAAAACAGCCAACAAAGAGAAGAGGAAACATTCAGAGTGAGAGTAAATCTTCACCAGCTGCCATCTAACAAAATAGTAATATCCAGAATGTACAAAGATTTCATAAAATAAAGCAAGAAAACAAATGATCCAATTTAAAAATCAACTATGTCTGGACTGTGGATCTGAACAAGGAGCTCACAAAAGAAGCAATAAAAATGGCTAAGAAATACCTCAAAAAGGTGACAGCATGCACAAGACCCATGCTGACTCAATCATATAAAAACCCAGCATGGAAGGGCTGGAGAGATGGTTCAACAGTTTAGAAAACTGGCTGCTTTTGTGGAGGACCCGGGTTTGTTTTCCAGCACCCACATAGCAGTTAACAACTGTCTGTAACTCCAGTTCCAGGAAATCTGATGCCCTCTTCTGATCTTCGTGGGCATTGCATGACACGGGTACACCTATGCACACACAGAAAATACACTCATACATATAAAGAAAAATAATATAATAAATCATAAATAAATACCCAGCAGAGAATGGGGGAAGTCGGCAGCAGGCACCAACCTTAATCAAGGAACTCTTGGCAGCTGATGACTACAGGGTGAGGGAGAGCAGATTTTCCTTAAGGGAAATGTATCTAGATAGACTGACTACACTCCAGTGAATGAACTTGCATGGGCAGATATCT
>NW_008344647.1:24054-29420 GCF_000622305.1 Nannospalax galili
TAAAGAAAGATGAAATCATGAAATTTACAGGTAAATGGATGGAACTAGAAACTGTTATACTAAGTGAAGTGACACAGACTCAGAAAAACAATCGACATATGTTCTCCCTCATATGTGGATCCTAGAACCAGACAATGATAAATACATTTTTATCTCTTGCTTTTGTCTACATTTTACAAGAAAATCTAGAGTTGAGGGGGTAAAGGAAGTACAGGGACTGCAGGGGGTTCATGGGGATTGGAAACAGTTGAATTTATCAAGCCGGTCATTGGAGATTAGAGTAAGAGATCTTGTTTGTAGTCTGTACAGAAGGGGAATCATGTGATGAGACATACCAACAGCCTTTTCCTAGTTCCCATGGGTAATACTACTTTGTTTCAAAGATGAAATACTTCAAATAGCTTCCAGACTCCTCAGTCCTCTTTATCTCTCTGAAGGAGGACTAATCCTCAACCATTCCAGAGCATACTTATAGGAGGGACTGAATTAGTTGCCATATAAAGAATGCATGGTGGCTACTCCCACAGGGCACAAGAATGAAAGACTGACATTTGAGAACTGAATTTAAAGAGTTTGCATAATTAGTAGTGAATCAATGGGAAAAGATTTATGAGCCTACTATCTCATAAATACGATCTGGAAAGATATCAATTCTGAATGATGAGAAAACATAGGAACCAAAATACCCCTGAAAAATTTATCTCAGAAAAGTTCTTCTGATATTTCCAGTTTTCATTACTGAAAATACTGTAATTGAAGCTGTAAAGACTTTCAGAGAACACGGAGTTAAGTCCATTCTTACCTTCCTCTTCAGTCTCTTCTCCACTCCTCATGGTCCCAGATCAGTCCTTCAAAAGTCTCTAGAGACTGCAGTTCTAACTAGTGAAACTCACCGTTTTGTACGTACACATTTTGTACAGAAATTCATTGGAACAGACTAACCTCCTGAAAGAATGTTAAATTTCCTTGTGTAATGTTATGATTATGAATAGGTTTTTGTATTTGTTTTACTAATTTGCTTGAAAAATGATGCAGAAAGTACATAAATTTTGTCCTTTCACATTAAAAATGGGTAAAGGAAAAGGAAAATATTTGAGGAGTAGTCAAAATATTTGTTCATTTCTTTGGAGGAAGTATTAAATTCAACAATGAAGCAGACCCACAATGCTTAGAAAAAAAAGGAAAATTCAACTCACATGCTGATTCAAATCACTGAATGCTCACTTAATCATATAAATTGAGTTATTTGTGATCATCTTGGATTAGAGATTGCTTGCATCAGAAATAAAACCCAAATGAGAGTTCTTAGGACCTCCACAGTTTTGGGGTTTGTTACTGTGCTGTCAGACATAGGAGGTTTCTAATGTGTGGTAGCTGTTACCCTCCTCTGTTCTGTACTTACTGGTACTGTGAATTACTCTAGAACCTTAGAGAAGAGAGAAAAAGAACACGTCCTGGAATTTTTATTTCCATCAGTGTCCTCACTTAATTGGCAGACCCCGCTTGCCTGGTTAACTTTTCAGATAGGTTGCTATATTCAACATGACTCATTTCCCTAACACTGTATATATAAGAACTATGTGTATATCATTTCCACCACTTTCCCTCCCCTCTCTTCCTCTCAGTAGCCACTGAGGTTTGTCTGTAACCTTTCATCTAAGGATAGGACCTTGTGAAATTTCTCCCATCCATGCTGACATGTCAACTAGTATTGTCATTATATAGGTTTAGGCAATCATATTGTTGAGAATCCATGGGTTCTTTAAAGATATATCAGGTATATGTTTATATGTAAGTTTCTGGAAAAAAAAAACAATGATTTTGTATTTCTACAATGTGATCATTAAAGCTTAGAAACCATTTTGCATTGTTATTAAAACCTTTTTAACTGTGGTAGCTGTTATTACTTCAATGATTATACCCACATTGGCCCTCAGACAGAAGTTGTGGGCCTCATTGGCCCTCAGATGGAAGTTGTGGGCCTCTGTTCAAAAACACAAGAAAGAAGAAGGCAGTGTCTTACACAAAATTAAAGCTGAAAAAATAAACAAGGTTCAGGAAAAGGAAAGAAGCCTGGAGTAGATGGATCATATTTTACCTTATTATTCTAGAACAGCAAATACTTTACTTTTCCTTTGTATTTGAAGATTTATCCTATTATAAAATAAAATTAAATGTAAAATATATTTCTGAAATCATTGAGGAAAGTTTCCGAAATAAACCTCATATAAAGAAACCATATAACGAACAGGCTTTTTTGTTTCGGTTTTTTTTTTTTTTTTTTTTTTTTCCAAAACAGATACATTTGATTAGCTGAATATTAGACTTACATGATGGGTGTGCTTAAATTTTTTTAACTGCATCTTTATTTAATTCTGTTAGGTCTCTCATATATAGGAACTGATTCATGTTTTCCAGGTTTTCCAATTCAATGAAATACAGGTATTTTAAGAATGTCCTCAAGATTCTCTGAATTTCTTAGGTATCTTGGTGATGGTTCCCTTTTTATCTATGACTTTACAAATCTGAGTCCTTTTACTTTTGGTTAATTTGTCTAAAGGTTTGACAACCTTGTTAAACTTTACAAAAAGCCAACTCTTTGTTTCATTTATTCTTTGCATTTTTAAAATTTTCTATTTCATTAATTTCAGCCCTGATTGTTGTTTTTAGACAGGGTCTCCTATAGCCCAGCTGGTCAGAAACTCAGAATGTAGACCAGACTGGCCTCGATCTCACAGGGATCTGCCTGCCTCTGTGTCCTGAGTGATGAGATTAAAGGCATGCACCACCATGCTCTGCATTCAGCCCCTGATTTTTGTTATCTCTTCCCCTCTACTCTATATATCTCATCCTAGAAAAAAATTTTAGAACATATTAATAATATGTATCTCTCTTTGAGTTGTTGTCCAGTGGGATACTTTGGAACACCAAATATAATAGACTATTTCCATTGTTTTATGTTTCCATCCAGAACTTGATGGTAAGACCCCATTGCTGATGACAAAACATATTTAAGTCATGAAACATGAAGAAATCAACCAAGTATTGATTTGGAGGCTTCAACCTTTTGGGCTAGCTTTTACAGTGTTGAAAGTTGTTTTCAGACTACCAGAGGATAAAAGTAATTATTACTCTTACCCAATCATGAACCCTACAATCTATGAAAATGAATGAACTGGAAAAATACGTTCCCTAGTACAACAGTGGCATGAATGTTATGGCAGTAGCCAACTTCCATCTAATTGGATTTAAGGCAAGCTGCATGAGATGGAACCATATCTGTAATCATTATCTGGGCCAAAGACCTAGGGAGAACCTGTTACTAATATTCCAATGGGACATAGTACCCTGTTTTGCTATAATTATAGATTATTGCATGTCTCAAATCTTAACAGAGAAACTACTTGCAGTAAAAGGCAACTATCAGAAAACACCCCAAGTCATCAGCATGCAAAGAATAAGTGACTGCCGAGTGTTCAGTTTCAAATGGGACATCTATAGCACACTGCTTCCCCTAGTGCTCAAGTATCAATTCAGAAGAGAGGGTAGAAAGATTGTAAGAACCAAAGTTGGTGGGTGACTAAAAGGAAACTGAATTTTCCAGACAGCAGGGAAGTTACATATATGAATTTATAACAATTGTGACAGCATGCAGAAGACCTGCTCAAGCTAAAAGCATACAAAGTCCTGTCATGAATGGGGAAGTGGGCAGGAAGTTCCATTTCTAACCAAGGTGGTATTGGCATATGATATCTGATAAAAGATTTAACAGTTTTCTTTAAGGGTATGGCCCCTGTTAGACCAGCCAGGGTTGCTGTCAGGAGGATGGGTTGGGTCCATCGGGATAGGGAGAAACATGATCAAAATACAATGTATGAACCTCTCAAAAAATTAATAAAAAATTTCAAGAAGAGTGCTCTGTGTGCAGTATGTGATTCTTAGATCAGTAACGAGACACCGAACTCTATAGCTATTTTATTTTTTCAAAGAAATTATTTCATTAATTTTATTTTTCCACAACTTTTAAATTCATATATAATGATATATACATTTGTAGGAAAATGTGTTTATATGAATAAAGACAAATTTAAAGGGAAAAATACACATGTATCAGTGAGATGGAAAGAAAATTGAAATAATCTTGGTTACTTAAAAATATTAGAATAGCCAATGTATCTTTGATTAAAGTTATAGATACACTCTATCATGGAAGGAAGGGAATACCAGAGTCATGGTGCTGAAAGTATGTGACTGGGAATTCTCATTCCTCACTTGTCAAGAAGTAGAGAGATATGGGCTGGAAACAGGGCCAGGCTGTAATCTGTAAGAAATATTGTTATGGTACCACAGCTACCAGTTTGTCTCATGTTGAAAGGATTCCAAAATTTGTCAGACGAGCACTAGCAATCGGCAACCAAGTGTTCAAACAAAAGCATGAACCTGTGTGGATGCTCTGCATCCAAACCACAACAAGTTCCCTTTGATACCCCCTTCTTTCTTTCTTTATACTCACTGTTTATTAATATGAAAACCTCAGTCAGGTCTGTGTCCATTGAGTTGAACTGAGTTTATAATGTAGATTATGCAAAGTTGAATAGTCTAAGTAAACTCTGCTTGATTAAATGAACAAAAACAAGTGTCTGTATTTCTTTGATTAACATAACAGAAATAAACCAGAAACACAGTACCATTTGGTTGCATTTATTTAAAGAGATAATTTTTTGAAATTTTACAGTAAGCACATTAGGCTTCCTAACATTTTCAAAGGAACAAGTGCTTAAGTGTGTCCTAGGCTCATTTATGAGAATGAACATGTCAGCAGTAAATAAAATATTTGATTGAATTTCTAATTTCTTTTATACATACTTGTTGTTTAACTAAAATGAAAATACATAAATCAAAGGTCCTGTAAACTGTGGAGGGTAATCTCACCACATCCTGTTCCACAGAGTTCAAATTAAACAGAATAGCCTTAGGTACCATGAACTTTCAACATAACATCACATCTCAAAGCGCTTCTCTTCCATTTTTCTCTTTCTTGTCTTTATAGCCTTGTGATAAAGAAGGAACATTTTATGGCAAGCAAAGTAATGGTTGCCAGAGAGGCCAGAAGAAACCCAGTCACGTCACAGAATTGTACTGTTAGGAGAATGGAGTTGTAGGAAAATGTTTTCAGGCACTTGGCACCAGCCATTGTACTTGAAAACCTGGATCCAGAATATTCCTTCATCAAAGACTGGTTGTCATGCATAGCCAATGCCCAGATATTTTTCTTCCTAGTAAATGGCAAATACACATTAACTTAGAGAAAGAAGAAAAAAACAGATTTAAAATTTTTTGTGTAGTGATTAAAATTAATAATAAAA
>NW_008344647.1:29603-33407 GCF_000622305.1 Nannospalax galili
AAGAGGGTGTCAGATCCCCTGGAACTGGAGTTAAGGACAGTTGTTAGCTGCCATGTGGGTGCTGGGAATCGAACCCGGGTCCTCTGCAAGAACAGTCAGTGCTTTTAACCGCTGAGCCATCTCTCCAGCCCTATATGTAAATTTTTAACACAGAGTTTGGGAATGTAAAACTAAAATCTAAGATGACACAAATAATTGTAGGACAGAATTAGAATGAGTTAAGGTCCAAAGGCAACACAAACAGCAGAAATTATCATTTCAATGTGTCGATTTGAATTACACAGTAAACAATATTAAAGACTTGGTATACAAGACAAAATAATATAATATACAGATAAAACAAGCCCATTTCGAGGGTAATGTACATGCTTTGGGCAAAGTTGAAAAGAACTGAAATTTATTATAAAATGGATACTCAAATTTAACCATGGATTATTTATTAAAACTGTTAAAGTAGATTGCTTTTCTTGAATCCAGACTCAGACGCTCATTATCATGATAAAATTTTTTCTGTTCCTGGTTGTTCACACTCAAACGAACTGAAGATATGTATTAGCTTTCTTTTCTGATAATTAATTTTTTCTGTTCCTGATATTCATGCTCAAAAGAACTGAAGATATATATTAGCTTTCTTCTCTGATAATTATGAGTTAGTGAGTTATTTCAAAGCTTTGAAATATTATTCCTGTTAACAAGTTTTTTAAAATTAGTTTTTGTTTTTTGTGTTAGCATTTTGATTTAAGATTCTAAGGTGTGTTCTGTGTTTTATACAGATACATTGAAGCTGTGAGCCTTTCTTGGGTTGATATGACCTAATTATGCATAAATAAATGATGTATAAGTGTGCACGTATAGAAATGAATTTTCAAGGCAAAATTCTAAACATAATATAGCATGAATCAATAGTAATAGAAAAAAAAACTCAAGGAATTGGAAAAAGAACAGGCCTGTAATTTGTGAAGAATGTGCTGACCTTCATATTTTTTTTTGTCTTACAAAAAGGAAATCCAAAGATAACTTATAAATACATCTGGGCAAGATGTGTCCACTGATATGAGTGTGACCTAATTGCTATAGGATAATCAACCTTCTGGATATGAAGCCTGCTTTAAAAGAAGGTATTCATGTCTCACAAATTATTATTGCTTAAAACCCATGGGAATGTAGATCTTGGGCCCTAGGAGAAATTTACTACCGTTCCCAGACTAAGTTGTCAGGAAATAAAGTTGCCTTTTAAACATCTGCTTTTATAACCGTAGACAAATACTGCTTTCACCCTAAATCAAAAAAATTCTTTACCACAAATCAAAGGTAAAAAGAGATGAAAATCTGTTCAATATACTGAGAATAAATGATGGATGAGTGGTCAGTCCTAAAAGGGATATTTATGCTATATCTTAGAACAAGCTCTTGAATTCATCATTCATTATATTGCTTCCTTTCTTTCTATTTCATTAATGTCTACTTTGAATTTTTTTCTTCTTTTTTGCTGGGTTTACATTTGATTTGTTCTTGTTCTTCCATGTTCTTTTGTTATACCATTAAGTCATTTATTTTTGTTCTTATTTTTAATGTAGGCACTAAGAACGCTGATGTTCACTCTTAGGAATGCTTTTGTTGTATCTCAGCGTTTTTCATGTGTTGTGTTTTCATTTTCAGAGGCATTTTTCATGTGTTGTGTTTTCATTTTCAGAGGTTTCAGGAATATTTTTTTGTCTTCCTTGGTTTCTTCTTTGACTCACTCATCATTTGCAAGTGTGTTATTTAATCTCCATTATTACACATAGTTACTAGAGATTCTTTTCAATTTGATCCTAAGCTTTATTACCTATGTCTGATAGAATACATCAAATTATTTCCATATATTTGAATTTGCTGTGGTTTGTTTTATGCCTCAGTATGGGTTCTATTTTAGAGAAATTTCCATGGGTTTATGAGTAGAATGTGTATTCTTTGTTACCTGTGTGGAAACTTCTTTAGATGTCTGTTAGGTCCCTTGATGTGTGATACTTAATTTCGATATTTATTTATTTTTTCCTTTGTCCAGAATACCAGTAAGTTGTAGAAGGTGGGGTATTGAAGTCACCTACTATTAAGTAGTTGTGGTAAATCTGTATCTTGAACTCCATTAGTACTTTTTCTATGAAATTAGGTGCACTAGAGCTTAGAATGCATAATTTTATGATTGTAATGCCATCTTGGTTGATCAATTGTTCCTTTGATCATAATGAAGTAGCCATCTTTATCTCTCCTGATTAGTTTTAGTTTGAAGTCTGTTTTGTCAGATATTAAAATTGCAACTCCTGTTTCTTTCTTAGTGCCATTACTTGGAATATTTTTTTCCATTCTTTTACCTTAAATATAGTGCCTGTCCTTGAAGGTCTGATGGTTTTCTTGTAGACAACAAAAAGTTGGATTTTGTTTCTTATTCACTCAACTAGCTCAGTCATTTGACTGGGGTATTGCGGTCACTCTTATTTAAATTTATTAGTGAAAGATGTGTATTAGTTACTATCGTTTTATTATCTGTTTGCATTATTAATTCCATTTCTTGTTTACAAAATTATACATTTGTTTTCTTTGTATATCCTTTGATTATGGGTATCCTTTCTTCACTTCTTTATATTGCTTCTAGTATTCTCTTTAGGACTGATTGAGCAGACATGCATTCTTTCAGTCTATTTGTATCATGAAAGATTATTCTTTCTTCTTCCACTGTGATAGACAGTTTTGCATGGTAAAGTATCCTAGCTTGGCACCTTTGATTGTTTTGAATATGGAGTATTTTATTCCTGGCTCTTCTGACTTTTATAGTCTGCATTGTAAAGTCTGATATAATCCTGATTGTTTTTCCTTTATATGTAACTGTTTTTCCCCTTTAGCTGTCAGTACCCTCTCTTTTTTCTGAACATTTCTATGGTACTCCCTGGGGATGTTTCTCTTCTGGACTTGTCTATTCAGTGTTCTGTGTATAGTTCTGTGGTAGCGTCTTTATGAAATTGAGTGCACCAGAGTTTGATTCATATAGGTTCATGAGTGTAAAACCTTCTTAGATAATTAAACAAATCTCCCTCTTTATCTCTTCTGATTACTTTTAATTTGAAGTCTATTTTGTCAGATATTAGAATTGCAACACATGCTAGTTTCTTAGTACCATTTGCCTGAAATATTTTTCCATCCTTTCACCCTAAGGTAGTGTCTATTCTTGAGGACTAGTTTCTTGAAGACAACAAAAACATGGATTTTCTTTCTTAACCATTCCACTACTCTCTTTTTTGACTAGGGAGTTGATCCATTGGTATTTAGTTATTATTGAAAGATATGTATTGGTTACTGACATTTTAATTGGCTTATGTTCTTGGTCCTATTTTGTATGTCTATAATTATACCTTCTTTTGTTTTCTTTCTGTAACCTCAGAGGTATAGTCATTCCTGTCGTCAGTCCTTTGTATTGTTTCAAGTATTCTCTAGAGGTCTGGTTCGGTGGACATGAATTCTTAATTCTTTCAGCCTATCCTTGTCATGAAAAATTGTTCACTGCTCTTTGACCATGGCAAGTAGTTTTCTGGGTAAAATATTTGTGGTTAGTATCCATGGTTGTTTTGAACTGAGACTACATTGGTCCAGAGTGTTCTGGTTTTCATGGTTTTCATTGTATAGTCACCTGTAATTCTGATAGGTTTCCTGTTATTCGTAACTTGTTTTTCTCTAGCATCTTTTGGCACGCTCTCTTTGTTCTGTACACTTAATGCTTTTACTATGATATACCATGGGAAATTACTATTCCTCTCCTGTCTAATGAAG
>NW_008344647.1:33603-39234 GCF_000622305.1 Nannospalax galili
TTTTCATAGTCCTTGCTTGAGATGTCTATGACTTCAACTTTTTCATCTAGTCTTGTTATGTTGTCTCCCATTTCATTAATTCTACTTTTTAGGCTTTATCCTGTTGTTTCAATTTGACTTACTGAGTTTTTCAATTCCATTTACATTTTGGCTTGTGTTTTCTTTAATATGTCTATTTCTTTTGTGAATTGTTTTTATCATTTCATTCAACCATATACCATATTTTCTTGAGTTCCTATCACAAGTTTATGCCTATCCTTTTGGAGTTCTTTGAGTTGTTTTTCTGTGTTTTCATTAACTTCTTCGATTATAATTATGATTGTTCTTTTAAATTCTGTGTTGTGTGGTTGCTCAGGGTGATTTTCATTGTAGTACATGTCTATGTGTTTTATTAAGGACATACTCTCTTGATTGTTTATATCATTTCTGTTTTTGTTGTTGTTGTTGTTGCTGTTTGGGCATATGGTTGTCTTTTGTTCATTGTTTATCTAATAGGAAATTCTATTCTGCCTTTGGTTATTTGAATTTTAGGGTTGTTCATACTGTTGATGTAGCTTGGTTGTTATTTGCTCAGGTATGAAGGCAGGCTGGTCTGTGTCAGCAATTTCGTGAGTCCAAAAGATGGTGGGGATGGGGAAAGCCTGTGGAGGGTCAATAAAGCTACACTAGAAGATTAAGCTTGTCTGAGTTAGGAAACTCTTCCAGAGATCTGAGGCACAAAAGTACAGTTGGGCCTGGACCCATGGACAGAAGGGGGACTAGGTATGGGGCAGGAGAGATTGAAAACATTCAGGCAGCAGGAAAATCAAAACAGAGAGAGGTTTATCAGATTAGCTCACAAGATAGTGTCCAAGTCTTCCAACAATGGCCGCACCACACTGGAGGGGCTGAGAATCTGGTAGTCCATGCAGCTGAGGATTTGATGACTTCCAAAAGGTCAGCGAGTCTTCAGTCTTCAGCATCAAGAAAGGTAGATGTGGGAACAGCCTATGGAGATCTAACAAACTAGACTGGAAGCTGAGCTGATCTGCATTCAGGGGATGAGAATGCAGTAGGCAGGTCTGGAGTCAGAGGACAGTCCAGAGATCTCAGCAGTGGGCCTGCACTCAAGGCTAGAAGGGGGACTGGGTTTCAAATTTTCTTAATGGATGTTAAGTATGGTTCTTTATATTTAGAGACAAGTATACTGCACAACACCCATCAAAGAAGTTACTTTGGGCTTCAGACAGAAGCTATTACAATGTTCCACAGCTGGTCACACACAGAGAATTTATGTCCTAGAGATGCCAGTCCTAAGTGACACATCTATAGTGGAACCTCTACACCTAAGGCTCATGGAACATAGCAGAACAGGGGGTGGCAAGAATATTGATACATCTCTCAACTCTCATCAGCGAATCTTCCTCATGCAACAGAGTGAAATGCACACAGAAGGCCACAACTAAGTTAGAGGTTAAGAGACTGCAGAGTGTGTGTCCCTGTATAGAGCTCCTATACTAAACCTCAGGTCATTTCCCAGTACCTGCATGCTGGTGAACAACCATTTGTAGGTAACTCCAGTTTCAAGGAATCCAATGTCCTCTTCTGGTCCCCTCAAGCATTGCACAACACTGGTGCTCTTATAACCCTGCAGAGATGACACTCATACACATAAAATGTAATAAAAAAATAGATATTTTACAATCAATCACTTTCTTGGTTAAAGTTATTCTAAGCTATTGCATTATTAAGATATGTCAATGGTATTGAGATTTTGATTAGTTTCTCTGAAAATTTCTTCCTTTTATATAAAATGCTACTGATTTTTATATCATTATTTATCCTGCAAATTTACTGAATCCACTTATTGGGGTTGTATAGATGGAACATTAAGTGCCTCCACATATGCACAAGCTGAATTCTTTGTCTCCTAACTGGTAGCCCTATTTTTGTAAAAAATGTTTAATATAGAACCATAAGAAAGATGTCAAAATATATGACTTGGATTTAAATCTTATTATTGAACCCTAATACTGAGATTATAATTACTTATCATCATCACGTGGCTTATGGTTTTCTTCCTGTTCCTCCTCGTCTTCTTTCTCCCAATGATAATAACAGTGTCAGACCATCTTCATTGGAGCTGTGAAATCTTTCATTTACAGTGCTATATTTCAAACCTACACTAAGATTTCATCATTCTTTTGATTTATGAAAGATAATGAATATGATCTAAAAACCTTACATTTAAAAGGGTTAGATTTTAGCCAATTACTAAGAGTTTAGTTTCATATTAACTATTCAGAGATCATATAAAGGAGCAATATTGAAACTTGATTTCTACATATGTCTTAAAATTCTTGATCAACCTTACCCAGGTGTGTATTAGAAAGCTAGCATAAAAACTGTCCAGGAAATATATGCTCTGTGGTGCAAAATGGCACAAATGTTACAGGAGTAATCAATCATCTTTAATTCTGTGTAAGGCATCCTTTACAAGATGAAGCCCACCCATGCATTGTTATGAGAGTCAAGACCTTGTGGCTAGACAGGACACAGGTTGTTGGGGATACTCTACTACTATTATTCTACTGAACAGATGGTGCTAAACTATCATATATATTTTAATTGAAGTTTTGTGAATTACATGCAATATGTTTGACCATATTTAGAATCCCTCCCCACCTGTACTCCCACATAATAGACTCCACCTAAATTCTTACACACACACACACACACACACACACACACACACAGAGAGAGAGAGAGAGAGAGACACACTTATCAAGTCAAATTTATATTCCCTTCAGTGTGGATCCATCCACTGGATTCTGGTTAGCCTACTCAGAGTCACACCCTCGAGAAAACTGACTCCGTCTTTCTCCCGGCAGCTACTGGTTACCAGTAGTTCCTTAGCTATGTTTGGGGATTCTTACCCATTTTTTGTTGGGATTTTACTTGACTTGAGTTTATGTGGGTCTTGTGTATGATGTCACCACTACTGTGCATTCACAGGAGTAACTGCCCTTTGGGGGCTGGGAATTGAACCCAGGTCCTCTGAAAGAGCAACTACTGCTCTTAACTGCTGAGCCATGGCTCCAACACCAGTTCTCCATGTTTAATCACCGTTTGCTACATGAAGAATCTTCTCTGCTGAGAGCTGAAAGATGAATTCATTTGTGAATAAAACAATGATTTTATAGGAGTCAGTTTAATCTGGGAGAATAATCGTAGTTGGTTCATGCCCTATAACCTTTCATCTGTTTAGCCAGAGGTTTCTTAGCCTGACTTCAGTGTAAGGGATGGGCTTTGACTTGTGAAGCAAACCTTAGAACTCATCAGAAAGTAGTTGGTTACTCCCATAACATTCATGTCACTACCACACCAGGGTCGTATTCTGCCAGGCCAATTGTAGGTCACAGATTCATAGCTTTGATATCAGCATCAGTTTGATTTCTCCTTGTTCTTTCCACAACTCATGTATGTAGTGTCTTGAACAATAGGGTCCTACTGTTAAGTTCTCTTGGTATGCCTGGATCATGTGATAGATAAACTTCTAGCTTTTTGAGTAATTTACACACTGATATCCATAGTGGCTACACTGGTTTCCACTGTCACCATCTGTGAATAAGAGTTCCCTTTTCCCCACATCCTCACCAGCATTGTTTATTTCTGAATCCTAGCCATTCTGACTATGGTAGGATGAAATGTCAAAGTGGTTTTAATTTATAGCTCCATTATTATTAAAAAGTTTTAAGCTTTGAAAAAAAATTTCACATCCATTTGTATTTCATATTTTAAGAACTCCCTGTTCAGTTCCTTACCCCATTTCTTAATTTAGTTGCTTCTTTTTTGACACTTAGTTTTGAATTTTTTGTATATTCTAGCACAGACATTATGTCCAACAATGGACAAGCGGTACTTCATGAAGCTAAAATGCTTCTTTAGGGGCTGGAGAGATGTCTCCAAGGTTGTGAACACTGACTGTCCTTCCAGAAGACCGGGATTCAAATCCCAGCTCCTTCATAGCAGCTAACAACTGTCCATAACTCCAGTTCCAGGGAATCTGAAAGTCTCTTCTGTTCTCTGTGGGCATTGAACAACACGGGTGCACTTACCTACATGTAGGCAATGTACGCATGCACACACATAAAATAAAAATAATAAATAAAAATATTAAAAATAAAATAAAATGCTTCTGTATAGCAAAGAATACTAACATTCAAGTGAAAAAGCAATCTTGAAATGGGAAACGTAATCTTTACCAGCTGTAACTCTGACAGAATTGGAATCTACAAAACACATACACACAAAAAGTTTATTTTTAAAATGATTCCATGTTTTTGCAATCTTTTTTGTTTTTTAAAAATAGGCTAAAGCGATGGAGTGATGGCTCAGCAGTTAAGAGCACAGACTATTCTTGCAGAGGACCTGGGTTCAATTCCAAGCCCCCACATGGCAGCTAACAACCATCTGTAACTACAGTTCCAGGGGATCCAACACCCTATTTTGACCTCTGCAAGCATTGCACGACATGAGTGCACTTACACACATGCAGGCAATACACTCGTACACATAAAATAAAAATAATAAATAAAATATTTTTAAAATAGTTGAAGAATTAGTGACAGTACTTCTTTGAAAATCTGACAGAAATTTGCCATGAATACATCTGGACCTAGGCTATATTTAGTCAGAAAACTTTTTATTAATGTTTTAATCTCCATTATTTATGAATCTGTTAAAGATGTTGCTTTCTGCTTGGTTTAATGTTGGTGATTTGAATCAATGTAGAAATTCATCTATTTATTTTAGGTTTTCAAACTTAATGCATTTTCAGTTCTTATAGTATGCCTTTATAACATTTTTATTTGTTTTTTTCTGTTATAATATTTCCCTATTCAACTCTGTGCCTTTTAATTAATATTTCCTAATTTGTTATTTGTTTAATATACCTAAGGGTCTGTTGTTGGGACCTATTTGGGACTGCCAATTGAAGACATTTAAGGCTCTGGAGAAGAGCCAACAGGCAAGATCTCTTCTGGCTGTTCCAGGATTGGACTTGCATGGGACAATTCCTGATACTCAGTCTCCAGGTTCATGTTTTTCTCTTACTAGTTCTGTTTGGGTGATGCTGATTCAAATACATATGATCAATGAAACTGTAAATACAAATGCTTAATGAGACTGTGAGTATCAAGGGAACGTGTGGTTCTGTATGTTCTACAGTGAGACTTTTTTCTTTGAGGGAGGTATAAAAGCATTGTAATTCTGCAGTAAACTACCTGCTTGGCCATCAGCCTACAAATCTTCCTGATCCCAGCTGCTATTGTGTCTTTTTTTTCCCCTTATACCCTATCTTCCCACCCAGATTTTAGAACCCTCACAGCTGAACTGCAGCAGCCTGTGTCTTCTTTATCTTTTTGAAGAATCAGCACTTAGACTCAATTCTTTCTGTTTGTTTGTACTGTTCTCCATATTGTTTTATAAATAAATAATTTCTGCTCTGATTTTATTATTTCATCCCGTCTATTAGATTTGGGTTGTAAAATGCTTATTTTCTCAAATTCTTGTGTTGCAACTTTGCGTGTTTTATTTATGCTCTTTCTAATTTTTCAAGTTGAAACTTAGACATATAAATTTCCCATTTAG
>NW_008344648.1:0-3910 GCF_000622305.1 Nannospalax galili
CATTTTTTCAGTGGGACTTTGGTAAATATGTGCCTTTTGTTTTTTTCTTGGCATAATATTTGTTTTTATAACCATCCATTTCCAAAACCTTTTCAATCTAAAATCTTCCCCTGCAGACTTAGTAACACATGCATTGAAATCAGTTCCTCCTAGCAAGGAAATGAATGCACGCAGTATCATTGCTCTTCTTAGATCTCACATAATATATGGAAAGGAGAACTAAAGAGTGACTCCAAAATCGTCTCCCAACATTTTTCACAAATATCTACTGTAACATGTATTCGAATGTAAATTAATTTAATTGTCAAAAGACAAATGACTCCTCACAGGACATTGACATATTTCCCTAGGTATGAGAGTTTCCATTTTGCTACATAATTCACTTTTATTCCAATATGGTTTCCTTACTCTATTATATGATGACATATGGAAAAATCGAATCTCTATTTTCTCATTCTGTCTATGCAAGTTAATAAAAAACACAGGAAACAATAACTAAACTTTCTTCTTCATTATTTAACATCAACTTATATGAATAAATTAATATTTGACAATGTTCATCGAACTTTCTTAATGCTTCTTATGTAAGTTCTCAAGACAAATATTCATGTTTCCCTAATTTCTCAAGTCCCTGCCACCTACACCACATCCAGCCCCAACATTTTATGGTTTTGATGAATAAATGTAATGAACCAAATAAACTCTTGTATGTTCAAATCAATACTATATGAAATAAGTGATTTTATTATTAATACAGTTGTTCCTGTTTGAGATATGATTGGCCATGCTCAGCACTGTATGGACATTTATAGACCATTATTTGACATATATCTAATTTTTGTTAATAATAAGGCTTTGAGTATATGAATAATAGAGTAAGTAGCTTACTTTAAAATAAAAATCTCAAATTTTCTGTTTTTCTGTATTATCAAATAATATTAACCCTCAAATTTAGAGCATTTCTTACCTGAAGTATGAAAATGACACAGTATGGCTTAGCTGTGAAGATTTTCAAGAAACAGTCTACTGGAGGGAAGTTAAGATCTTAATCTCTCTCGTACATATTCTCTTCTTTTTCGCAGGATTTCCCAGTAAGTTCACAATAATTACATTTGCACAAATATTCAACTGCTTTAAATAGGGACAGAAACACACATGTACCCTAGGGCCATGTTCTCTTGTGTATCTACTCCTAATTCAGGAAAATTTGATTTTTAATTAGTTTCTGAGGATAGTTAATTGATCAAATTTGTGTCTTGTAATTATCATTTTCTCTGGAGGTTCTTAGGTAATCATGAGTTTTAAATTTTTACTCTTTGTATTGTAGATAGTAAATACAGTTTAGGCATGGCAAATAAACTCCAGTTTCACATGCACACGATTGATACATATTTTATATATCATTTCTCTATACGAACATAATCTTTTAATTTTTCTCAAATTTTCAACTACTGTTTATGTTATTAATCTTAAATGTCTGTCACCTCTACTGAATTGATTTCATTTCTACATCTATTGATGTGAGGATCATGTGGGGGTTTTTTTCATTTTTATATGCAATAACAAATTCACTTACGTTAAATAAATCACACTGTATAATTATCAAAATTATTGTAGTAAATTTGGTTAAAATAAGAATTTAAAATACATATATCTATGTTACTATATATATATATGGTAACAGATATATAATGTATATACATATATACATGTATATATATAAATATGTGTGTGTGTGTGTGCGTGTGTGTGTGTGTCTGAATCCAAGTCTACTAACAGTTCCCCAGGAGCATCAAACTTGCTGTGAATCTTAAAAAAAATTTTAATACTATATTCATATTGACAAAATTATGGTCAGATTCCTTTAACGCATATATGACAACTCTGCTAAATACTCTATCATTTTCTTTAAAAATTTGTTTATATCAAGGGATTATTCACAGCATTGTATGCTACACTTATGACCTCATCATCTCAAGCCCTGATGGTCCTGCTTACATTATAAACTATCCTGCTGTACCAGATATTTAATAAATGTTTAGCTTTATTCTGATTAAATATACATTTACTTTTTAAATATTAATTTGAACACTGTAGTTGTTTTTGAACAATAATTTTGATTACAAAGCCTGTTACTTTCTAATGATTGCTCTTCACTGCTGAGCCATCTCTCCAGCCCCCTTATTTATTATTTTTATTTTATGTATATGAGTGTGCTGCCTGCATATGTGTAAATGCACCCGTGTCACGGAATACCCACAGAGGTCAGGTGAGGGAGGCAGATCCCCTGGAACTTGAGTTGTGGACAGTTGTTATTTGCCATGTGGGTGCTAGAATTCCAAACCAGTTCCTCTGCAAGAGCAGTCAGCGCTCTTAACCAATGAGCCATCTCTCCAGCCCCCAATAATTTTATTAATATTTTTTACAATATTTTATTTGCTCCTGGATAACTTTATACAATGTATTTAAGATGAAACTTATTTGGGGGCAGGGTGCTAGAGGAATGGCTCCATCTGTTGTTAAAAGAAGCTTCTTTGATGACTGGTGTGCTGCATACTTACCTGTGCATACAAGAATTCTCACTTATGATATGCTAAGAATTTTCATTTGTCTAGAGAAATGACAGCGATATGGTTTTCTCTAATATCTATGACCTCTCCAGCCATGTAGAGTTGGATACAACTGCAGTGCCACCCATGAGTTCACTCCCACTGAGAGGGCTTTAAATCCTATTGGATAGTTGCTGATTACCCCTCTGGTAACACTGACACTACTGCAGCAGTGGAGGTAATTTGCTGTGCCAGTCATTATGTTTATTCCACTTTAGGACTGGGTGGGGCCATCGATTGATTTTCTCCCTTAGCAGCTTGCATAGTATCATCTAGAACTATAAGAGCTATTTTTCAGGGAAAAGGCTTGCAGGTCAGTTCCAGCTCAGGAGAGAGGAATGGGGGAGTTGGGTGTCAACGGGAGGATGGGATGGTGGGGATAATGGGGGACTTGATGTGGGAGGGAGGTGAAAGGTTAGACCGGGAGAGGAGAGATGAATCAGTCAGGGGCTAGCATGAGGAGACAGAGGGAAATGTGTTGGCTTGGGAAACTCCTGAGAAATACACATGTGGTGTCTAAACGTTAGTGCATGTGTATACGTGGGGACTGTGTTTCAAGGAACACAGTCCAGACAGGAAAGACTTCCCTTTGAGAGATTAGTCAGAGTAGTTCAAGAGACTCCCAAAATAACAGAGGCTATTGCTGGTGCCCTTGATTATTTCCCAGAACTCAAAGTTAAGACCCTACAGCTGAAGACAGGTCATAATTTGTTTTCTCTTCTGACAGCGAACTTTCTTAGGTCCATTTAATATGTGTCAGTCATACATGTAAAAGCAAATATTTGGGGATCAATGTCAGGTACCAATGATGGCCCACAGATTAGATGCTATTAGGAGGCTGTGTTTTACAGGCTCTAAATCTAAGTGCAACAATTACTTTGTTGCTAGGTAGTTTAATAATCTTTAAATGATGTCAATATTTAATTTCACTAAAGTGATACTGGTTCATTTTTTTCATTTTTTTAAATTATTTATTTAATAACCACATACTTAGAAGGATTTCATTACAACAGCATTGACATTCAATAACAATGTTCTGAGCTAAGATGCATCTCTTTCAAAATTGGCTATAAAATTTTAGCTTTACATTTGAATTATTACAGTTATACAATACTGTACTCACTATAAACCCTATAAGACATAAAATTACATGAGGTTTTAACCTTAAAAAAGATCTTCATTTCATTATTAAAATATAGTTTCATACAGAAAAATATTCATTTTTAATACAATTGACATAAAGATGTTTGCACATCCCTAATCTCTATATATCTGATTATTACTAGTCACAGTCAGTTACT